>NW_012116289.1:656961-715576 GCF_000951035.1 Colobus angolensis palliatus | reverse complement strand
GAGGGATAGCATTAGGAGATATACCTAATGCAAATGATGAGTTAATGGGTGCAGCACCCCAACATGGCACATGTATACATATGTAACAAACCTGCATGTTGTGCACATGTACCTTAGAACTTAAAGTATAACTAAAAAAAAAGAGGGGAGGGGATGTGCAAAACTTAAAAAAAATAAAAAAAGAAAAATGTCCCATACTCCAGATTGAAAGGGCTTACTGAGTACCCAGTGCCATAAACAAAAAAGTACCTATCAAGGCATATTTTCATGAATTTGCCAGGATGCTAGCAATAAAGAGATCTTAAAAGCTTCCAGAAAGGAAAACAGACACATACAAAGGACTAGGAAACAGAATGATAATCAGGCTTTTTAATACCAATATTAGAAGCAATTTTAGACCTGCAAATGCTGGGTGAAAAAAGTTTTAAGAATCCTATATCTTGGCAAACCATAAATCAAGTGCAAGAAAGAAAGAAAGACAATTTAAGATATACAAGTCTCAAGAAAATGTTTTACCCATGGACTTTTTTCCCCCAAATGTTACCAGAGAATACAATTCACCAAAATGAGGGAGTAAAACCAAAAGAGAAGGAGAAATGGGATCGGGAAAACAGATGATGCAACAGTCAGGAGCTAGACAGAGGGAATTCCCAGGGTTACACCTGGGCAACAGGCCCAGAGAGTGACAGCCCTTTTTGGAGTGGGAAATGAAATGATTATTAACTGTAGAAAGAGTAAAAACTTCTTAAATAACAGGAAACAGAGTCATGATATATTAGTTGACATTGCTGATGTATATATCACTAAATATAAATTTAATCCCAAATGCTGATACTGTTGCCATAATGCCAGGTTCTGTAGGACACAGTAGTAGTGCTGGTCACCACAAGCCAACAACAGGATGACTAGGGAGAGAATATGGAGACAGCCTTGAAGCTCCTGAGCCTTTGGTAACACTTCCTTTGACAAGGCTTATTAAATATTCTTTGCATAAATTGACAAGTAAATCAATGAGTCTTAAAATTGAATCGTCTATATGTGTATTTCCGTTTCTGCCAAAGACAGTGTTTCATTAAGTATGCAAACTTCAGACATGCAGAATGAAAGATGATTTGTAGAAACTTCTCAACAATCCTGAAGTTTATTTCAATTTGCTTTTTTGTTATACCTTTTTGGAATGCCATCCAGTTTCTTTAGCTTCTAAAAAAATATGGAGAGCTATGCTTTATTAAGGGTGTATTTTGAGCCACTTTACAAACATTTAATTTTATTCTTATTCACCATCTTACAAAGTAGAAAATTATGACTATACATACATTAATTTAAAATAAATTGGTTGAAATAAAAAATTAGCCAAATGATTAATTAGGTAAAAATGAATATTTCTAGATATATAGATTTTTTTTGTTTGTATTAGTCATCTTGGTGCATATTAAGCTGTTACGGTACTCCTTGTAGTTTTTATGCATTTTTGCAGGATTTTTAATTTGGAGAGCAACCCAAAATATTATGGGTATTTCTGGATTTTGGTTCACTTTTCAGATCTTTGATTTTTTACATACTTGACTTACTTTTAGCGAGTTCTGTCTACTCTGTCTGGCAATAATTTTTGCTTTACATTTTTATCTCCAGCTCTACACGAACTAACTGAAAGTAAAATGGTCCACAATTTCTTGTTTCTGATCAGGAATTCACAGATTGATGATGTCTGTGTATCCTGCTATGACTTTTCTGATTTTTAACTATAATTTTTCATTTTAATTAATTTTTAGATAGTTTATCCCTTTCTAAGTACCTTGCTTTTTTAAAAGTGTAAACATATTTTGCAACAGTCACACCACTTCTGCCTTATTAGTAACTGTGAAACAAAGGACCTGCGCTACATAAATGCATATTAATGAATGTGAGTAAAAGGTACAATGTCTACTGGGATGAGCAAATAATGATAAACTGTCTAGGCAAATATTTATCAACTTTTTATTCTACATTCCATTTTTAAAAATAACATTTTAGTGACCAACTAAGGAATATCCAACAAAAATTGTGCGCAAAAAATAAAAATGAAATAAGACATTGTACAATAAATTTTGTGGAAATAATGACTAATGAGTCAAAAGTAGGTATTACTCACAGCTTTACCACTATTGATTTCTCTTTATAGTTCTTTCAGTTTTATTTTATCTTCTATTTCTATTATCTTTTACCTTTTATTAATATTATTAATTTTAATAAATGGCTAAAATTGCATTAGAAATATTTTTTAAATCTCAAAAGCTAACAGAGAAAGTATTAAGGTACATTAAAAGTTGTTAAATCATCCCAGAAGTCACAAAACACAAATTTGTTAAACAAACGCTTTTAAAACAAAACAAAAATGCTTGTAAGGTGCATTAAAAGTTGCAAATAACAAATGCAACAATTAGGGACAGAAAATGCCAATATACAACCAATTGCCATTTTCACAAGTTAATCTTTCAACTTGTGACAAGATTCAACTTGAATACTGAAATGACAATATTCAACTTGTCATTTTCACAAGTTAATCTGAAAGTAAATAATCTGTTTCTGTTGCTTTTCTGATGGTCATGCTACCTTGAGCAAACCAGATGAGGGGTTAACACACACAGCTGGCTAGTAAGAGGCAGAACTGGAAGGTGCATACAGACCCACTGATGCCCACGGGGATGGCTCTCCCTTGCTGGGCTCTGTCTCCTGGCCCTCTGTTTTGTCCTGATTGATATCCTTCATACCTGATTCCAAACGGTTTGTTGGGTGAACATAAAGAGAAAAAAAAAATGTCATGTCTAGTATTTCATTTTCCCTTAGCAGTTTTAAAAATTGATATTAGGGGAAATCAAAATCAGTAGTTAAAATAAGACTGAGATTCTAGATGAATTTCACAAATATTTCACATATTCCTGATCCCGAACCATCAAGAGTTGACTCTTCTGGCAAAAAGTACACTGGATTCCGAACAACACCTTTCTTTGCAGCAAAGACCAGGCACAAACAGGGAGTATCTTGGACACGTGTCTTCTTTGTATGTGGTTTCAAACTGGAATAGGGGTTTCTCTGCCAAAAATCTCCAGGCTGTTCCTGTGTTTTTCGGCCCCCCTTCTTGATTTATCAAATCAGAAAGAAGATTTTTAAAACAGGCAAGGTATTTGGATCTGCAGCAGTTCATTTCTCTAATGTTTTAGCTATCTAAAGGATGTGAATACAAAACACAGTATATATTCAGTATGACAGCATGTGCTTGCCAGAGAGATGAAGCTCTTAACTAAAACAGACAAAGCCAGATATAAATACTTAAATTAAAACTGGAATATTTTAAAACAAAGACAGTTGGATTTGTGGCTTAATTTCTTTCATTCTTTTTTCTCCTCCCTTAAAAAATTAAGTATGTAAGTTTGTTTATAATGCACTAAGCAAACCTCACTTGGAAATTCATTATTATTTGATTAGTCAGATCATCTTTTTTAAAAATGATCACTTAGAAACATTTAAACTGGGGGCAGATAAGGGAGAAGTATGAGAGAATGAATTAATGTCATTCACATTGTATATATTATCTCCCTTAATCCTTACCACAATCTTGTGAAAAGGACATTACCCTGCCCATTTTATAGATGGGATGGGAAAATGTAGGCTCAGAGAAATTAAATAGTTCACTCAAGGTCACATAGATAGTAAATATCTGAACAAATTTTGATATTTATTCTGTCTATTAAAAGCTTCTATCCAGCATGAAGCACTGCCTCCCAATGGAGGAAAAGACTCTAAAACACACTATTAAGGTTTCTGAAAAACTATTAACTGGAAGGGAAGCTCATGTTAAAAGCACTGAATGAAGACTAAAGGTCACTTATTTCCCTGTAAAGACTGCGGTCTCTCCAAATACATCAGTCTTTTTCTGAGCTGACTGCACTAAGTGGGAGGAAACCTAGGAACCAGCACTGCTTCCCCCAACTTGAAATCCATCTCAAGGATATTGATTGGTTCCTGCATCACCCTCCCATGAGCTTTCAAAACGTTAAACAAACACGGTCACCTCCAACAAATCACCTCTCCTGTCCAGTGCACAGAAGACGATGCCTTGTGTGTAGATTCGCTCATAGCTTTGATTTGCCCAATTCTGGTAGCTCACCTCACCCAGTCCTAACTCTCAGTTGTAAGAAGTTAGTGCACTGGGGCTGAGGGGCTGCTGGTTCGAGTTTAGGATCTGCCCTTCAGCCTTCTCTTTCCTTGTTTGCTGTGCATTTCGAATCAGGCAGGCATGGGATACAAATCAGCTTACATATCTGTGCCCAAAAATAGGCTCAAAGAAAAAGTCATCTTTTGTTTAATCTGTGGGCAGTTTGTGGGAGTCATCCTTAAGAAGGTCGCACACACATACAGAAAAAAAACTTGAAAGGGACATTTATTCTAACAAATAGAGAAAGAAAAAAAGGCAGACAGAAAATCCAGGGGACAGGAACGGCGTGGCTTCTCACAAGATAGCACTGGTTTTATTTTTCAAATCACAGAGGTATGACAAAGAATGGCAGAAACTGCTATTGTGAGCTTGAGAGAATAGATATCTTTTTTCTTCTTGTTTTCTTTTTCAATTTGTGAGAGCAGCTATTGTGCTGTTGTTTTTAGCTGGCCAGGGCCTGCAAGGGAGCCCTTCCCTCTGCTGGTGACCCTGATTCTCTCACAGGTGTGTTAGTCTTTGGGGGACTCCCATCTCAAACTCAAGGGCATTCCCTGGATTGGTCTTTCAAGCCCTCTTGACCTTGGGGAGTATCTTATTCACTCCGCTCAGTCTGCACTGTTACATTTTAGAGAATAAAGAGTCCCCTGGAAGTATTAAAAGTACACATTTATGTGCTGGTCCCCTTTGTGAACTCAATCAGATTTAGCTCTGAAAACATAACTCAAAAACAGTTAACTTCAATAACAAGAAGCTACTGAATATAATATTTCAGGACCAAATAATAACTCTCATTTTTTCCCTACAGAACAACTCTCATTTTTCCCCCACACAAATTCTGTATTAACATGATCATGCATATGTGTGTATACAACACCTATTTTTCCTTACCATTCTTGGTCTTCCAGAAAACCATATGTCACTGTTATTTATAACACTGATATAGTACTAGTAATAAAAATTAATAATTTTCAAATCAACACATTTATCAAAGATACATACATTAATACTAAATTTCCTAGAGACTCCTGATTTAATGTACTCTCTTCCAATGCATGATCATAGCTAATCAAATATGGTTCAAACAAGTTTGGATTCAGAAAATGTGGTCACTCTATATGGAATGCCAGGTGAAACTCTCTAAGCAGCTATAAGACCATAGGTTGCCCAAGCAGGCAAAATGTTAAGATCATCACGGTATGAACAAAGTGGTCACTCTTTATCTGCCAAGAGGTGCTGGAGAAGCCCAGCCCCAGAGACCAAAGTCAGGAAGGACTGCAGGGTTGTCCTTGCCCCTTGAGTTCACCTTGCCTGGAATGGATTTCCATCTTGAAAATGAGGCATCCAGGTGAGTTCAGGGGCAACAGATACATGAAAGAGACCATGTTCTTAGCTCTGTTAACCTCTCATAGTGAGTTCATAGGGACCCACTGCCAGGGCACACAGAGGGCACAGCTGGAAAGAGCTATTCTCAGAAAGCTATTGATTCATATAAAGTGAATCTACAGGAAAACAGTCCTCTCCTCACTTGTGGATATCATGTAGCCCTTGGTTCACCTGGCCTGGAACCCCCAGCTTACTACAGTCTTATGCATTATGGACACCCTGGACAACTGCTCCATGGCATCCGGTGCCCAACAACTCTCTCTCTCCTTTTATCTAATTAACAACTAACAGAAAGGGGACCCAAGCAAGCATATGAATCGGTCATGTGACATCAAACAGGGAAGCCTCATCTCCTCCCTTACCTTATTTTGCCAGTTAATATCTACAATGCATTTCAAAATCTATAACAAAGATGTTATCAATAAACCAAACATATTTATCATTAATCCAAAATAGATCAAGCATAGTACTGAGAATGAAACATACTTTTTAATTCTGGCTCTGGGATCAAACAATAATTCATAGAGAAAGAGATCCCTAAACACCTGCTTCCCTTTGCCACAGCCAGGGGTATAATGAGATAGTGAGCAGGCGTGTAAGGCCCAGGAAGCCACAGATATTCCTGTCTGCCCAGCTCTTCGGAATGGCCACTTGGCTGTAGGAAGTCCTCAGAGACATCTTCTAGACTTGGAAGTCTCCTTGGAAATCAAAAGTTGGGTTTTCCAAATTTGGAATTAGCCAGGAGCAGCGTAAGAAAAGAGATTTCCCAGAGAGTTCTGCCAGGGAAAAGTGTAAGAACAGTTTTGAGGTCTTTGGAGAATAATGAAGCCAAATAAAGACAAAATCCTAAGTAAGATTCCAACACTCTAGCTGGGGAGCAGTATCCCTGGTTGTTCCTTTTGCCTCACATTCCTGCATGGCTCTGCAGGGCACTGCAAGTATCTGGTCCGTATTTAAAATCTTGATATTTTCTTCATCTTGGAATTGTGTGTTAATCTTGATGTTTTAAAATACTGCAGTAAGATATTCTTTACTTTGTTTATTGAATTTTTGACCCTCTCCTTGTAGTTTGTACCCAAAGCAAGGGCCTCATTCACTTCGCCCTGCCCCTGAAGCCCTCCCTTTAAAGAATGCTTGCTGACCCCTGGCTAGAACATAGAGGAGGCTGACAGAATTGTCCTTCTAGTGAGAAATAAAATCAGTAGTCACTGAAAATAAGCTCGAAGGAAAGGTAAAGAAAAATGGGAGCACAGTACATCATTTGACATCAGCAAGATATTGTGGTTAAGACACTGTCAGTTGAGTCAAATAGAAGGGCAAAAGAGTCTCTCCCACTAGGTTCTGCAGTCATCAGCTTGGTTTTCACCTAGGAAAACAACAGGCCTAGTGCAATGCATGAATGAGTGCTCAAGATAGCATGAATAGCCTGCAGCACATCAAGTGTGGTGCTCTCAGGCAGGATCACAGTTAGCTGTGACCTCCTCAACCAAGCCCAATGCACTAACCCTCCCAGAAGGCCTCACACATCCCACTGGATTTCCATGAACTGCTAAGCCTCTAGAGGTAGGGACATATTTGCCATATTATTGGTATTACATTATTATGAAAGAAAGAGAGGAAGGAAGGAAGAGAGGAAAGAGGAAGGAAGGAAGGAAGGAAGAGATGGAGGGAGAGAGGGAGGGAGGGAAAGAAAAATTAAAGACAACAGGCTCTGCAGCCAGAAGCCCTGGGCACTAATCCTCCTTTGTGTGACCTTCAGGAACTCTCTGAAGTTCAGTTTCCTCATCTGTAAGATGGAGAGGAGAACAATAACTATTTCACAGCGTTTAGGAGAGGATCAAATGAAAAACTGCTCCTGAAAGTGTTTCATAAAGTATAAGAATGTAGTTTAACAAAATGCTGTATTGGTTTAAGTGCTACCGAGAAAAATGCTGTATGCTCTGGAGGGTATTTTTGGAGGAAGTGAAACTCTTTGAAGCCAAAATAAAAACAGCAAGGGAAGGTCATGAATGATTAAGGGAGGTGAGTGTCTGCTACTATCTATGGAAAACAGAAATCAAAACATAATTCCCCAAAAACAGAGAAATGAAGCTTTCAAGTATTGAAAAAAAAAAAAAAAAAAAAACCATGGCAAGAAACCATGGTCCTCATTCCTGCATAATGTGAGTATGTTTCAGATTACAGGTCTAGCTTACTCAGGGCACAGTCAGAATGCCCCAAAAGCCATCCTTTTCTATGTTGAATGCTTTTCCAAATATGTAATATTCAAAATAAATGGTCAGATGCCACACACACCACACACAAAAAAGGAGAGTGCTCGTGTTTTTAATAGCTTGTGAAATGCAGCCATGGGCCTGCTGGTTGGGGTTGAAAGGAAGTAGCCCATAAACAACTCCATCAAGCGTGACAGAGCATGTTTCAGCTCAGCTTCACACAAAGAAAATTCTCCCACAGTTCCAAGTGCCTGGGACCCTCAAGAAAGATCACATCCTACTGGTAGAGACATAAGGTTCTTCAAGGAAGCTGCAATGATACCTTGCAGCCCCAGCCTGAGGACTGAGGTGTGAGATTTAAGATTTATAAGAAACATGGGATCTATGGATTGCTCACTTATAACATTGATAAAAAGCTTTACTGACAGTTTCATAATGTTAGAGTTTGAGTGGAAGTTTACTGTGTAGGGAAATAATTTCAATTTAATTTTTGATCAATTAAATGTTCATAGGAAAAGATATATCTCTTTGGCAGGGTAGGAGGAGTCATTCCTTCTCCTTGTACACAGAATTACCTCTCAAAGTGGTTATAGAATCTATTCAAATGAGTCATTAGATTCCCTAAAGAGACCTAATTCAATATATTCAAGTAGACAGAATGAAAAGCCAAGATCTGTGTTTTATTCTTAATCCATTCAGTTACTGCTGTCTGAGTATGTCTAAGTCCTTCAACATCTCTTCATCTCAGCTCCCACCTCGGGTAAGTGGGAGCCATGGTTCTCAGCCTCTGGAATGATTCAGCCTGGCTTAATACCAGGTGATGGCTCCTCTCTACCCTCAAAGGTGCACAAGAGCCACCTTGTCCCTACTATATTACCCCACCCTCTGGTCCAATGGGACCCAAGCTAGGAAAATCAGTCTGTACACATTTTCTATCAGATCTACAAGAGAGTCATTTTCTGCTACCTGGATAAGTAAACAGGCCAAGACTGTTCCTCAAGAAAGAACAGACCATTTGACTACGATTGCCCAGGTGAGGCAGAGAGGAGAGGCCAAGAGGACAGAGATTTGGAGGCTATTTGGAGGCTCTCAGTCTCCCAGTTGCAGGATCCTTTTCTGAAGCTCAGCTGCCTCCCAAGTTCTTACAACTCATGATGTGACACCAACATGAAATCAATAAAATCCACTAGCTTGAATATAAGCTTGCTTAGGTCAGGTTAGATTTTTATAATTGCAGCCTGAAGAGCCCCAACTAACATAGTTCTGTAATATAAACCCTAAAACTAAATTAGATAGTATTTGTGATGTCTAGCCCTATGTTCCTTACCACCACCACTTCTCTTTCTCTGTTTGTTGAATAAATTAGATTTATAGGTGGGAAGACTGGGCAAAACCATAGGGAACATCTGATCACATTCCATTTATAGAGGCAGAACCAGAAAGGTTAAGTGACTTGCTCAAAGCCACCTTGTTTATAGTGGAAGATTCCGGAAGCTTTCTATTATAGCCACAATATAGGCAAAAGTCTTACAGGTTTTCTATTTTTCTCTCTGCCTCTCTGTTTCTCATTGGGTAGCCCTTCTTTCAATGTGCTCTGAGAGTGTGCTCTAAGAAACCTAATAATTTAAGAGGTTGGGACAAAAATCCTATGCTACAAGTCCAGATACCACAGAGAGACAGTGCTTGCGGTAGAAACATAGTTTGCATGTCAGACCGCCTGGGTTCAAACCCAGCCCTCCCTACCACTCAGGAGCTATGTGAACTTGGCAAATTAAACTCATCTGAACTACATTTTTGTCATCCCAAAATGGGGATGACAATGCCTATCTCAGAGGGTCGATGCCTGGTACCCCATCACATAATGTTGGCTATTACTTTTATTAAAGGGCAGATCATTCCAGCAGACAGAGAGAAAACTGCCACATACAAGATCTTTCATCCCCATTGTTCATACCTTATCAACAATACCCTCTGCCAAGCGTGAGAGGAGCATTACCTACCCACACAGTAAGAAAAGAAAGTAGACTCATTAGAGATGATGGGGAGCTTAAAAAGCCACCTGCGAGACATTTACAACACGCCCAACTGCTCCAAACAGATGTGTGCTAGAATAGGCTTTGTTATGCTTTTTAACTTACTCTCCTGATTTCTGCTTCCAGGTGACTGGGACACTCATTCACAGCTTGGAGCCAAACACTTTCACATAGGTGCTCAGAAATACTCCACTTACTTCATGGCATTGCTATTTTAACTATTTGAGAAATTTATCTTTCATTTTGCCCATCCCTAGGGTCTTCATTTCTAATCTCAAACAAAAGCTCTCAGACACTCCTTTCCTCCCTGACACTGACAGAGAAAGTAATTTAGCAAAGCGGATATTTACTTAAGTGACTGGGTGTTGATTTAAACGCTAGTGATAAATTTGTCAATCTTGCTCTAAAGACTGTTATTCTTGGTAATGTAATTGTCATGGATCATAACTACAAGACAAAGTACAGCTTCAGCCATCCTGCTTGTTGCCAGAGGATGGAATGTCAAGCGATGTTTTGACTATGGAGCATTTCCTGGAGAATGGAGAACAATAGACCCTTCTCAAGACAAGATTAAACACATACGAAAATATGTCTTGAAATTGGTGGAAACATGGGTCTACCAAGGAGTTATAAGATAGTATTTCTTTCATTCTTTTCTTTTGTAGCACTAAACAGCACTTAATTAATGACATTCAATGGCACCCCACTGCCTTCTGAAAAACCTTTGCCTTCCTTTTCTTGTTTCACGAACCCACCACACTTTCTTACCTGTCTCTTTTCCCATGCTCTTTCCTCTCCCTCAAATCCCTTTCTTTGCTCATTTACTACACCAAGATCTAGCAGATAATCCTTTTTTTTTTTTTTTTTTTTTTTTTTTTTTGAGACAGGGTCTTGTCCTGTCGCCCAGGCTGGAGTGCAGTGGTGCAATCGTGGCTCGCTACAATCTCTGCCTCCTGGGTTCAAGTGATTTTCCTACCTTAGCCTCCCGAGTAGCTGAGATTACAGGCGTGTGCTACCATACCCGGTTAATTTTTGTATTTTTAGTGGAGACGTGATTTTGCCATGTTGGCCAGGCTGGTCTTGAACTCTTGACCTCAGGTGATTCACCCACCTTGGCCTCCCAAGGTGCTGGGATTACAGGCATAAGCCACTGCACCCAGCCTAATGGAAAATTCTTTATCACTCCTCAAGGGTCAGCTCAACTCTCCTCTCTTGGTAGGTTTCCCTGAGAGTCTCAAACCAGGTGGAGATCCCTGCTCAGTGTTCTTAAAGCTGTGCTCACTGTAATGACCACTCACTGTAAATCATGGACATACGTGTCTGTTGTTCCAGTAAGCATGAATTTCTTCAAACAGGGTTAACAATTCCTTCATCTCTGCATATTAGATGCTCAATAGTATTGTTGAATGAATGTCTGAACCAGTTCATGAATAATGAATGAATGGCCTTTATGCAGAAAAACAATAGAAATGAAGACAATATCTTGTAACCTAGACAAACTGGGAATTCTCTGACATTCCAGCCCAGCTGAAAGTGTCTGCCGGGTTTATACAGGTCAGAGCAATTACAGAGTAGAAAAAAGAATTTATCTCTACTTTGGGAAAGCATTTGTTTTAGAAACAATCTGAGGTAACAGATCATATTTTCTGCATTCACTTTTTCTTGTTTCTTATTCCAAAACTATTTTCAGAAAAATAAGATGTTACGTGATTATTACATGATTCCGAGTTCACTTATTTCTGCTCATTCACCTCCCCAACAGAAAGCTTAGTCCTTAACTGGTCAGCACTAGAGAGAATCACAGTATCCACACCCCCTGCTCCATACACACACACACACACAAATATATATATATTGTGTTTATATATATATAAAGTGTTTTATATATATATAAGTGTTTTTTATATATATATGTGTTTTTTAATATATATATATATGTGTTTTATATATATAAAAAACATTTCAGATGGACAATAGACCAAGGTGCAAAGAGGGAAAATATTAAGCTATCATCATGAAGGTCTCATTTCTATTCCTGTATCAGACACAAATGGGAAGGCAGAAAGCACCAGAATCACACTGTTTATATGACACATGGGTATTCATAGGGGTTGTTTTGCAATAGCCCACCCTAAGCTTCCTGCATAAGAAACTCTGATCACACAGGTTGGTAAAACATGAAGAAACAACATGCTATCAAAGTGAAGACCAATGTGGAAGTATCCACCTTTTAATATTGAACATGCAAATTACCTGGACTGGCAATAGGGCAGCAAGGAAAATTAGAAAGTAGATGACCAATTTTCTTAGCAACAGTCCTGCTGAGAAGCTCTGCAGTTGAGGTTCATGCAAAAGGCACTGTGTCTCCACAGGACACTAGGCTGTCCATGGGTGTTCCTTCTCTGTGTCTGAGTCTCTAGGAACTCTGGTGTAACAGGAATCCCTCTGAATCATTCCACACTGACAACCTGTGCTGCTCATGAAATGCTGTCTTCAAGACAGACTCTGTAAGACCTTTCTGTAGGCCATTCCACAGCAACTAATCAGATCTGGGAGTGCTGGCCATGTATTTAAATGCAAATTCAAATAACAGCACTTAAAGTACATGCCTGGCACTGGGCTAAGCAGAGTCCTTACAAAAAGTTGAGTATCATAGGATTATTATCCCCATTTTACAACGAATAAATTGAGACTAAAAGAGACCGGCCAATTTGACCAGTCATGGAGCTAGGGTGCAGTTGACCCAGATTGAACCCAGGCTGTCTCATGTCTAGGCACATTTTCTTATCCGCTGCATTTAGACAGTATCCATGGTCTCCACACTCAGTGTATCAGAACACAGAAAAAGCAGGCACCAGCTCTGCATGAAAACCTCTGTTTGTTTCATGACTGTTTCTAAGGACCCTCTCTACCTAGAGATGAACAACCATAGTCCTTTAATATTTCCATATTCAGATGATATTTCACTTCTCCTTGTCATGATCATCGGTGTCATCAGAACTACCATTGACTAAGCCTGTACTACGTACCAGATCCTTTGTTATAATTCTACACAGAAAGCTTCAGAAACAACCCAATTAAAACATAGGCAAAGGACCTAAATAGACATTTTTCCAAAGAAGACATATAAATGGTCAATAAGTGCATTAAAAAAATGCTCAAATCACTAATCATCAGGGAAATGAGAATCAAAAGCACAATGAGACATCACCTCACTCCTGTTAGGAATCTACTGTCAAAAAGACAAGAAATAACAAGGGCTGGCAAGGATGCAGGAAAAGGGAGCCCTGTACACCGCTGGTGGGTCCTAAATTAGTACAACCACTATGCAAAACAGTATGGAGATTCTCAAAAAGATAAAAATAGAACTACCACCATATGATCCAGAAACCCGACTATTGGATACGTATCCAAAGAAAATGAAATCAGTGTTTCTTTTTTTTTTTTTTTTATTATACTTTAAGTTCTAGGGTACATGTGCATAACGTGCAGGTTTGTTACATATGTATACTTGTGCCATGTTGGTGTGCTGCATCCGTCAACTCTTCAGCACCCATCAATTCATCATTTATATCAGGTATAACTCCCCAATGCAATCCCTCCCCCCTCCCCCCTCCCCATGATAAGCCCCAGTGTGTGATGTTCCCCTTCCCGAGTCCAAGTGATCTCATTGTTCAGTTCCCACCTATGAATGAGAACATGCGGTGTTTGGTTTTCTGTTCTTGTGATAGTTTGCTAAGAATGATGGTTTCCAGCTGCATCCATGTCCCTACAAAGGACGCAAACTCATCCTTTTTTATGGCTGCATAGTATTCCATGGTGTATATGTGCCACATTTTCTTAATCCAGTCTGTCACAGATGGACATTTGGGTTGATTCCAAGTCTTTGCTATTGTGAATAGTGCCGCAATAAACATACGTGTGCATGTGTCTTTGTAGTAGAATAATTTATAATCCTTTGGGTATATACCCAGTAGTGGGATGGCTGGGTCATATGGTACATCTAGTTCTAGATCCTTGAGGAATCGCCATACTGTTTTCCATAATGGAGAGATATCTGCACTCCCATGTTCATAGAAGCATTATTCACAATAACCAAGATATAGAAACAACCTAAGCATCCATCAGTGGATGATGGATAAGGAAATTGTGGTACATATACACAATGGAATATATTCAGCCATAAAAATGAAGGAAATCCTGCCATTTGTTACAACATGGATGTACCTAGAGGACATCATGCTAAGTGAAATAAGACAGACACAGAAAGACAAATACTGCATTATCTCACTTACATGTGGAATCTAAAAACCTCAAACTCATAGAAGGAGAGAGTAAAATGGTGGTTGCTAAAAGCTGGGGATGGGGGAAATAGGGAGATGTTGATCGAACTGTACAAACCTTCAGTTATAAGATGAATACGTTCTGGGATGTAATGTACATCATAGGTGGTGAAGAATGTTTTAATTATTTTGATAGTGATAATCATCATACAATATATACTTACATAAAATTATCACATTGTACACCTTGAATATATTCCATTTTTATTCATCAATTAAGTATTTCAAAATTTTTAAAAACCCGAGATGTTCATTATCTAGAAACGAAACGTTCAGTGAGATGCGCTCACTTGCCTGAGCCCTGGTTTCCAGCAGGTGGCAAAGCCAGGATTCTAACTTGGTTGACCCTACAGCCCAGGCTTTTCTTGCAATACCTTGCCACACCTCCACAGTTAGAGATCTTGACTTCTACTCTAGGTCTTGTAAGTCCTCCTTTAGTCACAGAAGCTTGTGATGGACCCTCCACCCTGCCCAGAGCATGATGGAAAGACAATAAGCCTACACACCAGTGCTATATGGGCTTTTAAAATTAGAATCAAAAGGGAGCAACATGCTCCAGGATAGACAATCATGTTCCTCTGTTTAAAGGAAGCAGATGGGAGATGACCACAGACTAGCAAGTTGAGGGACTCCTTGGAAGGTCTGTCATAATGCTGCAGAAAATTTCCCAAACCCTTCCTGATTTTAAGGCATTTAGTTACTGACACTTGCTCGAATTTACTAAGTACAAAAATTTTAAAAATTAAAGCAATATAAAGCACTTGGCAAGCAACTTAGAACTTTCACTTCCTTAGTTTCCAGCCAAAACTTTGGCATCACTGTGGTGGCGCTAAGTGGCCCTGGGTGCGGCTTCACTCAAAGGGTTCCCTTTGGAAGGGCAGTGGGAGAATGAGCAAGTCGAAAGAGAGGGAGTGTCTTGAAGCACGTTCGTATAGCAAGAACAATTTTATTTATTATGCACAATTGTATGCAAAACTATCTCAATTGTAGAATTACTTATGAGATTAATTTAGTGGGTGTTTTGGTGCTGGTGATAGGAGCTAGGGAAGCCCTCGAAGCCACTGCTTAGCAATGCCCCCCTTATTCAAGGCATATGACCTTCCTCAGTCTCCATTCCTAACCTATAAAACGGAGATACAAGCATCCGCTTCACAGAGTTTTGTGAGGACTGAGTGAGTTTGCACATTCAGGGCTAATACACAGTAGATACTCAATTAATGGTGGTTACTTATTAACCCTAAATTGAGTTAAAACTACTTAAGGCTCCTCTTTCTCCTTCATAAAGCTGTTATTGAAATGTTTTCTCTAATACATATGAAAATGCCTGGACTATCAAACCCTGGTTTGGAGGACAGTTGGTACTTAACATTTACTAAATATTATACAACATCAAGGCCCAAAAAGGATTTGAGGTGGCCCACAATAAGAAACACAAGTGTAAGAGATCCATGAAGCCATTAAACAAGAGTGACAGAAAAGATTCCAGTAAAGCGGGGAGAGAGAAATGGCACACAGCGTAGAGCAGCACTTCTCACGCTGCAGAGGCATCACTTGCCATCTTATTGGAATACAGGTCCTGCCTCCCCAGGTCCCAAGTGGAGGCCGAGATTCTGCCTTTCTCACCAGCTCCCCTCAACCCCACCCCCAGGAAGCAAATGCTGCTGGTTCACACTTTGTAGGGTGAAGGAAGTTAATGAAAAAGGACAAAGCTACTTTATAGCTCAAGTCAATCTTTCTGTACAAATGCATCATAGAATCTCAGATGGAAATGCATTCTGATGACTTTTTTAATTAACAGAAAACTCTGGGGATATTGGTGTGTGTCAAACAGTCCTCCCCGCTTGAACAAATGTTTTCCACTCCTCTGTCTCTCTCTTTTCCTCCAGGACCTTCCGGACCTGACACAGTGAACAAGAAGTCTGAAGTGCCCAACAACCCTCTCTCTAGATGATTTCAAGGAAGCGGCAGCAAGCTGCACAGTTACTGGAAATGTGTGATGTAACCTTTTACATTCAGAGAAAGGGCTGTCCCTAATTCAAGCCATATTTTGCCCAATGAAGTAGACTTATTTAAAGCTGGAAAACATCCAAAGAAGATATGGAATTCAATATATTTCTGTAGGTCGTGGCCTTTGCCTTCTTGTGGCCCCAGTTACCTCCCTGTTCCTGGATGGGTCGTCCCTCTTTTCTCATGCTGGACACTTCCTAGTGCTCATTCCAACCTGAGCTCTCAAGTGAGGCATCTGCGGGTGAGAAATCTATAATGCACTTAACGGTTGTTGAGAGCTTCCCAGGAGTCAGGCTATGTGTTAAAAGCTGTCATAGGTTATCTCATTTAACCCACTGTGAGGACTTTACAGATGAGGGGTTCATAAAGATGGGGTATGTTATAAAGTCACACCTGTATTAGGTATCATCACAGAGATTCAAATTGAAGTCTATTTAGCCCAGGATTTCTCCACCTCAGCAGAATGTCAAGGGACATTTTGGCCCTGATAATTCTTTGTTATTGGGGACAGAGGGGCTGTCCTGTGCATTGTAGAATATTTAGCAGCATCCTTCTATTCACTAGATGTTATTCACTAGATGTTATTATTCTCTATTCACTAGATGTTATTAGCAACCCCTAATCCTAATTATGACAAACAAATATGTCTCCAGACATTGTCAAATGTCCCTTGGGAGGGATAAACTGCCCCTGGTTGAGACTGTCCCCACCCAAAGCCTGAACCCCTAATAAACAAGGACAGGCATTAGTTTTCAACACTTCACAAGGACCAGCCCTATTGTAGGCTGAACTATGTCTCCCTAAAATTTGCATATTGAAGCCCTAACCCTCAGTGGCTCAGAATGGGAATGTATATAGAGATAGGATGTTTAAAGAGGTGATTTAAAATTAGCTCATTAGGGCGAGCTGGAATCCAATCTGACTGGTGTCCCTATAAGAAGAGGAAATTCAGACACACAAAGAGATACCAGGGTTGCATACACACAGAAGAAAGCCCACGTGAGGACACAGTGAGAAGACAGACATCTGCAAGCTGAGGAAAGAGACCTCAGAAGAAACCAGCTCTGCTGACACCTTGACATTGGGCTTCCAGCTTCCAGAACTGTGAGAAAAGTTCTGTTGTTGAAGCCACCAGTCTGTGGTATTTTATGATGATCACTCTAGCAAACTGATACAAGTCCCCAAAAGCCACACTCAGCTTTCTGTCTTTACTTTTCCATTTTGTTTAAAATATGTCTTGGAAGGTTTCAGAACCAATTCCAAGCCTAGTAAAATAAAAGGTCAGTTCATGAGTTCTGTAGAGAGATATCCCAAAATATAAGCTGGCAATACTGTGCCTAATCCATGTTTGTCTTGAAGATAACCACTGCTAGGAAAATATTCCTGAAATTCTTAGCAGGCCATAGCAAGTTGCTTTAGAACTTTCATGACTGGTTGTCAGTCACACCCTCACACTAACCCCTGTTTGTGCCATTGTCTTTAAGTGTCTTTAGTGAGAATACGCTTTCTAGAAACTAAATGGAATGGCAATATGATGTAATGCCAAGACAGCAAGGACAGTTTTGATGTCCCTCCCCAGTCTAGTTCATGGCAGACATTATAGAAAATGAGTCCCAGCTCACTTTCTCACTAAGACAAGAAGGCATCAGAATCCTTCTTAACACTAGGCTCCATGCAAGACTACAAAATGATCAGAGGTGGCAGGAGAGGTGAATCCTTATACTATCTTAGGTATAGTGCAGTGTTCTGTACCCTGGCCGCACACTGAAACCATCTGAGGAGCTTTAAAAAAATACTGTGGAAAAGCAAAAATTGACAAATTGGATCTAATTAAATGAAAAGTTTCTGCACAGCAAAAGAAACTATCATCAGAGTGAACAGAATGGGAGAAAATTTTTGCAATCTATCCATCTGACAAAGGTCTAATATCCAGAATCTACAAGAACTTAAACCAATTTACAAAAAAAAAACCCATTACGAAGTAGGAAAAGGATGTGAATAGACATTTCTCAAAAGAAGACATTCATGCAGCCAACATACATATGAAAAAAAGCTCAACATCACTGATCATTAGAGAAATGCAAATCAAAACCACATATCATCTCATGCCAATCAGAATGGCGATTATGAAAAAGTCAAAAAACTACAGATGCTGTTATCATGGAACAGAGGATTCAAGCCTGCCTGCAGGCTCGATCACACTACCTGTAAGGCTACACAGAAAGCTCTCAGTGTCTTGGGGCCTCAGTTTTACCATTTGTAAAATGGCCATCATAACTCTCGCCTCGCCTATTTCATGGGATTGCTATGTTCAAACAGACAAAGTTGAAAACCACACAAAATATAGAGTGTGATCAATTTTAAAATCAAGCAATATTCTGCTGACATTAGCATCAGTGGTTCTCATCTCATCCCTGCACCAATCCACTGTGCAACCTCAGGTGAGTATTGCCTCTGGAGGCTTCAGTTTAGACTCACATAAAATGAGGCAGTGTCTAAAGCCACCTTCAGAACAAACGTTACATGTTCCTGGCGGCAAAGTTTAATATGTTGTACTATTTCAGTTGAGATCTGATTTTCTCATTAAATATCAAGGGTTTATGTTCCTCCTCTTAACACCAGGATGACTTCAGGAATCACATTTAAATTACATTGTGGCGTAGAAGCTAATTTTGTTATTGGGATCAAGTACCTTAAATGTTCAATATTTGGCCCAGAAGTCCAATTCTTGGCATTCACTTTAAGAAAATAATCAAGATGTGGTCAAAGCATTAGGTACAGGGATGTTCATTACAGCAGTATTTATAAACGTGGGGGGCAGGGAGTAAATATAACATCTAACAAGAGAAATGTTTCTATAGATTATGATACAGTCATAGGGCAGAATATTATATAGTCATAAAAAATACCCGTATCAAAAAATATTGAATGACAGAGAAAGTAAGATATATGTTAAATAAAACAAGAGATAAAGGACAGAAAGCTTGATACAACACACACATACACACATACCAGAAAATGATTAGAAGGAAATACATACACCAAAGTGTTAATCAGTGATATTAATTATAATGATTTATAGGATGCTTTTATTTTCTTTATATTTTCTGCACTTTCTAAATTTTCTTCCATATGCACAACTGCTTTTATCAACAGAAGGGAAAAGCATTATTTTAAAGAGCACACTGTGGATTCAGACATAATAAAGACAATACATCTGGGGAAACATAGGGTGAAGGAAAACATAACAGACCAATATCTCAGCAAAGAAACCAGCGCGATCCGCCAGAAGCAGGGCCTGTGAGAAAACTGGGAGGGGTCAGGACTTCAGGTGAAAAGCGAAGACCAGCTGCGGCCGTATCCCACCTGCAGCAGATCATTATGCAGTTAGAAAAATGGCAAAGTCTCCCAGCTCAGTGCTTAGTGGGCTTTTACCATCTTATCGGCACAACTCACATTGTATCTTTGGAGGACGTAGGGAAGGGAGAAGAATCCAACATAAAGCAGCAAAGAGGCTTAAAACATTATCACTATAAAACTAATGAAGCCTAAGCTTCAGGACGCCTCCCTTCCACTGGCCCCTACCAAAGCCCCTAACCCCCTAGCAAGGTGTTCGTGTCCGTGTGGTTGCTGTTTCCCGATATTTGCAAAAGCAAACTATTTTAACTGTAATCAATGATAACTGCAGTCACTTCCGCTTTTACTTCCATCACAGCTCTGCTCACATCGGGGAGCACTGGAGTGGCTGTGGCCTTTGGGGGACCCCTCCAGTCAGGGTTCCTCAGCCTTGGCACTCTTGGCATTTGGGGCTGGACCCTCCTTTCTATTGGAGCTACCCTGTGCACTACAGGATGGTTCCAGGCTACCCGGCCTCCACCTGCTCGATTTCAGCAGTACCAACACCATCCAAAATGGTCATGACAACCAAACATGTCTCTAGACATTTCCAAAAATATCTGAGGCAGTGGTGGGGCAAAATTCCCAGTCATTGAGAACCACTGACCTAGGGGGACATTGAATACATTTGGTTTGGGGTTTATAGTGGAATATAGTTATGTGGTTCATGGTTACTTCCATGCACAATTAAGTTCCCAGATATCCTGGTAGGAAGTTTTTCCAGGAAAACTTCCACAGCTCTCTGTTGATTCACCTGTGTAAGATGAAGGTGCAAGGCCAGAGGGGTCATGTGTGATGGGAATGAGCCCCATGGCACTTGGCACATAAAGTATGTGGGTAGTGGAAGAGAAACAAGGTTTAAAATATATGGAGCCAGAAACTACTCAGCAGAAAGTTCTTCCAAACAGCTGTATAAGAGAATTTCATTTCTCACCAATGCTGATCAAAGTTACAGTTTTAATATGCACCACAGAAATTATAAATGCACCAGGTAAGGACATCTCATTTATTTTTAGATGGAATCAATAGAAACAATGTTGACATAAAAAAACAAATTGGTCCAGGCATGGTGGCTCACGTCTGTCATCCCAACACTTGGGGAGGCTGAAGCCAGAAGATCGCTTGAGTCCAGGAGTTCAAGACCAGCTTGGGTAACATAGTGAGACTCTGTCTCAACAAAAAAAATTTTAAAAATTACCCAGGCATGGTGACATGTGCCTGGGGTCCCAGCTACTCAGGAGGCTAAGGTAAGATGATTGCTTGAGCCCAGGAGGTTAAGGATGCCGTGAGCCGAGATAGCGCCACTGCACTCCAGCCTGGGTGACAGAGCAAGACCGTGTCTCTAAGAAGAAAAAAAGCAAACTGTAACCAGAACATTTTTAAAGCATGCAAAAATCAGTAATTCCTTAAGAAGGAGAGATATATATTGTGTAGAAATCATGAAGAAGTTTGTAGATTTGATATTCCATCTAACAAGAAGAACTGATTCATATAAATACAGAAAGAGTTTTCCTTTTTTTTTTTTGAGACAGAGTCTCACTCTTTCACCCAGGCTAGTGTCTCACTCTATTGCCCAGGCTGGAGTGCAGTGGTGCGATTTCGGCTCACTGCAACCTCCGCTTCCTGGGTTCTAGCCATTCTCCTGCCTCAGCTTCCTGAGTAGCTGGGATTACAGGCGCCTGCTGCCATGCCCAGCTAATTTTTTGTATTTTAGTAGAGAAGGGGTTTCACCGTGTTGCCCAGGCTGGGGTCTCGAACTCTGGAGCTCAGGCAATCCACCTGCCTTGGCCTCCCAAAGTGGAAGTATTACAGGTGTGAGCCACCGTGCCCGGCACTTTTTTGTAAATTTTTGCTGTTTGACATGAAATTACTGCTATGAATGAATATCACATAAAACTTATAATTCTTTGTCTGGGCATGGTGGCTCACACCTGTAATCTACAGCACTTTGGGAAGCTGAGGCAGGCAGATCACTTGAGGTCATGAGTCCAATGCCAGCCTGGCCAACATGGTGAAACTTCGTCTCTACTAAAAATACCAAAATTAGCTGGGCATGGTGGCGCATGCCTGTAATCCCAGCTACTTGGGAGGCTGAGGCGGGAGGATGGCTTGAACCTGAAAGCCGGAGGTTGTAGTGAGCTGAGATCTTGCCACTGCACTCCAGTCTGGGTGACAGAATGAGACTCCACCTCAAAAAAAGAAACAAACAAACAAAAAAACAAAAAACAAAACCAAACAACAACAACACAACAAAACCTTATAATGCTCCACTGAAACAAGGATGCCAATGACAAACTGTTTAAGGAGTGCTGTCAATTCAGGTACTTAGGTTTCATTACTATGTAAGAACACTTGAGATCCCTAAAACAAATTTGATAGAGGCTTTCCTAAATTTGACAATAATTCTAAAATCTAACAAGACATTACTAATAGCAAATTGTGAAGCAGAAAGAAACTTTTGAAAATTATCAATAGCAAAAAAAGTTCATCTGATCAACCACACCAGAGGAAAAACAAAATTATCTTCTTATTCACTCCACAGAAAATCCAACACAAATTGTCATGTGAAGAGTAGTCAAAGAGTGCATAGTTCAAAAATATAGGGAGAATCTATTAATGAGGCTGAATATCCAGCAGTTAATTAATACAAATATTATATCATTCTGGATGTTAGGATGTTTGTGACAATGGTTGGCTTTTAACATGTTTGAATTGTTGAGATCTATATTATTAATTCAGATTTTTGTATTTTTTCTTTTTCTTTTGGGATCCCCTCAAATTTCAAAAGCTGCAGGCCTCACCACCCTGGGTCTTCCCTTGAACTCTCACCCCAGCCAGGCCCTGGGTATATGTCCTCTCAGTCACACTCACATCTACCGAATAAAGTGGGTCTGTTATTATCCCTTTTACAATTAATCTAATTTATTGGCTCATATGCCTTTCTCCAAAACATGTTAAGGATTCTGACACTTAATTTGGAAGTGCCCAGAAGTCTACATTACAGAAGAAATCCCCATTACCCTTTATTACCACATTATGGAGTCCACACGTGTCAGTGACTCTTACATCAGAGGACAGAGACGACACCCCTCACTGTGACCTGCGGTGGGTACTGAAACTCTCAAGACAGCAGTTAACATGAAGAGCACACATCCAATCAGCTGTAGACTAGTCAGCTCCATTAAATGGTCTCCGATTTTAAATGTAAAAGGTGTGTCAGTTAGATTATTGGCCTATGTGTCAGTTAGATTATTTTGGCCTAGTGAACAGGCCAAAATAAATACACTTAGTTTAGTATCAGTCTACTGCACAAATAGCTAAGGGTCAACCAGTAATACAGGATTAATTATGCTATTAGGCCACTTACATTGAGAATATGTATTTTTCAGTGTTCTGAAAAGAAAGATTTTTAGCCTGGGAGAGACTATTAACCTGTTATATTTTCCAGAAAACTCTGATTGCCAGGACTGTGTGCTAGCACCTAGCACCTTACCTGGCACCTACAGATGCTCAACAAATATTTGTTGAATGGATGAGACTCTATAACTCTTTCCTGTTTTCTGGGAGTGAAGGAGATAATGAGAAAATATGAGTAGCCATTTTCTTTGTGTAAGGACCCCTGCTTAACAAGGGAAACCCACTGTTCAGAAATCTGAGATTACAGTAACAAGTAACTCTTAAAAAGGAAGTCACAAGGGATCCCACTGACTGATGAAGACACAATTCAGTAGCACCAAGAGAGCACAAGATGGCTCCTACTAGAACCAAAAGGCAACTACAAGCTAGAAATCCCCACAAGGGCTATTTATTTATCTTAAAGGCTAAATTTAGCAAAATTCTGTCTCATGTCAAACTTGAGGCAATCTGAAGATTTAGCCTTGGGAGGATGTAATTGATTGTAAATTATTTTCATTTTCCATGCAGTGCCTGCATTGCTACATATTTGACTGTTAGAACGATTAGGCAGGAAAGTATAATATATATCCTAAAACGTGTGATTTATAAAAGTCGCTTCAATCTCAACACTGATTTTTATTACATAGTGGGACTATTTCCTTCCTTCTCTTTTGAAAATGTACACCTCTAACACTATGTTCCACAGGAAAACGTTTTCTACAGCCAACTTTATAGAAACATATATTAAAAAGAATTCTATAGACCATGCCAAAATCCTTTCCTCACCAATGACTGGCTTTGTATTTGTTAGACCTGAATCAATATACAACATTCCTGTATTCTCCTGCTTTTGCACTTTTTAGATTTTATTTAGATGTTTATTCTCATCTATAAATATATGCTTTCTCCCACTCTTTGAAGAATCAAGTGCAAAGAAAATTTTAAAAGGAGACAGTATGAGATGATCATTTGCAGAATCAAGAGTTTGCTATGTTTGATTTCTGTCCTTGCAATACTGAGGCTCATGGTATGTTTTACCTCTTAGCATTTTATATTCCTTGCTGCCTACTTGCCAATGGACAACCAAAGTATTTACTCAGATTAATTAACTGTTACTTAAAATACAATGATTTTTCTATTAAATCATCAAATTACAAGCCCAAATTTTTGGCATATTTGTATAGAATATGTAAGATACTACTTCTTTCAAAAGTATTTTTCAGGATTATATAGGTGATGGCAACCTAGTTTTCCACGTTTGTTAAATTTGAAACTGGACCATTGGGGGAAAAGTGCAAACAATTCCGAATGACTCAAAAAGCACTAGGTTTAAATTATATTTTAATGACTTTCACAACAAACCTCAGTGTCTGTTTTGGCAAAGAATGTCTCCTAACTTTATTGAAAAAAACAAGCTCGAAATGCCAAAACATTTTTAGCAAAATCTCAGACTGATGGTTTATTGCTTTGTGATTTAAAATAATAGGGAAAAAAATCCAAAAAAATAAAATAGTCTGGAATGAAACCGCTCGAATTCAAATTTATATTCTTCTAGCAGGCTTTAAAATCTGTTTGAAGATAGATAATTGAATGATGTTGGTACCAGTTCCACATCAGTCATCTGCCATCTGCCATGCTGTTCGTCATGAGCAGACATGATGCCTGATGGAAATTAAATTGCTTCATGTTGCTGGCAGAGTGAGGAGACAGGACTGAACTCTGAACCGTGGGTTCTGTATCCCAGAGCCCACTGGAAATGCCAACTGGTATTATAATAAAGCCTGAAGAATAGTAAATCTGAGTGAGGAGAAAGGCTGGTCCCCACCAGCGCTGACTGGCCCACTAGCCATGAGCATGTGATGCTGGCCCTCAGTGTCGATGGAACTAACACTTCACAGCAGGAGCCCCATGAAATTCCCTCAGGTTAAGCAAAACCGCAAAGAAAATAAAATCTGAGGCTGAATTGGTTGCACTAGAGCATTACAGAATGCACCTACTGGTAAAAACGGCCTTTCCGGGCTGGAAGTAGATAGAGTTTAGAAGCTCTACCAAGCCCTAACTCCTGAGGTCCAGAAAAGGGAACAGTTGGCCACACAGTCTGGGGCAGAGCAGGAATGGAGATGCAGGGCTCTCCATGTGCAATTCAAGCCTTCAACACAGCTTTGCCATATCCTTCCACCTTGAAACAAACCAATTCTACTCCCTAACCCTTAAAGTGATCATAATTTATGCTTTGGGTCTGAGCTTTCACTGAAACTCTGCCCCCCTTCAACAGCACCACTCTGTTAGCACCAAATTCTATTCCTTCTAGGCCATTTTTAGGCTTGCCATGCTTTAAAGTGGGCCCCAAAGGAGGAAGATAATGATGTTAATTGAGTCTCCTAATTTCTCCCCATAAAAGTTATGGAGTCGCTTGATGAAGCGAATTTATTACAGAGTCAACGTGTAGCAGGGTGAGTGTGGGGGCTGTTCCCTCTCAGTTCCCGGATCTTTTGCTGATGAGGCCTTTGAACTCCTGCCCACACAAAGCACATGAATCAGTGTCATTTACCATGTGCATTTAGATAATTGAAATAATAAAGATGAAATGTATACAAAAGATCTACTGTTTCATGAATAGCAACCCCTTTTTATCAGCACACCAACCGTGAAGCAAATTAAATCACCTCCTTCCTTGCTCTGTAAGAAAGATCCTATCCTCTTGCCCCCATCTTTCCTCCATCCTACCAATTTTCATTTTCTTCCTCAAAAGGTCCTAACACACACACATATATGTGAACTTCCAATCAAATTTACCATTTTGAATGGAAATAATATGAGATAATAATAATATACAGGAAGAAAATTGAACCCAAATTTTTGTATTTTCCTGCTTCACTATAGTTATAAAAATTTAAGTGTACAAAAACTGGAAGTTTTAACAACTCAGCTTACTTTAAACTTTGAAATGCTATGCTGAAAAAGGATAAATGTGTTCATATTTAAAGCCACTTAACCTACTATAAAATCAAGAAAAAATATCATTATTAAAAATTAAATACTCCTAAAATAAACAGAGTCAGGAAGACATTGTTGTTATGAGAGGACTTCATTACTTTTGAACATTATTTTGAATGTCCAAACCTGTCCTGAAATCCCAGTGATGATGATAAATCATGCTTCACCTCCCTTATTAGAAACTAACACAAATTTAAAAGGGACATAGCACATCTGATTCAAAAGGATTCCTCTAGATCAGTTTCCAATTTCAGCATTGGTTTCCTATCTATAATTGAACTTCAAAATGTTAAACCATCCACAGCTTTAAGTCACAAAGACAGCACTGAAGGAAAAGAGTACATTCTCTTGACAAAGAATGCCAGAAAAGGAAACTTTTAAGGGAAAGCTCTGTAAAAATAGACACTTAGCTAAGACATGCACAGTGTTACCAATGCACTGTGTTTCTTGCCTTCTGTGCCACAAGATTACCCCTTGACAATCTTCTGAGGTCTAAGTGTGGGCCTCTGAGCAAACATCTGGGGCTGTTTGCATCCTTCTCCCATTGCAACCTTCCTTCATCATGCCAAGTGGCATCAGCATCTTCGACAGTCATTCTCTCTGAAGATAACCTTTGCTCAGAGCATCAAACAGCACAAGGCACACACAGCACTCTCAAGAAACAGTTGTGTGAGTTAATAAGCCAGCACTCCTCTTGCATCTGGCCTTACAAATGCTGGGACTCAGAGCACGATACTCCCAAAGACAGCTCTTTGGTGTGCTAAGTACTTTAAACTGAAGGACATCAGAAAAGTCCCACAAGCATGGTTCCTCTGACCTTCTCCATCCTCCTGTCTCCCATCCCTCTTCCTCCCCTGAAGTGAATCACAGAAACCAGAATTCCTCCTCCCCAAGGTGGAGTCATAAAAACTAGAACCCCTCTCCCCCAAAGTAAGCCAGAAATCCTACCAAGGTCACTCTCTTCCTTCTCCTTTCCTCCCATTCCAGAGGGGTCCCGTCCCATCCCCAGGGGGAAGGAATGCTACACAGAAAGGCCAAGAGGAATCTGAACTGACAGGCCTTGCTGGGGTTCCCTCCTTGGTCTATTGCCATGAGGTCACACCTTTTGTCTCATCACAGTTCCACATGGCTGTCCATTCTTCATGGAGCATAAGCATAAAAAACTGTTTTCCCTGGGGTTTTGGGTCTTCATTTCTAAAGGCTCTCACATCACATAAAACTTTGATTAAATAAATTTGTTATGCTTTTCTCTTGTTAATCTGTCCTTTGTTACAGTAGTGTCGGCCGTGACCCTTATGATGGGTGGGGAAAGTAATCATACCTTTCCATCCTGACACAACTCAACAGGAGAAAGTTCATTTCCTCAGAGGACTTTCTGCTCAAACCGTCAAGATACCTCCTTGGCCGGGCTTTTAAACTGGGTACTTCCCCACATAGGAGTGCTCTAAAGAAACTTTTCTACAGGTGCTTAGATGAAATAAAAAAACAGCAAAGAAGAAATCAGAAAGAAAGTAAATCACAAACTCTCATTTCTTTCGCCCACCAAATATGTTCAAATAAAACTAAAAACTCCAGCAACCTCTGGGGGAGTTTTTATTTCCTTTTTTTCCCCACATTCTTTAAAATTTGGGTATCAGCACTCTAGGAAGGCATAAATTCCAAATTCCAGGATTTCAGACTATCGTGGTTTTTATTAGAGAAACTTGAGATTTTAGAAGGGTTAAAAAAACACTGAAAGCCAGGCTTTGGGGATCAGAAGATCCCTCTGCTTTGGGTGTATCAATAATTAACTTTATAAAATTTTGAGAAAATAGTGGTCATTGGCATCTATTTGTCAAATAAAGCATGGACCACTCACTGAAAGGAATTCACAATCCAGTTCAATTTCAAAAGCATCTTACTGAGCAAAGTGCCAGACATTTTGCTAGGTAACGGGGAATCAGAAATGATTGAGACCCGGCAGAAGGGAGAGGGCAGAGCATGTAGCAGGTGGGGAGGGCTAGTGTCTACTCCAGAGGCTTCCTCAGGGCCAAGCTGAGAGCCAGCAGGTCTGCCCTGGGACCTGGCAGAGCATACTGATCTCCTGGAAGAGCCCAAGCAGAGTACCTGAGTTGGGGAGTGGATGCAAGACCAAGGGGGCATTGCATCAACAAAGAGTAGCCACCCAGCTGAGAAAGACCAGGTGACATGTTTGTCAGCTGCAGACATCAGAAAAACAGGCCAATAAAACACACAGGGGCAAGGCTCCCTGGAAATGCCAGGAGCTTCAGTGCAGCAGGGGCCAAGGTAGGACCAGAGTCCATCCATAGATCCAGGCACCATTATGATGTAGATCCAGGGACCGGCTCATGAGAGCAAGTGCTGTGTCCACTCCACACAACTAGCCACTATCTAAAGACAAGCAGGGGGCAGGAAATGGAAATTAGAGAGGCTCAACAATCATCATCAAAGACAGGTTTACCTACAGAGACTCTAGAAAAATTACTACTGGGGCTAAGATTGAAGGTGGATTATATACTTAGTTATCTTTTTCTTTCCTACTACCTAGAAGGGTAGAGGCTCCTGCAGAACATGAGATAGTTATAGAGAAAAAAAAAACTTTATTTTTCTCTTGCACAGCTTAATTGCAGTGGACAATCCAACTGACAAAAAAAAAAGAATGGCTATAAGGATATGCCAAGCTTGGAGGATAAATAAAGCAAAGGTATGTTAGAATATGAGCACCACATTTGGGAATTAATATGGTTTTCGACTTCACTATAGAAGAGAGTTTAACAATAAGACCCTCAAAGGTCAGGGCAATATGGAGGTTTATGATTCCCTGAATATGGAGTTTAAACCTTGTTATTTGACTTTATATTCAAGTTTGATTTGCAAAACAGCAGCATTTTTTTCTGAGTTAAAAATAAATCCAAATTTCAAATTAATGTTGTCATTCACCTTCGATGCTCTAGTCTGTAGATCTTTTCTTTTATGGAGAAATACACTAACAATTTGACTACTGATGGAGAGAGGAGCGATCCTTGAGGTAAAATAAATCTCATGGACAAGAGGAGCTGAATTCATTATATGCATGTTCATGTAAAAAGTGATCAAAATGAGCAAAATAATAAAAAGAGACACATAGTAAAACTGTACCACACCAAGGGATTGCATGGTTTTACTTTCCACCGGACTGTAAACTGTCTGAAAGAAATTAAAAAAAAAAAAGGCGGGGATGTCTGGGTTGAATTTCAGCACATCGCATGAGGAATTAATTACCTCCAATTTCAAAACTAGCCTTTCTGGGGTTTGCTTTCAGTTTGGGATATTTATGACTTTGAATCTTTTTTACATCAAATTAGCAGGGTTTTCCCCTTTTATTATCCATGGTATAAAAATAGCCATATCCTTCTCCATCACACAGCACTGAGGTCCTCATGACCTCATCGGGAAAGATGGCTGTTGTCAGAAACCTTCACCATCCATCCAGCCCCAGCAAGGGTCAGTAAGGGGGCTCCCCTTCATCATCTGTACTTCTTCAGCAAAGGGGGGTGGGGGTAGATACCAGCTCCCCTCAGCACTGGCTGTGTCTTCTGTCAGGCAAGGCAATTCTGCAGCAAGCACTATGCAACGGAGTCATATACTGATGGTCAAGTGCTGCTCCTTCCATGTTGATCTACATGTATGTCCTTCAAAAGGAAATAGACTTTATCTCCTAGGAACACGGGCATCTGCAGCACACAGGCTGTCTCACCACAAATTTCACTAATTTAAATTAGAATTTTGTCTGGCAGTTTGGAATGGCTTTTGTTTGAAACTCAGTGGGACAGTGCTCCTGCCTCCCAATTTATATGGGCTTTTGAGTCACTGAGGGGATGCATGCATGCAGAATCATCTGCAGTTCCTCGACCGTGCTGAGCTATTTTATGTGTTTTTCCTCTACCTGAAATACCCTCAAGCACTTATCCTTCACTGAACTCCTATACGCTCTTTAAGACCCAGCTCAACCACCACTACTGAGGCTTCTCTGACCTTCTACAAGGAGGGGTAATTGCTTCCTCCTCTGAGCAAGCACACACCACCTCCCCCCGCCATTTATGGTGTACATCATGGTTCACTGGACTCATGTGTCAGGAAGTTGTCAGTGCCCACACTTCTACCAGGGACTGTAAGAGCCTTGAAGATAAAAAGCTGATTATATGCTTGGCAAAGAGTAGGTGTTCAATAAAGGCTAACTGAATGTGGTAGATCCTAAGCGAAGGACAAAATGATAATGGGGCAAGCTATACAAGGAGACAATCAAGTTGTCTCAATGGATGTGCTTTGCAGTAGACTTTGTTAAGTAACAGAATGGGGTGGCAAGTGAAGTGGTGGAATGCCCACGTGAAATTCAAGTCGATGACTAACTGATAGGTACTGATGAATGACTAACGGAATGAGAGAATATCCATTGAATAAAATATGTGAGTTGGTAGGATAGAGTCCCCCAAAATTAACTTGTTAACTGATCGTAGCTGCCACAGTAATCTACAGGAGACACAGTGTCTGCACATAGATGAATGAGGCAGAGAGATGCAGCGTCTGCTTGACTGAGGGTGGTCCTGAGTGAAGCACCGATCCTCAGAGTACAGGCCAGGCCTCAAGCCATGAGAATCATCAGCAGCGAATCAGAGTCCCCGGGGGTGGCCTAGGTGTCTATATTTTAAACACATTCCATGGTGATGCCTATGCATAACAATCTGAAAACCTATGCATAAGACAGTCATCTCCCTACTATTTTGAACTTGAACTTGCTTCAAAAGTAAATTTCAATGGAGAAAGTGTGATAATTTCAATAAATGATGCTGGAGCAATTGCAAATCTATGTAGAAATAACGGTGAATATTGACCCCCATCCCAAACCATGTACATAAATTCAATTCCAAAGGGTTTGTAGATTTAAATATAAAACACAAAACAATAGCTCTTACGGAAGAAAACATAGAAGAATAGCTCCACAAGTCGGAATAGGAAAAAAGTTTCTTAATAGGTCACAAAAGCATTAAACAATTTTTCATTCAGGAAAAATATATATAAATTGGAATATATTAAAAGTAAGAATTTGTGTTATCAAAAGACACTATTAAGAAAATAAAATCCAAGCCACAGGAAGGATAAGAGTTATCTATGATACAGATAGCATACCCGACAAAGAACTTCCCACAAGAGTAAATTTAAAAACTCTCATAAACCAATAAGGAAAAGGCAGCTTTACAGTAAAACAGATAACAGACTTGAATGGGCACTTCACAAAAGGAAATATATGAATGGCCAATAAACATATGTAAAAGTGACCAGCATCATTAGTTATCAAAAAAGTGAAAATTAAAACCACATTGAGATGGATCAGGACATGCTATCCCCAAATTATGGCATGTCGGCATTTGAGAAATCAGCAGAAGCAGGAAGTTCTCCCTGACTTTTTCCAGCCATTCTCCCCTGGAGGCCATAAAAGAATCATTCAACCTTCCTCTAAAGTAAGTTATAAGAGCCTCATTCCATCAGTCTTCCTTATAAGAAATGAAGACACAGAAAAGAATCTGAACAAACAGGCCTCACTATGTTCCCCCTTTTGTTGCCAGTAGATCATACCCTTTTTTTTCTCCAATCATACTTCTGCATGACTGTCCGTAAAAATACACAGCTTTCTTTACTTCTTCAGGACTTCATTTCTAGATGCTTCAGTGTTATGTAAAACTTAAATAAAGTTGTTATGCTTTTCTCATGTTAATCTGTTTTTATTACAGGGGTCTCAGCCATGAACCTTGCAATGGGTGAGGAAAAGATATTACTGCATCTCCCCTACACATCCAACAGAATGGCTAAAACTTAAAAGACTGGCAACGCCAATGTGAGTAGTGTAGAAAACAAAACAAAAAAATCTCTTCCTCTAACCATCTCAAGTTCTCCAGTGGGGTACTGTAAATTAGACTGGCTAAAGACAGATGAACAACAGAAAAACAAACAGGTTTATTCGCATGTGCATGGGGTTTACACATGGGAGTGCCCAGTGGTGAGTCCCAAGGGTGGTTAGAACTTGGGTTGATACACCATCTTAGGCCAAAACAAAGGAAAAGAGGTTTGGGGCTTCTTGGTAGGGGAGACAAGTTACAGGAAGATGACTGGGAAATGTATGGTAAACAAGGGTTGTTCAATAAAGTGTGTTAAGTGGATTTAAGTTGACTCCTTCTCCATTGATAAGAGTTGTTAAGAGTCCTCCTCTTCCCGGTATGGGAGAGGAAGACATTTCAACAAATGAAATTTTCTTTATAAATGTAAATTTGCTTTACAACAGAAAAACGCATGCCCTGTTTTAAGAGCTTTTCCAGCATCTGCTGGTTCTCAATGGCCTTTAACTCAAAATAATCTATATTCCAAAGAGGCAAATGGGGGCAGGTGGATAATCTGGTGCCCCTCCGCACGTTTTTGGAGCAATCAGAGCACTCACACACTGATGGGAGCAAAAATTGGTACAACCATTTCTGAAAAGTGTTTGGCAGTTATCTCCCAATGTCAAGCATGTGCATATGTACTTGATGGCCCAGGAATTCCACTCATATGTACCTATCCAAAATCATACATATGTTCACCAAAAGACATATACAAAAATGTTATCAATAGCGGCACTATGTGTAAACCAAAAATTGGAAACAACTAAAATATCTTTCAGTAGGAGAATGGATATATAGTATACTTGTACAGTAAAATCTCACACAACAAAAAGACCTGAAGAATTGTGGCACGGATAAATGTCACTCACACTGTGCTGAGAACAAAAAGCCAGGTCCTAAAGAGTACGTTCTGTGTGATTTGAGCTATATGAAGTTCAAAATCGAGTGAAAATAATCTATGGTGATAGAAGTCAAAACAGTGGTGACCTTAGAGGGTGTAAGGAATGAGAAGGGGCATGAGGAATACTGCAATGTTCTATTTCTAGCTGTGGGTGCTGGTTACACCGGTGTAATCAGTATGTTGAAATTCATCAAGCTGAATACTTACGATGTGTGCACTTTTTTGTATGTATGTTTACTTCAGTAAGAAAGCATACTTGAAAAATAAACTCCTGAAACCAGCCACAATCTAAGTAGACACTTTGGCATTAGCATTCCACAGCCTAGTACACTCTTCCATCCAACAGCTTTGTTAAGCTGGACTTCACCCATAAAGCCGCTCTTCTGTATGATTATAATGGATTTCTGCATTTATATGGCGCCTTTCCTCTGTAGAGATCAAAGGGCTTCTGCATAATAAAAGATAGCATATCAAATGCAGCATATCAAACGCAGTTAGCTCTGAGGGAATAAAGAAGGAAAATTGAACTCAGGGACATATAATCGAGGAAACCTACAGAAAATAAGTAAAAGAAGTCATAAAAACTGTAATGTAAAAACAATCATAAACATCAACTATCAGAAATTCACTTGTGTGAAATAAAAGGCTCACTTCTCTTGAGGTTGATTTCTTACTCTTGACAGGGGAAGGACGGAGAGCAGCCGGGGCATTCAATTTAGGACTTAGACTCCTAGGCACCACATGGCAAGATTTCTCTGGAGTCAGCTTGGCACCTCACCGCATAAAACAGAACAACTAAATAAACTCTCTGTGCTGCTGTTCAAAGACCTTTCATATGTGCTTTAAGACATAAACTCCCTAGTTCTGACAACTAATTAAATGAGCCTTGTTCATATTTGTGAAATAAATATTCTACTGCTATATCTCTCTGAGGCATGTAGAATTATATAGATCACTTTCATGTCTTACATTGATATTCACCAAATGTGTTTTTCTCAAACTTTAATTCTTGAAATTGCCTAGGAAAAGTGCGTACAATGAGGAATTTTTCACTGACCTAAGGTCAGTTTCGAAAACTGTGCGGGGTGACATTCTGGCTCGGCCAGTGACCCCAGGAGATGTTTCCATTGGCCTAACAAATGATACCCTTAGCTTTGTGGATTGTGAAACAGCAGCTCAGGCATCTCCCTGTAATCTCTACACATGTGGAAGGAGAAAAAGGAAAATAGTTTGCCTTGAATAATTTGAATAGTCCCTGTTCAGCAAAGTGATTAACTTCAATAAAGGGAGTCAGATAAAGAAAAGCAGGGTTTTAGTTTCATGTATATTTTCCTTGTGAGAGATGACAACGGTCAATGATGATGGAGAGGAGAAGGAGGAGGAAACTGGCCATGAACACTTGATAAGCCCTTTAAATGGATAACCTCACTAAATTTTCACAAAAACCCTATTAAGTTAGTAGTTTATTATCTGCATTTTACAAATAAAACAATAGGGATTAAAAAAAAAGGCTAATTAGCTTGCCTGAGGGTCACACTACATAAGTGATAAAATCCAGGTGTAATCCCAGACAACGTGACTGCAGAGCTTTTGCTCTTTGGCTCAGAAGTTGATGAAATCAGGTGGAAGGGACACTTTGTCGTCCCATGGTAAAGTTTTGTGTTAGAAGACGGCCTTTGCATCTCCAAGGGATCTTACTTTTCAGGGATTACTCTGGCAGGAGCTACTCTTGTCATCTGTGGTAAGCTTCAGAGAAAAAAATATCTGCCTCTCTAAGTAGAATGAGCCACAGATCCTATATGTCTGCAGGGACTCTCAAATGGTGTGCCAGGAATCAGGGCACTCCTTGGAATCATGTTTTGACACAACTCACATGGCTTTAAAATATTAAAACCACGCCCCCTTATCAGAGTTTGCCCTTTTTGAAGATTTTCAATTTGTCCTTGTGTTCAGGTTTTTGGCTAGCAGCATTTACAAAGGGCTCCCCGGAAGGTAAGTTCACGTTCCTTGAAAACCCTATGGAACAATCCAGAATTCCTCTATAGGCAGTAGCAATGATTCATTCATAACAAGAGTGTTGCTAACTCGTTCAATAGGAGACCGGTCTTTGGGGAAAAAAACAACAGCTAGGAGATTTTCATCTGAACAGGAGGTCACTTTAAAATTCAATTTAGTGACACCCTTGTGGGTTTTCCCTGGCACCTAGAATATATGGACTAATAATTGGGAACAGCTGCATGTCTTGACTGGAACCACTCTATTTAAATAGCTCCAAGATTACACCCTTGGCCTCTGCTTCTTTATATACTTTGGAAATAAACTACTGTGGATGCCCAAATGTATTCAGACAATGGAAGAAATGATTTATGGAGACTGACCACATCCAGCGCTACAAACCCCATTCATTTCTCTGGTTCAATCATCACCACCCATGCGATGGAGGGAGAACAAACTGACAAAGTCACGCGGTTACTTATCCCCAGGAGTCACCCCAAATAAAAGTTACCCTCAGATTGAAGTTCTTTTTCATGACCTTCACTCTAAGACACAGTCGTTGCATTTTGACTTCAGCAAACACCTTAGTTATCAACTTTATTCAATCTGACAATCCCAAAGGATTTATATCTGGTGGGCCCCAAGTGAAGTCCTAAACAGTTAATGAAATTCCTTTAGGATATGGGATTTATATGTTTTAACTGGTCATTTTAAAAGACGCTTCAGTTTTCTTCACATTTGGGCCATGTTATTCAGTTTTATTTTTCTTTTGAATCATTGATTCCACAAAGATTTATTATATGCTTATCCTGGGCCAAGTGCTCATCCCTCAAAATGGCCTGAGCTAAATCTCTTCATGCCAAACACACTTGTAATCATCCTTTTCCAATGTAAATATCCAACAATAGAAAAGTAATAAAATATAGCATGGCATCTCCACTTGGAAAAAGATTATGGGCCCATTGACAAATAATGATAGCATCTACAGGAAATTGGGAAAATTAAAATGATATTAAGTTAAAAAGAAACAAATTGAATAGACACGTGGTGACAATGATGTAAAATTATAACAGAAAAAAAGGTGGAAAGGAAGTAAAACTCAAAAGGAAATAGTCTATATTCTGAATCTCTTCATAAATATTCCAGAAAACCACATAGATCAACAAAATGAACAAGCAAAACCACCAAAAACCCACGTCTGTAGCATAACTATGGGACAGAAAATACTCCAAACTTCAAATTATGTCCAAACAGGTAAATAAGTGATCAAATTCAGAAGAACAAGTGCAGAAAAGAAGAAAGGAAAGCAGGGGAGTAGGTATGGAAAACACCCCGCAGAGAAAGAACATCTCCTCCCGAATGGGAAAACACTGGACACAGTTGTGAGACGTGGCGGATTAGGGCCCTGGCTGCTGAGAATCACAAGGAAAGACAGTGAAAGTCTGCAGAAGCAGAGGTAGGCAACTTGGGAAGCCGGGGGTTCCATGAGAAAAGGATTAACTGGAAAGGGCGGCCTTCAGAGATTTGATGTTGAAGAAAAACAAGAAAGAACTGGAAATTAAAGTACTGTAAAAACAAGAGAATTACAAAATCAGAAGGCAAACTGCCACTCCCCAAAAGGGGAGCAATTTTTAAGGAAATTGCACTTCACAAACAAACAGAAGAATATCTTGAATTCAGAAACCTCATGTACCACCCGGTCCTCGCCTCCTCACCTCTGTCTACATGTGACAGTCATTGCTGGCTGGTTCAGGAAAGAAAACATCTCAAAACGAAGGGTAAATAGGAACATACCCATACAAAGTGACTAGAAGATGAAAGCAGATCATAAAAAACCTTTTAGCTGATGAATATTCTTCCTCCCCCAAAAATAATGAAGCATGAGAACATGTGAACATGCCAGTCTTAATTAAATAACAAGTAAACTTGGAGGTATGGGAGAAAAAACACCCTGCCTCAGGAAATGTAACCCATGGCATCACTAGGGGTATTTTGGCCAAAATATTTAATCTGAATTGAGTCATTCAGAAACAGCCAAATTCAAATTGAAGGCTATTTTACACAAACAGCCTGGACATGAAAAATGCCATTATTAAAAAACAAAGAGAGAGCAGAAAGACTATTCCAGATTAAAGGAGACTAAATGAAGTCAAGCAATTAAATTATAGTAGATGACTGATCATATCACATGCAGTTTTTAATAAACTATAAGATTTTCGAAATGATTGGGGAAATCTGACTATTATTTAACTGCATTGCTTCATCAATGATTAATTTTATGAGGGTGTTAATGGTATTGGGGTTATACAGGAGAATGTCTGTTTTTAGCTGATAACTGATAAAGCATTTGGGGGAAAACATGATGTTTACAACATTAGAATGGTTCAGAGAAATTAGAAAATACAGCAAAATGTTAGCAATCAGTGAATCTGGGAAAAGAGAATATGAGTGTTCATTGTACTGCTATTTCAGTTATCCTAGTCTGAAATTTTTCAAAATTGAAAAAAAATAGAAAAAAATAGTGAAAATTATTTAAAGATGTTTGAAGAGGAGGCAGGCTGGTGATTGATTATCTGGGGCAGCGGACAGAGTCGTGACTGGAAGGGACATCAGGGACTTCTGGGGCTGGTGATGTTTCCACTGCTCTGGACGCTGGCTACCCAGGGCTGTTCAAACTCGGAGAACTGTAAACATGCAACTTAACTGAGCCAAGCTTCCATTAAAAATGTATTTATTGTTTGTTTAAGGCAAGAGTCATGAGGTTAAGGAGATTTTGTTATTTTATTTAGTTATTTTTCTGTACATTTTTCAAAATGTCTGTTAAATAACTCACATTTATAATTTAAATGCTATAAATAAATGTCTTAAAGTTTAAATCTTTCTCTTCTTCTTCAGAGATGCAAGAGAGTGTGATGACCTAAGGTGTAACAGGGTATCCAGGTTCCATTTCCTGTCATTCAGGAAAGGCTTGATCTGGGCACTTCTTGAATGGAAACGTCACTGCATTTCCGTGTATACCACGTGACAGCAAGAGAGGTTTGTATTCTAAATATTTCCCTTTGGAGATAAGTGACCATATTTCATGGTGGTTAAACAGTGGCTTGTTCAAAAAAACGTTTAGAATATTTACCCCAAGTGATTATTGCATTTGAGTCTATGCTTTTCTTCAAGCTCTCTTATGTTTTCAGATTGGTATGGAGATGCCATACCCAGGAATCTAGGCACAAAGTAACAACTAAGTTAACAGCAGCATCAAGACCTGCTGTGTTCCCTTTCCAACTTGGGCAAAGCTATTTGCAATACACAGTATAATAAAATCCGAGTAACAAACATGTCCTTCTCCTTTTGTTCACTCATTTTAAAACTGACCTCATAACATTACCCCACAGATTTTATTCATTATCTACATTTTTATGTATCTGCAGGGTAAAGATGAAAAAGTGAATAAAAATAGTGTATCTCTGTAAGCAGGTACATCTGTGTAGAGAAGAATGCCAGTTTTTAAGGGAAGAAATGTCAGCTTTTTAAAAAAGATTCTAACCCACACTCTAACTTAAACTTTTTAATAAGAGAAAAAAAGATAGTCCAAGCACTTCTAAAACAGATTAAAGAGCCAAAACTGGGCAGTGTCCTTGTAGTGCAGAAATGAGATATGAATGAGGCTTCACTAGGTCATTCTCAATATCCTCTAGAAAGTTCCCTGGGTGTTCTTCTTACTTCTCTGGCGACATTTTTTGTAAAAGTATAAGCTTACCTATTTTTCAAAGCTTCATTGAATTAAAAGTGTTTTAATTATTCAAGGAATGAAACAAAAAACTATTAAGAGAATAATTCATCTCTTAATGGATGTAATTTAAAACCTTGGCAGTCTCTCATCATGTCAACATGCCCCTGTTCGGAGCTCAGTGGGTCTGAGGTGGAGCAGAGGGGCGACACCGACTCCAAAGGGAAAGAAAGCCTTTTCTTTTTCTTTTTTTTGCAGATGCAGTTTCGGTCTTGTCACCCAGGCTGGAGTGCAGTGGCGCAATCTTGTCTCACTGCAACCTCCACCTCCTGGGTTCAAGCAATTCTCCTGCCTCAGCCTCCCAAGTAGCTGGGATTACAGGTGCCTACCACCTCACCCAGCTAATGTTTTGTATTTTTCAGTAGATACAGGGTTTCACCATGTAGGCCAGGCTGGTCTCAAACTCCTGACCTCAGGTGATCCACCTGTCTCGGCCTCCCAAATTGCTGAGACTAATCGCACCCGGCCAAGAAAGTACTTTCCAGTGGAGGCCACATCCACACAGACCTTGTTCACCAAAGTTTAGAAGGGTTCCGTTCAAAGGCAGCACTGACCCTCGCAGAGTCTCGGTCTGCTCCTCCATGTGCTGGAGCCCCAGCCATTTCAAACAAGTCGCTGGTTGCCTGTAGATTTCTAATTCTCCAGACAGCAGAGAAAACTTAAAGGAGAATAGTGCTGACGATATGGGAGAGTACGCTTCCAAAATGCACCTGATGCAGACACCAGCTGGAGCAATGACTGTTGGTCCTCAGCTCTGCCCATCCCAGAGACAGGCAGCGCATTCACAGACAAAGCCTTCATGTCTGGCAACACACTCATCTCCTAGGGAAAGAAGTAAAATAGACACAGCCTCCCTTTTCCAGCAAAACATCATTTCCCTTAAAGGAATACAATGCGGTCTTCCCAGGAAATGGACAGAAATGCTCAGCCAGGCACAGGGTGGGAAAGGAAACACTCTTGAAAAATCACAAATCCTTGCCTCTGGTTAAGATTAAATCAAAGTTATCTTTCAATGAGCACATACAGTCTAAATTTTAAAATGTCCATAGAAAGAAATGGATTTCTCCTCATCCACAAATGTCTAAAAATGAAAGAAACATATTTTCCTTTTTCTATGTAAACTTTTTATCAAGAAGATAGCAATGGATAAAATTTCCTATAATATTCCACGCACACATTCAGCCTTCATCCACTGGAGCCTGTTATTTAGTTCCAACTCAGATGAGCTTTCTTCACGTTGGGCAATTTTCATCCCTTATTGATTCCTCATGTGCCTTGCATTTCATGTAAAGATGTATTCCTAAATGCATCAAGCAGACCTCTATAACACATCCATGTGTTGCAAGGTTCTGGTCCACATGCCATACAAAATTAACTCAGATAATCCTGTCACCTATTTAGCAGTCAGCATGGTGGTCTGACTGGAAGTGGGCACGAAAGTGTTACATTGTTCTGTTTCTTGACCTGGGTACTGATTCCATGAGAGTGTTCTCTTTGTGACAATTCATCAGTCTCTGTCGTTATAATTTCCTGCACTCCTCCGTATGCGCATTACTTTAGTTAATGAACTGTTAAGAAAATGTTTGCAAGAAAACAACAAAACAAATCATGTCATCTACTGACTTTGCCACAGGTTCCTCACACATTAGATGGAAACCTTACCCTCACCTATCTCTCAGGGTTGCTGTGAAAAAGAATTCTGATAATGTCAGGGGGGAGCTTTGTAAACTGTGAAGCTGGTGGTGCCATTATGGCGGATCCCATCAACACTGAACTTCTCAAAGGGCTATGTTTTGCAGGACCAGCCTTTACCAGTGTAATGTATTTACAGTTGACAGGCAGACAAAGCAGAAGGAAGGAATACATGATTTACACATTGTTAGACCACAGTTGGAACTTCTATTGCCCAACCCTTCTCTCACCCACAGTCCCAAGACAGATTATTTTGCAACTAATTACTTACAGATGTGAAATCATTTAGAGTGTTATGAAAATAGCAGAATGGATCCTGGAATGGGAGGCACTGAGTCTGGAGTAGACAACATAACACAATTATTGTTATTCCGGGCTTGAGGCCTCATTTCATGGCTCTCAGTTCTGTCTCCCTCTGATATTCTACTAGGGAAGAAGTAAAAACTGCATCCATCTCATTAAAAACAAATCTAGATAGTATTTTCTTTCTTAATTATTCACACCCTTAATACCTGAAACTGAAAATATAACTTTAGCCCTTCCATTATTTTCAGTTTTTAGTTTCAGCCAATTGGAAAGAGGACAAATTATTCAAGAAAAGTGAGACAGAAGGGGCATTATTTCAAAACAGAAGGAAAATAATGAAGCACTTCTGAAGCAATAAATGGAAAGAGGGAAACCCTAGTGGAAGGAGCGAATGGCATGGGATTTGCTCTCGCTCTCTTTCCCCCTCCTCCCTCTCCCCAGCCCCACCCCCTTGCTCCCTTTGCAAAATATTTAGCCAGTGTTAGAAGCATTAAAACAGAATGGCACAATTACTGCTTTACGCAATAATTAAACAAGAAAAGACACTTCTGAATTTTGGGGGTGAAGGACAGAGCTTGAAACATACATTCCTCACAAGTGGAAAAGGAATAAAGATAGAAGAAAAATGTTTGCTTGACATACCATAGGACCAAAGCTCTTCCCACAGGAGTAGAATCCCTCAGACAACAAATAACCCATGTGGAGGCCTCATTTAGGGGGCTCAGAACTCAGTGAAGGGAGAAATCTGTAGATGGTGAATCCCTTAGTTCTGAATTATTGCATAATTCATGCCTCGGTGGGCATGTCTTCAAGTAAATATTTAAAATTAGGCACATCAGCACTATGAATTTCTCTCTGTTGGTTTAATACATTACAAACAACTTGGCTTATAAATTAATTACTGGGCACCCCAAAACTAATAAGAAAAACAGTTTACCTACAATGGAAGAAGTAACCCCAGATGCAAGAAGACAAAAAGTGATGACTTCAAAGTTAAGAGGGAAAATTATATTGTTCTAAATAGTATTTTTACCAGGAAAAAAATTATTTTAAACTAAAATTCTAATAGGGAAAATATTATTCACTGAAAGTTTATCAAACAAGAATGTTTTCTGTTCTTGCTTCTAAATATTATTAGAAAGGTATCTTCTAGGAAAAAAAAAATCCAAAACAGAGATCCAAAAGAGGAATGCATGGGATCACAAGTAAAAGTAATAAATAAAGAAATTAGAAAAATTAATATGTAAACCTAAAAATGTATTGATAATATGACAAGCACTTCAGACATTTGTCAGGAAATTATGCCTAAGTAGAAGCATAATATAAAAAATACTTTTAGTATTATCATCCGTTTTTTCTTTCAGCTACATCATTCCCATCTGCCAAATAAACAAAAGACTCTGCTGTCAATTTTCCTAAACTTTTTAAAAAACCTTGCTGCAAAATAATCCAAATTGGTGAGAATTAATTGTTTTTGAAGCAGAGTGACACATTCACCGTTCTCTTCTTTGTGTATGTTTGAAATTTTCCACAGGAAAAAAAATTACACATTTTCTCCTGTTAAAAGAGATACAGAGTGAGGGAATGGAAGAGAATCTATGTTGATATTTCAAATAGATACATTTAAGCTGGGCGCGGCGGTTCAGGTCTGTAATCTCAGCACTTTGGGAGCCTGAGGCGGGTGGATCGCTTGAGCTCAGGAGTTCAAGACCAGCCTGGGTAACATGATGAAATGCATGAACTAAAAATACAAAATACTAACCCATGAATTAAAAATATAAAAATTAGCTGGGCATGGTGGCACACCCCTGTAGTCCCAGCTACTTGGAGGGCTGAAGCAGGAGGATTGCTTGAACCCAGGAGGTCAAGACCGCAGTGAGTCAATATCGCACCACTGCACTCCAGCCTGGGCGACAGAGGGAGACCCTGTCTCAAGAAAGAAAAAAGTACAGTTACAACAAAATTATTAAGAATGATTAAAAATGAAGAGATAAGGAATAATATATCAGGTAAATGTTTTCAAAAAAGAACTAGATTTAATATATTAGTATCACCAAAATATAACTCAAAATGGAAATATTAAACATGACAAAGGGAGATTACATTGATAGAAGGTGGAAACATTTTTGTGAATCTTTATTCACCTAAATAGTAGCATATAAAGTAAAAATTTTGGAAGGATAAGGAGATATTAACAAATCCAATGTCATCATGGAAAACTTTAACCTAATCTCTCACAAATCAACAGATCAGGTTGGGCAAATGTAAGATTTTAGAATATTTACCAAAAAATGGTGATGTAATGGTCCTCAAGGAAACAAACTCCATAAATTCTGAAAGTAAAAATCACAGAGGGCTCATTTCCTGATTATAATGTAATAGAACTAGAAAGTAACATTCAAAACATAGGGGGGAAAATCCCCTTCATTTAGAATGTATTTAATACTTCCTTTTAAATAACTTGCACACAGGAGGAAATCAAACCTGAAATCTCACAATACTTTCAATGCAGCACAGCAAAAGTTATGGAAGATTTGCCCACTTGTGTCAAAACGTCTCATGTACACCATAAATATATATACCTACTATGTACCCACAAAAATTCAAAATAAAAACTTATTTGAAAATATTATGGAATGCAGCCAACTTGATACTCAGAGAAAATTTTATCATCTTAACTGCATGTATTAGAAAATAAATAAAAAATTGAATACAAAAGAACTAATTCAGCTAAAAGAAGCTAGAAAAAGACCAAATAAACCTAAAGGAAAATAAAATAAGTAAATGTCATTTTATCCCATTGTCTCTTTATTTCAGTTTGAACTCTCCTTTGAGTGTGTGTGTGTTTTTGGGTTTTTTTTTTTTTTTTCCAGAGACTGTGTTTTTGTTTTGTTTTTTATCTGCTTAGGCTAATTGCTGGTGCCTCAATCATTTTTCTAAAAATTTATTTCCTGAGTTTATGGATCATTTTTTAAATCTTCAAGATGTTGTTCTCGTTCCTTCATTCTGTAGTATTTTCTCATCAGCCTAAATTGAAGTTTTAAAAACAACGTTTCTATCCTTTACAGGAAGAGTCATCTAAACTCAATATTTGCCAACACCCAGCAATATATTGATTTCCCATGGCTCTGCTGATGTGAGTTCTGGTCAGACTTACATGTAGGCTAATACAAATTCCTCCCTGCCCAATTTCATGTAACTAGTGGACACTCATCAAGTATGGCTCCATTGTGGTGAGGTGGAATTACTTACTCCCTTTGCTGTGGAGACTGAATTGGAGATGGAATATACTTGATCCACGTGGGAGCACCAGTATTGGCTCTGCTCATACCAGATGCCACTGATAAATAATCATAGGTGCCCCATTAAGCCCACATTCAGCCTCAGACTATTTCTGGACACAATTCTCCCCCTGGTCTTCATTATCTGTCAACAACTGTCATATAAGATGAAACCTGCTTTTCTACCCTCTACCCAGTGGACCATCTGCAAACTCCTGTCTGGTGTCCACTCTGCTCAGAAATCTGCCCTCGCCAGGGCTCCTTCCTTGCTGCCGCCCTTGGCTGGCTTCCAGAGCTGCCTCTTCTTCCGCAGTGCCCCTTCCCTTTAGAAAATTATCCCTTTCCTCCAACCCAATAAATATGCATAGCTCAGTGGTAGAAACCACTTTTTTGTGTTTTTTAAATTATTATAATCTTCCCACCCTTTTGGATATAATCAGTGACCCTCGATTGGGTCATAATCTGAAACTGGAACCCAATAACCAGCATTTAATTTCTGTCAGGTCTCCAGTCACCAGCACGTTGACTTGAACTCTGTCTGGAATGATCTAAAATTAAATTACCATTGTCTTTCCCTTTTAAAAAATAAAATGTCTGTATTATAGCTGCCTGCTACCTACACTTTGAGCATGTTAGACTGAAAAAGTACATACAGACCAATAGTCTTTCAATGAATTTAATTTCCTACTTATTTCCTGAATGTAATTCATTAAAATGAATAGTTCAAAGAAAAAAAGCCTTACACTCCCCTATATTTGGATACCTAATAGTGACTAAGAAATCCACCTCAAGGAGGAAGACCTTGGAGTCACTCAAAGCACTGAGAATTTTTCCAGAAAGAAGCAACAGAAAATGCAAACTGATTAAAGCAAAACAAGGGAGGTTTGTTGGAAGGGCACTGAGTAGCTCACAGACTGGAAGAGCCTCAGCTGCATGGAGCAGGCTGGTTCCAGGGCCTTGGGGGGCTGGTTCCAGGGCCCAGGCCTGGCAGCCTCTCCCTGGCACCCCCTTGGCTCAGCACGGCTCTGGGCTCCTCTTTCTCCACATACCAGGAAAGATCCCTGTGTTCCTCATATCACAGACCAAAGACAGAAGGACCTTCTCCATTTACCTGTCCCAGTCTTAACCATCCCAGGGAAGGTGTCTGATTGGCCTCACTTGGCTTTTGGGTGCCTCCATCAACTGGAGATGCTGGCTCAAGGAGTGGGGTATTCTTAGGGTCCAGGCCTCGATCCTCTGTCCAGTCCTGCGGTCTTCGAGCAGAGAGGGATGGAGGCAGTAATGGCGGAGAGGACATCCAACACCCAAAGCTACCACATTCATGCCACGTCCCTCACACAGATCGCAGCATCTAGTTCTGAGCACAGGATTGAACTGGGGAAAAGAGAAGAACACCGGGTACTGATGGTTTCGAAGAGAGCCACTGCGAGCGGGGGAGGCCAGGACACCAAAAGAGAATTTCAGCGGCCCGTGACAGGCACCCGCACCTCTGAGCAGGGATGTGTGAGCAGTCCGCCGCGCATCTCTAACCCCACACTTGGCACTAAGCCTGTGGCTGGAGAACCTCTTCTTGATGTCGTCATTTAGCCCGCTGTGGGGCCTGCTCATCCTCCTTCAGCCTGATGGCTTTTAAGTTCTTACCAGGTCTTACTTCAGCTTTTATTCACACCCTGCCCTGTCCACACACACACACACACCGCATGCTTACATATCCTCAGCTCAGGGGCTCCCTAGCAGGGCTTTGTGGTTGTTTCTTTAGCCGTTTCCTACAAATGTGCACTGAATCTGCTTAACTTGACACAGCCTGGGCCTGGACAGAAACTCACATTGAGGCAACAGGACCAAGGCAAGATAGCACTGAGCTTAGGGGCATCTGACAGGGTGTCTGTGGAAAGGTCTAGAAATGCTTTTGTGTGATTCCTACTATGCGCCAGGAAGAATGCAAAGTATTTTATACTTCTTATTCAATTTAAATCTAACAACAACCACGTGAATAGGCATTATTATCTCTGCTTCACAGACAGGAAAATGAGGCTCAGAGAGCTTAACAGAGTGACCGCTGAGCTGCAATTCTGACCTCAGGCTGCCCACTGCAGGGTCCAAGCAAGCTCCGTGCACCATCGCCCCCGACTCACACTGCAAGGACAGGAACCTTCTTCAGGCTCTGTTGGGTCTTGTCCTCTTCTTTTTTGGCAGAGTTCTTTGGCCAAAATTGAGCCTTGTATCCACCCACCTCCCTACCAAGGCTCAGGCACTCCTGGGGGAGGCAGGGACTTGGGAGAGCAGGGTATCTGCAGGTTTCCACTCGTGGATCTCCATGGGAGAGGGGCCTGTGTGAGGAAGGTGTTCCTTGCAGCTTCCTGAGGTGGGGTGGCCAGACTGCTGGGGACCAGCAGGAGGCTGTGCAGGGCTCGAGTCAGCTACGGATTCCCAAAACAGTCCTTAGGTCTCAGATTTGAATTGTGAAGAGAGGGGCCATGGCATTAGGTGCAGCACTGTTTTCACGACTAGGGGGAAGACTGCAGGCAGCGTTGGCAGAGAGCAAAGAGAGCTGGATAGGGAAACAGTTCTGATGTCCAAGTGACAAACTCCAACTCACACGGAGGAAAGGTGGGCTGCAGGCAAGAAGTCTCCCTTTTATTGACCTCAAAACCACATAACCCAAGATAATTACAGGAACACAGTTTTTACAAGAGGAAAATAATTTTTCCTCAGAACCTGTAAAGTCTACAGAAAGGAATACTGCAAGTATGCCTTTAATAGTTTATGAGGAAACTATTCCAGAGATCGTGGGAAGCCACTACCTGTAGTAAAACCTGTAAAGATCACAGGAGAACTGTATTTTGGCATTTACCTGGTAAAGAGCTCCTCTCCTATCCCTATCCAAGGATTTTCAAACCTCAAAAAACAACAACAACAACAAAAAAAAGACAGAAAGAAAAGAAAAAAGTTAACTTTACCAACTTCACCATAGAAAGCAATTGTTCATGGTGTTCATGCATTCCCAACCTTCAAAACCTGTCAGCTGAGTAATATGATTTTCCCCAAGAAACAGTTCCAATATGTAGCCCTGCTTTCCAAACATATCTGGCAGTTTTCTCAGAAGAAAATACAATCAAGTGCTTTTTAAAGTTTTTTTAAAAGTCTTTTCTTAGAATATTTTCCAAAACAAAACAAAAGCAAAACATATAGAACTATTTTCTAGTAAAACTGTGACTACATTTCCACTTTGCCTTATAGGAACAAACAATTCAATCAAATCAGAAGTAAGAAGTGAAAAGAAAGAAATGCTGTGTGTGGACAATGCTGCGGCAGGCAAGCGGCTCTTTCAGGGATTAAGTATTTGGGGCAAGTGGCTTCCCCAAGGCAGACTGTCTTATTTCACAGGCCTTGTTTGGTTTGGTTAATCCTAGTTTGGGCTGCCTGATTGGGTCATACCAAGCTTTAGAAAGGGTTAGAGTGCTGACCACTTACCCAGCTGAAAGGTTTGATCCTTTGTCACTAACCAAAGAAATTCTTCTAAGATGAAGACTTGGCCTCAACAGCCTCCAACCATCCCCTCATTCAAACTCACCCCAAAAGCAACCACAACTCAGTCCAATGCTTCATTTCCATCTCTGTATTTCCTTTATTTAAAAAAGCTAAGAACGCTTGAGTAGTGTGGCCTTGTTATAAGCTGTATACATTAAAGACAACACACGGAGGCCCCGGTCGTTGTCGTCTTCTACTGCGGAGACTGGCGGGAGGGGTGGGACGGAGGCCCTGTGGCCTGGAGTCCCCGGGGCTGGGCAGTGGTCGTTCTGAAGCCAAACACCGAAGCCCAAAAGAGTCATTCTGGGACGGGGAAAACACAGGATCCGGAGAACCCAAAGGGAGTTGGACAAGGCAAAAGAAGCAGGTTCACCAGAACGAAGGAGTAAGTCACCCAGCAGCCACGAGCGGGCGTGGGCACCGGAGGAGCGGGGCTGGAAGGGACAGAGGCCAGGACGAGGCGGATGCGCCCCAAGGCGGTGCTCGCTTGTGGCTCATTGTACAAACAGAAGATAATGTCACACAAAGCCTTTCCATTCACACCATGATTTTGAAATAAGTGGAAAGCAGCGATCCCCGCCTCTTCTACAGGGTCGGTGGAACACTGAAGACGGAACATTTCTCGGGGGGCGCTGCTGCTGCTGCTGCTGCTGCTGGGAAGCAATCGCTGAGCAAAGGGGTTTATGATTGCCCAGGCAGGGCGAGCGCCAAGTAACACCGAGGACAGGAGGAAGGAAGCCCTTCGGTAGGACGGAAGGGAAACGCTAAAGAAAACCCACTTATGAGAGCACCTACCCCGTTCCCTCCTTCTCCTTATGGCATATTCCATTACATTCCTGGCACGCCAGTCTGGCCCGCGAACAATTTCTTCCCTACAGTTTCCAGCCTAATTTGTAGGCAAATCTTTCCTTTCCCTCAACACGAAATACAATACCTTTCTGTGATGAGAGGGAATTTGTTCCATTCTACGCACTAATTAGCGGCTGTGATTCCCCATTTTGGGTCCCCTGTTGCTCACTGGAACATCCCCAAGAAGCACAGCCTCCCTGGCCAGGCTCTCTTCATTATCCCCATCATGGGAACACCAAACAGGGAACAACGATGGGAACAGGCCTGGCCCCTACAGTGTGGAGCATGTCAAGGTTGAGTTCCTCTGTACAAACCACATGCTTCCACTACACATCCAGTGTTTCTTTACCATCTGAAATTGCATCAAGCTGGAATTTGGTTTGGATTTAAAGGGAGGGGTTGTTTTTGAGGCAAGGGGCCCCTGCACTGCTACTGGATGAGTCCGGGCCACCACTGGGAGGGCCTCTGAAAATTGGACTCAGATGGCCAAGTTGCCTCCATGCATGCTCAGCAAACCAAGCCTTGAAATCATGCTTTCTACGCACATGTTCCTCCACTTCATGATGCCTGCTGCATGTGGGAGCCTGTGAAAGGGGCTAAGGATGCAAAGATCAACAGGCCATGAGGCCAGAGGGGGGACATTTCACCCTTTGGAGAGGACAAGGTCATTAAAGCCTTTCCAGAGAAGGGGACACTAGAGCTGAGCCTCGAGGGGTGAAGATGATGGGAGAGAAGGGTCCAGAGAGAAGGAAGAGCCTGCTGGCATGGAACGCTACCGGGATAAACATTACCATCTTTAAGTTGCCTGCAGGGTCAGCATGGGCTGGGGGTCTCCCTGGGATGGTGCAGTTTGCCATGCTTCCCTCCTCTCTCTGTACCAGACACATGGCCTTCTCACCTTTCTTCCAACTCACCGCTCTGCACACTCTCATCAGACTCCTGGTCTCAGGGCCTCAGTCACTTCCTCAGAAAAGCTTTCCCCACTTTCCAATAAAAATCAAGTCCCTGCACTTTGCAGGGGCCTGCATCGCCCCCTGTGCTTCGCCTCTGTAGCACTCATCAGAATGGTCATTTTGCAGTTGTCTAAGGAATTTGTTGAGTAAAATCTATTTCCCACCACTTGGCTGTAACCCCTTGAGGGCAGGGAAAGGGCTTATTTTGGGCTTACTATTGTATCCCCACCACGAAGCATAGTGCCTGGCACATAGTATACAATAAATATTTGTGAGACGAATGTCTGAATGGCTGAAAGAACGCATAAATGAGCGAGTGCAGAAGGCAGGAAACCATGCCTCTGCATCCAGAGGAGCGCAATGCCACCAGAGGGAAGGGTGTGCATGGCGGGTAGGGATGCCCAGCGAGGAAGCCAGAGGAAGAGGGTCACGAAGGAACTTGGTTCCACTGAGGATGTGAATTTGAACTTGACACTGAAAGCTGTAAGGATCTGCTGAAGACTCTTCAGCTGGGGACTGGCTGCCTGACAAATCTAACTCATAGAAAACATGCAGTGTACTTAAGTATTTAGGGCCTTACTGAACTCATGAGGAGAGAGTTTGATCCTTAACGGATGCAAGGGTAGGAGGCATTGTGGTTTAGTAATCCAATTGAGTTCGCTCAACAGGCAGTAAGTGCAATTTACTGTGAACCATAATTACATATGAGCTTAATTTTTTTACTCCAAAAATTCTCCCCAGAAGAATCAATTATGCTCTGATTTGAAAAAAAAAAAATTTGAACTTGTAAACTTTAAATTTCTCTTACCTGCTTTTCGCACCTCATTTATTTTTTGTTCTGTTTCAATTTGAAATAAATCCTCCATATATGTGTAAATTAAATGGATTTGCTTTTGTTACATGGCTTGAAGTGGTTTCCATGTGGATCTGTTTTGCTTTGCTTATGTCTCGTTTCTGTGTGTTTTAATCATTATTTGACAAGGGATTTTTAGATGTAATTAAAAGCATCTAATCGCATCAAAAATTCAAATGGAAAGTTTTATAAACCTGTGGCACATTACAAAAAAAATGTAAATAGTAACATTGTGGGAGCTGTGCTAGGTTTCACAAATAAGAATCCAAACCGTATAAAAGGTCTTGAAATATAAACTGTTTACAAGAGAAGGCCCAAATCTGAAATTAGCCGTTTGAAGTCTTTTAAATATTTACACAGCAATAAAATACAGAGGAGTTTTAGAGGAACTCAGAGGTAACCACAGTAGCAAGTGTAATTATTGAAGTTTAATTTGCTGATACAATTAGATTGTATTGATTTAAGAGCATTGAGCTGAATACATGGTTTCGCAGAAATGTAATTTTAATGTTGAATCAGGATATGTCATGGTGCGTCCTTGACCTGTGAAGTTTAAGTACCTTATTTCTGACAAAGTTCAGTGACTAACATTTTAAAATACCTAAAAGGGAAAGAAGCAAAATAGTATCACTTGAATTCCTACTATGTGTCAAGCATCATATCAAACGAGTCATACATTTCAGCACAGTTTAGTCAGCACACAAAGGGCTGAGGGACATGCTTTTGTACTCATTTCCCATATGCTAAGAACAGAGGTTCAGGAAGAGTCCCTCACTGCCTGACGTCACATAGCGATCAAACAGCAGAACCAAGATTGCCACCCAAGTCTATCCCTGAGTCCCTTTACCCTTTCCACTGTCACCCAGAATTAAAAAAACAAACAAACAGATGAAAACAAAGGAAACAAAGATTATTAAATCATTTTTTAAATGAGCTCACACATGAGTATTTTAGTAAGAACCCCTCATGCAGGATTTAAGAGCAATTATGTAAATGACATTCTTTGGTTCTGGAAACTAACTCCCTAATTCACACAAAATGCACATTCTCCTCATTTGTGTTTTTGCCCCTGTATGAGGACTTTAATGTGTTAAGTCCTAGAGGTCAGCATTTACGTTGCTCCTTGTGTACAGGCTCTATTCAACAGGTTGCACAAATGAGCACTCAATAAGGACTCGGGTAAGGACAATGACTCGGTGAGGACAATGACTCGGTTGCACCAGAGTTCATCCCCTTTCCTTCCTTGAATTCCCATTCCAATACCTGCCCTAGGCTAACTAGGGAGCCCCTCATGCTCATGGTTCTCTGGGTGCACTACTGTGAAGCGCTTGTTACACTGCATTTACTGTGCTGTTTGTGTCTTTCCCGTTCTGAGAGCAGGCAAGAGTATTGCAATTTTACTTTACAACTGTTTGTTGGTAATATATGGAAACATTATCAATTGTTCATATCAAGCTTGTATTCTGCAACTTTGCTAAATTCAGTGATTCTATAAGAATTTGAAATTCTAAATTCTAATTTTTGAGGATGACATTTTCTGGGAATAAAGACAGTTTTATTTATTCCTTTCCAATTTCTGTGCACCAACTGTTGACCTCATTGCACTGGATAGCATCTCTAGTACATCACTGAATAGAAGGCAGAGCAGACACGTTCTTTCCTGATTCCCAGTCTTGAAAGTAAAGAGCTCAGTCTTTCACCAGTAAGTATGATGTTGACTCTAGGTTTTCATAAGTGTCCTTTATCACCTTGAGGGAGTTCCCTTCTACTTCTACTTAAGCAATAATAGGTACTGAATTTCAGCAAATGCTCCTGCTGCATCTACTGAGATAATCTTAGTATTTTTCTCCCATATTCTGTTAATACAGTGAATTACCTTGATTGATTTCAGAATGTTAAACCAACATTGCCATTTGGAGGTAAAGCACCTGGTTATGATGTGTTATCCTTTTCATATATTGCTGGCTCCTACTTGGAAATGTCTTAGTCAAGATTTTGCACCTGTATTCATGAGGGACATTGGTCTCTAGTGTTTTCTCTTCTTCTGTTTGTGTCTTTTGCTATTGTCATTGTTTCCTAAATACTGCTTTTGTGTGGTTGGGTATCAGGATGATGCTGGCTTTTAAAAAAAGGTGGAAATGTTTACCCTGACATGTTTTCTGAAAAAGTTTGTGTAGGATTGATATGTCTTAATTAAATCTTTGATAAAATTCACCAGTGAATTTACCATCTGAGACGGTTTTAAATTATAAGTTTAATTTTTTTTTTGAGACAGAGTCTCATTTAGTTGCCCAGGCTGGAATGTACTGGCACAATCACAGCTCACTGCAGCCTTGACCTCTTCAGTTTGCCAAGTAGCTGGGAACATAGGCATGCACCACCACATCCAGCTAATTCTTTTATTTTTTTGTACAGGTAGGGTTTCACCCATGTTGCTCAAGCTGGTCTCAAATCCCTGGGCTCAAGTGATCCACCTACCTTGGCCTTCCAAAGTGCTGGGATTACAGGCATGAGCCACCATGCCCAGCCTGTGTGGTGTAAATATTTATTTAGAGAAATCCTAAAACAAACAACAACTTACTTGATCACTATCAGTTTTGTGATATAATATCAAGTGTCTCATATCCAGACCACACTGATGCAAGGAGTGGACTCCCAAGACTTTGGCCATCTCTGCCCATGTGCCTCTTCAGGGTACAGCCCACTTGGCTGCTTTCACGGGCTGGAATTGAGTGCCTGTGGCTTTTCCAGGTACACGGTGCAAGCTGTCAGTGGATCTACCATTCCAGGGTCTGGAGGATGGTAGAGCTCTTCTCACAGCTCTACTAGGCAGTGCCCCACTGGGGACTTTTTGTGGGGGCTTTAAGCCCACATTTTCCCTCCACACTGCCCTAGTAGAGGTTCTCTATAAGGGCTCTGCCCCTGCAGCAGACTTCTGCTGGGACATCCAAATGTTCCCATACATCCTGTAAAATCTATGCAGAGGCTCCCAAGCCTCAACTCTTGCCCTTTATGCACCTGCAGGCCTAACATCATGTGGAAACCACCAAGGCTTACAGATTGCACCCTCTGGAGCAGCAGCCTAGATGTATCTGGAGCCCTTTTAGTCACAGCTGGAGTTGGAGTGGCTGGGATGTTGGGAACAGTGTCCTGAGGTTGTACAGGGCCGTGGAAAATTGGCCCCAGCCCATAAAACCATTCTTCTCTCCTAACCCTCCGGGCCTATGATGGGAGGGGCTACCACAAAGTTCTCTGAAATCCTTCCAGGCATTTTCCCCATTGTCTTGGCTATTAACATTTGGTTCCTCTTTACTTATGCACATTTATGCAGCCAGCCTGAATTCCTCCCCAGAAAATGAGTTCTTCTTTCTACCACATGGTCAGGCTGCAAATTTTCCAAACTTTTACACTCTGCTTCCGTTTTAAATATAAGTTCTAGTTTCAGGACATCTCTTTGCTCATGCACATGACCATATGCTGTTAGAAGCAGCTAGGCAACATCTTTAATGCTTGTTGCTTAGAAATTTCTTCTGCTAGATACCCTAATTCATCACCCTCAAGTTCAAAGTTCTGCAGATTTCTAGGGTAGGGGCACAATGCCTCCAATCTCTTTGCTAATGAATAACAAAACTGACCCTTGGTCCAGTTCCCAATAAGTTCCTCATCTCTATCTGAGGTGACCACCTCAGCCAGGACTTTATTGTTCATGTCACTATCAGCATTTTGGTCAAAACTTTAACAAGTCTCTGGGAAGTTTCAAACTTTCTGTCACCTTTTTATCTTCTTCTGAGTCCTCCAAACTGTTCCAACCTCTGCCTGTTACCCAGTTCCACAGTTTCTTCCACGTTTTCAGGTATCTTTATGGCAATGCCCCATTTCCAGTACCAATTTTCTGCATTAATCTGTTCTTGCATTGCTATAAAGAACCACCTGAGACTGGATAATTTATAAAGAAAAGAGGTTTAATTGCCTTCACAATTCTGCAGGCGGTACAGGAAACAGGGCTGGGGAGGCCTCAGAAAACTTAGAATCATGGTGGAGGCTGAAGGGGAGGCAGGCATGTCTTACATGGCCAGAGCAGGAGGAAGAGAGAGAAGGAGGGGGTGCTACACACTTTTAAACAACCAGATCTTGTGAGAACTTACTCACTACCATGAGCACAGCAAGGGGGAAGTCCACCCCCATGATCCAATCACCTCCCACCAGGCCCCTCTCCTCCAACACTGAGAATTACAATTCAATGTGAGATTTGGGTGGGGACACAAATCGAAACCATATCACTTCCAAAATGGATATATATTCTTAACTAGTCTGGTCAAACTAGACTACCCACCATCCTAGTGATTTCTCTTTTTACTTTTCAGACATATAATTTAGTGTGACAACTTAGAAATGTTATGAGAGCTTAACTAAGATGATTGTATATTTATTCTAATTGCTAAGATAAGCTATAAACAACCACTAATACTTAACTGTGCCTAAGTAAATGGTTAAGCATGTCTTATGAGTGTACCTTTATGAGGAAAAAGAAATATCAGCATTACCCACCTAAGTAGGAGAACTGGATCTGTTAGACTCCGTTGCTAACACACATAAACATCATGGTAAGGTGCTTCCTGAAATTAATGTATTAATCACAATAGCAGTTGTTTAGAGGAAACTTAAGAGTCACCTTAGGAATGTGCAAAGGGAGACTGACCCTTGCACCAGCAGTGATACAGCTGGTAATCTACTGAATAAAAGGAAAAATCCAGAGAATCAGTAGTCATAGTAGATAGAAGACAAGTTTTTAAATCAAACAGACTTAAATTTATTTCCTTAAGTCTTCCACCTATGTAACCCTGGGCAAATTTCTTGGCAGTTTCCTCAGGTGGACAATAGAAATAATACCTTCTTCATATGGCTGTTAAGATGAGTAGGCGCTATAATATGAGTGGGATTCAGTGCCTGGCACATAGTAGGAACAAAATAAAGGCTCATTTTCATTATTTTATTATTATTATTTATAAACCTGTATAACTCATTTCTACTTCATCTCCAGATAAAATTTTCATTCTTCTTGTCATATTTCTAGACTGTCTTGATTTTGAGCCCATATAGAACAGGAACCAAGGTACTATAACTTTGTGCTTCTTCAGGTGGTAATCAAACAAAAAAATGAGGAAACCTACAAAATGACCTTTCCCTCATAGAATAGTTGGGCACTTGTTGCTTCACATGAATTTCTAATAAAACTCCTTATCAGTAAACAGGTACATCATTGGTTGGTGTCAATGAAGCCTAGCAGACACATCTACTGAGAGTACTCGTTCGGGACTACAGTTATGGCCGTACACATTTCTTAACCCAGGGCGAATAGTGTTTATGATGTTTTCATTGTTGAAAGGATAACTTGTACCAGACCAGATGTGCCTTCAACTGGGTACTCACTGAGCTAACTTCCTCTGTAATCAGGATGACCTACACCCCAGGACTATACTAGTTTACACCTGTTATTTCACCAAAATTATTAATAGTGCCCCCTTTAACTCCCCCAAAATGTTGCAGTTTGGATAATCAATTACATAGTTACTCTATTTACAATTATCCTTTATCAACTACATTCTGCAACTCATTTGGTGACTGTCATAAAGTATTATTGTGCTGTTGTTACTCATGAAGCTGATAAAGGATTAAGACCTATATTAACATCTGGAATGTGTGAAACACCACCTGGTGAAGCAAATTACTTTATGCCAAGCTGGTTGTGAATTTAAAGAAAACACACTGAAAGTTAATTAGAAAGTAAAACAGGAGAAATCGATCTCAATAGTACTGCCAAACAGACTGTTTATAGGATGAGGAGATACAGATGGGATTGTTAGCTCAGAAGTTAACAGCTGCAAAATTTTCTGCCCACTGGCAATCCTTGGCTTCTAATGTGGCTACTGTGTGGTAATTTTCAAGGGTTAAGGGTGGAGGTGGGTGGTAGGTGGTGGGTGGAAAAGAAATAGAAATCTAAACAGACAAGGATAGGTATTTATAGTTATAAAAGTCATATTCAGTATAGTATTATATATAATTTTACATTTAGAAAACTAAAATAGCCATTGTTTTCTTAAACCAAGGGAAAAAAAGTCTGACAAAAAGTTCTTTTGGCAAAGATACACAGAGATTTGCAAACTGGGCACATCTCTCTCAAGGGCTGAAATTTATCAGAATCATGAGGGAAATTAGAGGCAAGTCGTTTGCTGTTTTTAAATTTTGTATGGTAAAATAAATTAAACAACCAAAGGAGTACGTAAGACTTATATGAATTTTTTTAAATAATAGAATGAATGAAAGACTTGCTCAACAACCAGTTTAAGAAATAAAACAGGCCTTCTGGCCCCTCCCCAGTGGTATTTTCTCTGTCCTCGACTTCCAAGAAGTAACCTCAATTTAAAAATTTTGTTAATCTTTGCCTTACAGTTTGCCATCTAGGTATATATCCTAAAACAGTATGTTGTTATGCTTGCCTGATTTCAAACTTTTATAAACAGAATCATAATACATACATTCTGTAATTTGCTTCTGTCTCTGAGATTCATCCATGTTAATCCTTCCAGATTTAATTAACTTTTGTTGCTGTGTAGTACCCCATAGTAAGAATATATTGGAATAGGTCAAATCTACAGTTGATGACTCTTTAGATGTTTGGGTTTTTTTTTTTTTTTTTTAATCATGCTTTTATGAGCATTCTCAAAATTCCTATTGGGCAAGAGTTTCTCTAAGGTATACACCTAGGAATGTAATTCCTGGTGATAGGTTATATGCACACGCAACTTTACTAACAAATACCAAACTCTCCGCCAAAACAGCTGAGCTGAGCCAACAGATTCAAGGGATGTGGGTATTTTCTGTTCTACGTCCTTTCCAACTGGTATTTGTAGACTTCTCCCTTTTCTCCTATCTGGTAGATGCAAAAACATACTGTGTTTTAATTTGCATTTCCTCAATTACTAATGAGATTAGGGTTTTTTTTCCCCAATTTTAGCATATTAATTGTTTATCTTCTGTAAGCCATCCATGTATGTTTTTGCTCATATTTCCATTAAGATGTTGCTTTCTTATCAAACTGTTGGAGGTTCCTTAGGCACTCTAGATACTAATTCTTTGCCAGTTACATGCACTGGAAATATTTTCTTCCACTTTACGACATGATTTTATCTTTTCTTATGGTGTCTTTTGATGACTATAAGTTCTTAATTTTAAGGCAATCAATATTTTTCTTTTAGGCTATGATGAAATTAAGGAATCCTTCACTACACTGAGGTCATAAAGACATTCTCCTACATGTGTTCCTAACATATTTGTTGTTTTGTCTTTCACCTTTAAGTATCTAATCCAACCAAAATGGACTTTTCTGTATGGTTGAAGTATGGGTCTAATTTTATGTTTCTCAATATGGTTATCCAATTGCTTCAGCAACATTTATTGAAAACTCTGTTTTTACCCACTGATCTGCAATATTATCTCTGTCATAGTTGGACATTCTGTTTCTGGATACATTATTATGATGCGTTGGTCTATTACTATATCCCTACATTAATTCCACACCATGTTTTAGCTTTACAATTAGACTTGACATCTGATGGAGCAAATTTTTCAAGAATGGCTGTTTTGAGGTCTTTACTCTTCCATGTAAATTGTATTTTATGTAGGTATTTTCTCAAGCTTTATGAAAGTATAAATGACAAATAAAAATTGTATATATTTATGGTATACAAAGTGAGGCTTTGATATTGTATATGTTGTGAAATGCTAATTAACATATCTAGTATTTCACATACTTTTCATTTTTTTGTGTGGTGAGAGTATTTAGGATCTACTCACTTAACAATGTTCAAGTATACATTATTAGTAACTATAGTCACAATGTTTAACTGAAACTTGGTATGCTTTGACCAACACCTCCCCTTCTTCATCTCAACCCCACAAACTAGAACCTGAGAGCCACCATTCTACTTTCTGCTTCTATGAGTCTGACTTTCTTACATTCCACAGATAAGTGAGGTCATGCAGTACTTTTCTTTCTTTCTTTTTTATTTTTTTAACTGAGTCTCCAGCACCAAGGTTGCAGTGCAAAGGCGCTATCGCAGCTCACTGCAACCTCTGCCTCCTGGGCTCAAGCGATTCTCCTACCTCAGCCTCTGGAGTAGCTGCGATTACAGGTGCGTGCCACCACGCTCAGCTAAATTTTGAATTTTTAGTAGAGATGGTGTTTCACTATGTTGGCCAGGCTGGTCTTGAACTCCTAACCTCATGTTATCCCTCTGCCTTGGCCCACCAAAGTGCTGGAATTACAGGTGTGAGCCACTGCACTCAGCCCACTGTAGTATTTGTCTTTGCATGCCTGGCTAAGTTCACTTAGCATAATGTCCTCTAGGTTTATCCACATTTTCACAAATGACAGGACTCCCTTCTTTTTAAAGGCTAACTAGTATTCCACTGTCTGTACTACCACATTTTTTAAATCCAGGTTAGGTTAATTCCATACCTTGGCTATGGTGAATAATGGTGCAATGAACATGGGAATACAGATACCTCTTTGACATACTCATTTTATTTCCTTTG
>NW_012116289.1:651956-655526 GCF_000951035.1 Colobus angolensis palliatus | reverse complement strand
TTTTATATTAGTTTCTTAAGATCTTTTCAATTTCTGTGGTAGAGGTTGTAATGTCTCTTCTTTCACTTATAATTTTATTTGCATCTTCTTTTTTTCTTACTCTAGCTAAAGGTTTGCATTATTTTGTTTGTTTTTCAAAAGTGCAACTCTTCATTGATCTTTTCTATTATTTTTCTAGTCTCTATTGATTTCTGCTCTTATCTTTATTATTTCATTCCTATGCTGACTTTGGTCTTAGTTTGTTCTTCCTTTTCTAGTTCTTTGAGGTTTAACATTCAGTTATTTATTTAAAACCTTTCATATTTTTTGATGTAGGCATTTATTGCTATAAACTTTCCTCTTAGAATTGCTTTTGCTATATCTCATAAGTTTTGTCTGTGTTGTACTTCTGTTTTCATTTGTCTCAAGATACTTTTGGATTTCCTTTTTGATTTCTTCTTTGATCCATTGGTTGTTCAGGCGTATTTTGTTTAATTTCAACATATTTGTGAATTTTCCAATTTTCCTGTTATTATAGTTTCATAGCATTGAGGTAAAAGAAGATACTTAATATGATGTCAATCTTCTTGAATTTGTTAAGACTTGTTTTGTGACCTAACATATGATCATCTCCTGGGTAATATCCCATGTGCATTCAAAAATACTGTGTGTTCTGCTGCTATTGAATGGAATGCTGTGCATATGTCTGTTAGGTCTACTTGGTCACTAGTGTTGTTCAGGTCAGCTGTTTTTCTCACTGATTTTCTGCCTGGATGATTTATCCATTGTGGAGAGTGGGGTCTGAAGTCCCTTACTACTACTGTGTTACTATTTGTTTCATCCTTCAGCTCTATTAATATTTTCTTTATGTATTTAGGTGTTCCAACATTGGGTAAATATATATTTACAATTGTTATATCTTCTTGATGAATTGACCACTTTATCAATATATAATCACCTTCTTTGTTTCTTGTGACACTTTTTGACTACAGTCTATTTTGTCTGATGTAAGTATAGACACCCTTGCTCTCTTTTGTCTATAGTTTTCATGAAATATCTTTTTTCATTCCTTCATTTTCAGGCTATGTGTATTTTTAAAGCTAAAGTGAGAGTCTCTTTTATGCTGCATATAGTTGTGTCTTGTTTTCTAATCTATTCAGCCACTCTGTCTTTTGACTGAAGAATTTAATATATTTATATTTAATGTAATTAATGAGAAGTAAGGGCTTCTATTGCCATTTTGTTGTTTCTAATTGTTTTGTAGTTCTTTTGTTCTATTCTTTCTCTCTTGCTGTCTTCTTTGTAATCTGATAATTTTTTTCATAGTGGTAAGCTTTCTTTCTCTTTATCTTTTGTGTACCCACTACAAGTCTATTTGTGTGTGTGTGTGTGTGTGTGTGTATGTGGTTACCATGAGGTTTATGTAAAACATCTTAGAGTTATAAGTCTATTTTAAGCTGAAAAGAACTTCACTTGCATATGATAAATCTAAATTTAAACTTCTCACTCACATTATGTTGTTAAAGTCATAATTTACATTTTAAAAAAATAGAGATGGGGGTCTTGATATGTTGCCCAGACTGGTCTGGAACTCCTGGGCTTAAGTGATCCTCCAACCTCAGCCTCCCAAAGTGTTGGGATTACAGGTGTGAGCCACTGTGCCTGGCCATAATTTACATTTTGTAGATAATATGTATCTATTATCAAATTATTGTAGGTATAGTTATTTTTAATACATTTGACTTTTAATACTAGAGGTCAAAGTGATTTATGCACCACCAGGATGGTATTAGTGTAGTCTCAATTTAACTACATTCTCATCTATATAGTGAGTTTTATGCTTTCATAGGTTTTCATGTTGTTAGTTAATGTCTTACTTTCTTTTTTTTGAGACAAGTTTCTGCTCTTTCACCCAGGCTGGAGGCAGTGACATGATCACAGCTCACTGGGTAATGAGCTCCTAGGCTCAAGTGATCCTCCCATCTCAGCCTCCAGAGTAGCTAGGACTACAGGCTTGTGACATTATGCCCAGCTAATTCTTAAAAAAAAAAAAAAATTGTAGAGACAAAGTCTCACTATATTGCCCAGGCTGGTCTCTAATTCCTGGCCTAAAGCAATCATCCTGCCTTGGCCTCCCAAAGTGTTGGGATTACAACATGAGACACCATGCCCAGCATGTGTCCTTTCATTTAAACTTGAAAAACTCTCTTTAACATTTCTTGTAAGGTAGATCTAGTAGTGATGAACTCCCATAGCTTTTGTTTGCCTGGGAACATCCTTATCTCCCCTTCATTTTTGAAGAACTTCCACAATGCATATATTAGTTGGCATGATGATATCCCACAATTCTTATAGGCTGTCTACATTATTTTATCTTTTTGTTCCTCTAACTGCATAATATCAAATGACTTGTCCTTGGGCTCTCTGATTCTTTCCTCTGCTCAATTGAGTCTCCTACTGAAGCACTCTTGAAGTTTTTAGTTCATTCATTATGTTCTTTAGCACTAGAATTTCTGTTTGGATCTTTTTTGCGGTTTTTATCCCTTCGTTGAACACATTATTTTCTTCATGCATTGTTTTCCCAGTTTTGTTTAGTCATCTACTGTGTTTTCTTGCAGTTCACTGAGCTTCTTTAAGATGATTAATTTGAATTATTTGTCAGGCACTTAATAAACCTCCATTTCTTTAGAGCTGGTTACTGGTGCTTTATTTTACTCCTTTGACAGTGTCAGGTTTCTCTGATTATTTGTGATCCTTGTAGCCATGCACTGATGTTTGCACATTTGAAGAAGGAGGCATCAATTCCTGTTTTTATACCTGGGCTTCAGCAGTAAAAACCCTTCACCAGTCCCCAGTCCATAAGAATGATGATAAACACTGGGAAGCACAAGACAGGAGAGGGATGGATGAGGGTAAGGGTTGAAAAAATCTACTTATTGGGTTCTATGCTCATTACCTGGGTGATGGATTCATTCATACTCCAAACCACAGCATCATGCAATATACCTTTCTAACAAACCTGCACATGTACCCATTGATTTTAAAATAAAAGTTAATAAATATAAATAAATAATACATTTTCTTTCTCCATTCATGTAAGTTTAATATATATCTACATAAAGTGCTTATATATCTTTTGTGAGGTGTATTTTAGGCACCTTATATTTTCATTGACATTTTAAGTGCTGTCTTTTAAAAATTATAATGTATTTTCTAACTTCTAATTGCTATTGCATAAACATAAAGTTCATGTTTGCATATTAGTTCAGTACCAAGCAAACTTACTCTTAACAATTCAAATAGTTTGCCTGTAATTTGAGTGGGGAACTTTCTAAACAGACAATCATATTATTTGCAAATAACGAGAGTTTTGAACCTTCCTTTTCAATCCATATATCTTTTATAACTTTTTCTTTTCTTGTTCTTGGCTGGTACCTCCTGCAAAACATTGAATAGGAATGGTGAAAATGTTTCTTATCTCAAAAGGAATGCATTAGATTGTCAAAAGTATAGTATTTGTGTAGGTTTTTGTAGATGCCTTTAAGCACATTAATAGATCTATTCTTAATTTGCTAATTTTCAAATCATTAA
>NW_012116289.1:650212-650596 GCF_000951035.1 Colobus angolensis palliatus | reverse complement strand
CTCAAGATCTCATAACGTAATATTTTAAATGTCCAGAATACAATTTAAACTTACTCAGCATATGAAGAACCAGGATAGTCTCAACTTGCATGGGGAAACAGTAATGGATTCTAAGGCCAAGATGACACAGACATTAAAATTACCTGACAAAGATTTTAAGCAGGGATTATAAAAATGTTCCAGTAAACAATCTAGAACACACTTGAAAGGAATGGAAAAATAGGAAGTCAGTAACTAAGAAAAATAATTAAAACACTAAAAAAATTAAATACAAAGTCTCAGCAAATAAGTAGAACATATAAAAGAAGAACCAGATGGAAATTTTAGAACTGAAAAAAAACAACAACCAAATGTTAAACTCACTGAATACCAGAACGAAGACAA
>NW_012116289.1:649757-650162 GCF_000951035.1 Colobus angolensis palliatus | reverse complement strand
CACACAACACCTGGAAAATCGGGTAACTCCCACCCCAATACTGCGCTTTAAGCAAACGGGCACACAAGGAGATTATATCCCACACCTGGCCGGGAGGGTCCCACGGCCACGGAGCCTTCCTCATTGCTAGCAAAGCAGTCTGCGATCTAACTGCAAGGCAGCAGCGAGGCTGGGGGAGGGGCGCCCGTCATTGCTGAGGCTTAAGTAGGTAAACAAAGCCCTGGGAAGATCGAACTGGGTGGAGCTCACAGCAGCTCAAGGAGGCCTGTCAGTCTCTGTAGACACCACCTCTGGGGACAGGGCACAGCTAAACAACAACAACAACAACAAAAGCAGCAGAAACCTCTACAGATGCAAACAACTCTGTCTGACAGCTTTGAAGAGAGCAGTGGATCTCCCAACATG
>NW_012116289.1:649334-649707 GCF_000951035.1 Colobus angolensis palliatus | reverse complement strand
GGGGAAGGGAATCCCTTTTCCTAGCCAGGGGAACGACACAGAAGACAGGTGATCTCTGCATTTTCAACTGAGGTACTGGGTTTATCTCACTAGTGAGTGCCGGACAATCGGTGCGGGTCAGCTGATGCAGCCTGACCAGCGAGAGCTGAAGCAGGGCGAGGCATTGCCTCACCTGGGAAGCGCAAGGGGGAAGGGAATCCCTTTTCCTGGCCAGGGGAACTGAGACACACAACACCTGGAAAATCGGGTAACTCCTACCCCAATACTGCGCTTTAAGCAAACGGGCACACCAGGAGATTATATCCCACACCTGGCCGGGAGGGTCCCACGGCCACGGAGCCTTCCTCATTGCTAGCACAGCAGTCTGCGATCT
>NW_012116289.1:641889-645171 GCF_000951035.1 Colobus angolensis palliatus | reverse complement strand
AAATGTTTTAGCTTAAAATGGTATTATTTTCCTCATAAGAACATTTGATTATAATGTAATTCCATAATAAAAGTATGATTTTTGACATAAATGTGATTTAAAAATGTCTTTGGAACATATGAATTTTGTCAGTGAGGTAGTACTGGTAGTACCAGGATGAAACGGAGAAATTGTGTGAACTCTCAGTCTGAACAAAGAATATATGGCAAAAATGTGATCTGAGAAATAATACACCAGTGATGGACTAGAAACCAGAAGATGATGGCTTGATATATTTCTGCAGCACGTGTGAGCGTAATTGAGAATGAAGAAGCAAGTCTTTATTAATATTCCCAGAAGAACAGGGAAGAGAAAAATGTCTGAGTGGGAACATTTAAACACAGTGAATTAATTCATGAGTGATATTGTGGATTATAATGTTACTTTCACCATACGTTGTTATATTCCCATGCAGGTTTTTGTCAAGTATGCAGGTCATTAATGTCTACATGACTGGTCCTATGGTGGATAAAGCAAATTGGACTCTCAATTAAGTTGGACATATATTATTTACGGTCACAAATACCAGGCAATTAGGCCATCAATAATTATTACTTGTAGAATTATATGTTTTGTAGAATATATGTATATTATAAAAACCATGTATATAAAATAAAATCATAAACTATGAAAAAAAAAAAAAGGGGGGGAATAGAGCCTCAGGGATCTGCAAGACCATAACAAAAAGTTCAATATTCATGGGTTTTGAATCCTAGGAGAAAGAAAAGAAAAGAAAAGAAAAAGAAAGAAGTCTGAAATAATATTTGAAGAAATAATGGCTGAAAACTTCCCAAATTTGGCAAAAGACATAAAGCTACATATTCAAGAGGTTTACTAAACTCCAAACAAGATAAAGCCAAGACATCAAAATCAAACTGCAGAAAACTAAAGACAAAATATATTTAAAGCAGCCACAGGAAAACAACATATTACCTGTAAAGGAACAATTTGAATTGTCAACTCAAAAATCTATATCCAGCAAAAATATCATTAAGGAATAAAGGCGAAATAAAGACATTCTCAATTGGAGTAAAACTAAAAGAATTTGTTGTCAACAGATCTTCTCTAAAAGAATTACTAAAGGAAATTCTTCAGAAATGAGATAATATCCGAAAGAAACTTGAGGCAGCAGGAATGTAGGGAGAGCAAGAGAAATGGGAAATATCTTAGTAAAAACAATAGTCCTCTTTTCTCTTAAGTTCTTTAAAATGTTTGCAAGCAGAGAGCAAAAATTACAACATTCTCAGGTTTTTAAAAATAAACCTTTTTTTTTTTTAAATAGGCTTTAAAGAGCAGTTTTAGGTTCACAGCAAAAACTGAGTGAAAAGTACAAATGTTCCATTCCAGGCACTAATGTATAATAAACCTAATGTTTAGTAGAATGCACCAATGAACCCATCAAGACCTGATGCTTTCTATTTTAGAAAGTTATTAACTATTAATTCAATTTTTAAATACATATAGGCCTATTCAAATTGTCTATTTCTTCTTATTTGAGTTTCAGCAGACTGTGTCTTTCAAGAAACCGATCCATTTAATTTAAGTTATCAAATTTATGGGCATAGAGTTGTTAACAATATTCTTTTATTATGCTTTTATCATTTATGGGATGAATGATGACCATCTTTCATTTTCGATAGCAGTAATTTGTGTTCTCTCTTTTTAAAATAGTCGGCATGGGCAGAGGCTTACTGACTGTACTGATCTTTTCAAAGAATCATGATTTTCCCCCATTTATTTTCTCTATTTCCTGTTTTTGATTCCATTAATTTCTGCTTTAATTTCTATTTCTTTTTTTTTCTACTGACTGTGGATTTAATTTGCTGTTCTTTTTCATGTTTTCTCAGGTGGAAACAGCATATAGGTTTTAGGCCTTTCTTTTCTAATATATGCATTCCATGCTATAAATTTCCCTCTATAAACTCTTATTGCTGCATGTGCAAATTTTAATTAGTTGTATTTTCATTTTCATTTAGGTGAAAATATTTTTAAAATTTCTCTTGGGATTTCCTCTTTGATCTATGTGTTACTTTATAGTGTATTGTTTAATATCCAAGTATTTTGAGATTTTGTAGCCATCTTTCTGTCACTGGTTTCTAGTTTAATTCCATTGTGTTCTAAGAGTAGACACTGAAAGATTTTCATTCTTTTAAATGTGTTAAGGTGTGTTTTATGGCTTACAATGTGGTGTATCTTGGTAAATGTTCCATATAAGCTTGAGAAGAATGTGTATTCTGCTGTTGTTGCATGGAATCGTTGATAGATGTCAATTATACCCAGTGATTGATGGTGTTGTTGAATTCAACTATCCTTACTGATTTTCTGCCTACTACACCTTTCCATTTCGGATGGAGGGGTGGTAAGTCTCCAATTATAATAGCAAATTCATCTATTTTCTCCTTGAATTTCTATCAGATTTTGCCTCACATATTTTGATGTACTGTTAGATGCACATGTTACAGATGGTTATGTCTTCTTGGAGAACTGATCTCTTCATCATCATGTAAGGCCCCTCTTTATCCCTGATAACTTACCTTTCTCTGAAGTCTTTGTGTGAAATTAATACATCTACTTCTGCTTTCTTTTGATTAGTGTTATGGTGTATCTTTCTCCATTCCCTTCTCTTTTAATCTATATTTGTCTTTATATTTAAAATGAATTTCTTGTTAACAAGACATAGTTGGGTCTTGTTTTTTTGATTCATTATGACAATCTATCTTTTAATTGGTGTATTTAGATCATTAGCATTTAAAGTGATTATTGATCACAGTTGTACATCAATGGATGATGGGGATAAAGAAAATATAGTGTGTGTGTGTGTGTGTGTGTGTGTATTATGGAATACTACTCATTTATTAAAAAAAGAATGAAATCATGTCTTTTTTGCAATACTGAATGAGCTGGAGGCCATTATCTCAAGTGACATAACCCAGAAACAGAAAGTCAAATACCACATGCCCTTACTTACAAGCAAAAGCTAAATATGTGTACACATGGACATAGCAAGTGGAATAATCGACATTGGCGACTCCAAAAGGTGGAAGGTTGGGAGAGGGGTGAGGGATGAAAAATTATACATGGGATACAGTGTACACTATTTGGGTGATGGTTACACTAAAAGTCCAGACTTCCTTCACCATGCAATATATCCATGTAACACAATTGCACTTTACTCCCTAAATCTATAAAAATAAAAAAGAAAAGATAAAAAGTAAAAATTAAAATGAAAAAATCCCAAAGTGA
>NW_012116289.1:640105-641596 GCF_000951035.1 Colobus angolensis palliatus | reverse complement strand
ATCCAAGTCCACTTTCAAATAACACTATACTTTTTCATAGGCAGTGCAAATAGCTTATAACAACAAAATAATCCTAATTCTTCCATCCCATCTCTTGTATCATTATTGTCATTCATTTCACTACATGTGTGTATATATATATTCAATATATATTTCATTTCACTTATACATCAATATATATTTTAAATACATTGTTTATTATTTTGAAGAAACCGTTATCTGTTAGATAAATCAAAACTAAGAAAGATACAAATTTTTATTTTACTTTCACTTACTCTTTCTCTGATGCGCATCTTTATGTAGATCCAAATTTCTAACCTATATTATTTGCCTTTTCTCTGAATCACTTCTTTTAACATTTCTTGCAAGGCTGGTCTGCTGACAACAAATTCCCTCAGTTTTGTTTGTCTGAGAAAGTCTTTATTTCGCTTTCATTTTTGAAGGAGCATTTTGCAGGGTGCAGAGTTCTAGGCTAGTGAGTTTTTCTTTCAGCACTAAATACTTTACTCCACTCTTCTTGCTTAGTTTCTGAGAAGTGGATAGGATTCTTTTCTCCTTAATAGGTAGTGTTTTCCCCCTCTAGCCTCTTTCAAGAATTTTCTTTAGCTCTGATTTTCTGCAGTTTGAAACTCATATACCTATGTGTGGATTTTTAGTATTTACCCACTTTGATGTTCTCTGAACTTCCTGGCTCTGTGATTTGGTGCCTGACATTAATTTGAAAACATTCTCAGTCATTATTGTCTCAAATATTTGTTTCTTTTCTCTTTCTGGTATTCCCATTATGTGTAAGTTACATCTCTGTAGATGTCTAACACATCTTGGATATTTGGTCCAGCTTTTTTTCTTTGCTTTTCTGTTTGGGAAGTTTCTATTAACATATCCTCAAGCTCAGAAATTTTTTCCTCGGCCATGTCCAGTCTACCAAGGAGCCCATCAAAAGTATCTTCATTTCTTTTACAGTGATCTCTAGCATTTCTTCTTAATTCTTTCTTAGAATTTTTATCACTCTGTTTACATTGCCCATTTGTTCTTGCATGCTGTTTATCTGATCCAGTGCAGAATCCTTAATATACTAGAGTTGTTTTAAATTTCCATTCTGATAATTCTACGCCATATCTGACTCTGGTTCTGATGCTTGAAATGCCTTTTCAAATTGCATTTTTGACCATTTAGTATGCCTTGTAAGTTTTTCTTGGCAGCTGGATATGATGTACTAGGTAAAAAGAACCATGGTAAATAGGCATTCAGTAATGTGACGGTAAGGTTGTGGGACAGGGGAGGGCACAGAAGGCATTCTGTAGTCCTATGATTAGGTGTCAGTGTTGTAGTCAGCCTGCATCTGAACTGCAAACTTCACAAGTCCTCAGCTCCCCACCTCCACTCCTTCGGTCAAACAGGATTGACCGTGTGGACTGACATCAGGTATTTCTCGTCTTTCAAGTTGGTTAGGCTCTGTTAAAACTCCAATAGTTTATGCTCTGAAAAATA
>NW_012116289.1:635051-635774 GCF_000951035.1 Colobus angolensis palliatus | reverse complement strand
TGATCCGCCCATCTCGGCCTCCCAAAGTGCTGGGATTACAGGCTTGAGCCACCGCGCCCAGCCGAGACAGAATTTTAAAAATGTATGTAGATATAATATACAAGAAACTACAATATAAAGAGGGTGGGTAATGGGAACCATAAGGCAAAATGTCAGCAGAATTCACCTGTAAAGTCATCTGTCACATTATTGCATTTTTTTGTGGCAAGGTTAACTTCTGATATTTTTAATTGTTACAGGATTATTCAAGTTTTCACTTACTTGTTTAGTCAATTTAAAACTGTATTTAAAAAGAATAACCATTTCATTGAAGTTTTTGTATTTACTGGCATAAAGTTGTTCAACACAGAATTTAGCAGAAACTATCAATGTGAAAGCTGGTTTGGCACAGGCTGACCTCTCAGGATTTCTGCTTTCATGCTTTTCATGACAGTTCAGCATATCATAAAAAGGCGTATTTACTGTATTTTCCCAGCATTCAGTTGTGTCAACTGGTAGATTTAGTCATGGCATACAGCCGGCCATGCAGAAAGAGTGTATGGTTGTTCCTTCTTAAATTAGGACATAAGTCTTCAAAGCCTGAGAAACACTTTATACTAATGTATTCTTCAACTGGACTAATGGTAGAAGTCCAAGCCTTGGTGTTATTCATGATATGTCTTTCTCTGTAATATAATGAACCCTGGACTGGGAATGAGAAGCCTTGGCTTCTTGCCCAGGTCA
>NW_012116289.1:634677-635001 GCF_000951035.1 Colobus angolensis palliatus | reverse complement strand
ACAGGATTGACCGTGTGGACTGACATCAGGTATTTCTCGTCTTTCAAGTTGGTTAGGCTCTGTTAAAACTCCAATAGTTTATGCTCTGAAAAATAGTTTCACTTGAAGGAAAGCCTTGTTAAGAAGAACAGGATGCTCCAGCATATTCCAAAATGGTTTGATTTCCTCTCCCACTGTTGGAAACACGAAAGGATTTTCCTTAAATATTCACTTGAGAACATGGTCAAGCTCCTGAAGAAAAAACTCATGCAAGTGTGGAGGCTCCCTTATGACTGGGTCTCCTGGAGTTTTTAGCTCTCAGACCTGTCCACTCTGGGCCTCCAG
>NW_012116289.1:614828-634627 GCF_000951035.1 Colobus angolensis palliatus | reverse complement strand
ACAGGATTGACCGTGTGGACTGACATCAGGTATTTCTCGTCTTTCAAGTTGGTTAGGCTCTGTTAAAACTCCAATAGTTTATGCTCTGAAAAATAATTTCACTTGAAGGAAAGCCTTGTTAAGAAGAACAGGATGCTCCGGCATATTCCAAAATGCTTTGATTTTCTCTCCCACTGTTGGAAACACGAAAGGATTTTCCTTAAATATTCACTTGAGAACATGGTCAAGCTCCTGAAGAAAAAACTCATGCAAACATAGTGAGGTTGTTGTGAGGATCAAAAAATATCCACTTAAGTTAATGAGGTTTTTGTCACTTGATACAAGGTATTATTTTTCTGTGTGGCACTACACTAAATGGGATGTATACAAGTCATATTTTCAATTCCAACCCTCCCCTCACGGCCTGCCAACTCTTATCCAAGCCATCCTGATGTATAGCCAGTCTGAAAAAAACCCTGTACCACAGTATACATTCTCCACAACATTATGGAGAAGTGAAAATATACAAATTTTGAAGTGATAAGTAAAAGATCACTACGGGGATTTCATGGTTATAAAAGATAGTAATCAAGGAGAATTCACAATTGCTCTTCCAACCACTAAGGAACAACAGTCTTAACATTTTAGGATTCTTTCAAGTATTTGAAGCCCTTTTCTTTGATTTCCAGAACAATATTTTGAGGATGGTGCCACAGGTGGGACAAGCTCCCCACTTCGCAAATGAAAAAAATAAGAGCTTGGAGATGCTGAACTACATCTTCTAGCTCCCTTTCCGAATTACTTTCTTCTAAAGTTGAGTTTTTGTCATCTTGTATTGCAACTGTCCATTTTCTTCTCTGTTCCCCCACTGAACTGAAAGTTCTTTAAGGACAAGATCCATGTTTTATTGTTCTTTGGAGCCACAGTTCCCAGTACAATGTCTGAAAACATTTAATTTTGTTGTTGAATGAATAGATCTCTATTTAGTGCATATAAAAATGAGGTGAAGAGAGGCTAAGTGACTGACACAGATCAGAAAGCACCTTTTCAAGAGGACCAGGCCTAAAATTGAGACCACCTGACTCCTAGTCATAAGGTCTTTTCTCTATATCATATTGTCTCCTTAAAGAAGTGGACTTTGAGTGGCCGTCTAAAAAGAGAATGAACTCTGACCAGACGGAGATGAGTCAAGCTTGGAAAAACATCCGGAAGAGGTACTGGGATAATCAGGCAAACAAGACTCCTAGCAGATGATCTTTGATGGGATGAAGGAATAGACTACACAATAGAAGATAAGGGAGAGATGACATAGGCCAGTGCCACTGTAGGGACCAGTGAGGTACATGCAAATGATGGGAAGGACTCAAATGAAGGACAAAGACAACCAGGCATCAGAGGAGGTGATGAAATTGGACAGGAGCCTGGGGAAAAGTACATCACTGTTACTGAAATGGAAAGGGAGGACCAGATCCAGATGGCATTGGTTTTAGAAGTAGGGAATGTGAAGTATATGTGTATGTGTGTATGTGTTTTATGATTTGTTATTGACATTTTGGGGAAAAGTTGAAAATAAATCCCAATTCTCATCCTCTATGAATCCTCATGTGATTAAAGTCTGGAGAATGTTTAATGTTTTCTTTCAGAATTACTTGTTGATTGCTTTTTTTCATTTTTGTGAGCTGCTGAGTGTGAAAGATGAGTATTACACACCATACTTTCCCCCAAGGAATGAGTAACTACTTAAATTTTATTCCAAAAGACTTAGTAAAATAAAAGCTTCAGTTTCCTTACTTATGACTAGAGATCTAAAGGAATTTCCTAATTTTCATCATCAAATAAATAAGAAAACAGTTCACTTAAATACAGAGATAATATTAAAGGATTTGGTGAATATTATAGACCTAAATTTCACAAAGTGGTAAGTGGCTTGTATCTGGGCTTAATCAGTACTCTGTTCTAACTGAGAAAATAAAGTTTCTAGATTTTTTTGTTTACATAAAAGAATTTAGTTCCAACTGTTCTTCATATTCAGATGATCTTAATGTTCTTTTGGGAAGCCTGGCACATAGAAATGAGAGTTCACAGGTGACATCATGAACTTCTCTTTCTGGAACTGGTACCAGATGGAACAAACATGATTACTGTAGCCTGTTAAACAGAATTTCGTGAATTTAATAGCACTTTAAACCTCCTCATTCTCTCCAATCAGATGATCCTGGAGCCAAAGAAGCAGCTGGGCCCTCTTAAATTTGATAGCTTCCTGTTAACTTTTTATCTAAAATCGACCCTTCAGCCAGTTGAGATACAAAACTGACTCAGTCTCCTTTAGGACAACTCATGGAATGGCTGCTAAGAAATAAGCATTAGTAGAACTGTCCCTGAATGTATAAGGTGAAACATCTCTCCACAAAACCAAGGACACCGAACAGAGAATTGCCATTTTGCTAGTCCATAAAGGTTTGCTGACATTTCTCAGAGAACGATTAATTACTAAAAATGAAAAGTAAAAGTGTACTTACATTTGAGCCCCAAGCTAGGTCAAGGCTCACACTGGCATACTTGAGGAGACCTATAGTATATTTAAGGGAATTTTAAATACCTTCTTACTGCTATGGTTTGAATGTTTGTTCCCTCCAAAAGTCGTGTCAAAATTTAATTGCCATTGTAACAGTATTCAGAGGTGAGACTGTTAAGAGGTGATGAGGCCATGGGGGCTCTGCCCTCATGAAGAGATTAATGTCATTATCTTGAAAGTGGGTTCATTATCAAAAGTTGAATTTGGCCTCCTACTTCCTCCTTCTCTCTTGCCCCCTCTTGGCTCTTCTGCCATGTGAGGAACAGCATTGCTTCCTGCCTCTGGAGGATGCAAGGTGCCATCTTGGAAGTGGGAGTTGGGCCCTTCCCAGATATCAAACCTTCTGGTGCCTTGACCTTGGACTTCCCAGCTTCCAGAATGCTAAGACATTAATTTCTGTTCTTTATAAATTACCTAGTCTGTGGTATTCTGTTAGAGCAGCACAGAACTAAGACAGTTATAAAACCTGCCCTTTCCACCCTCCACACTCATACTCCTATCCCAAACATATTTTGGAGTTATTTCAACCATGGAGGAAATTAACAAACCAATAATTTAAAGTGTAGTTTCTATTCTCTCTCTCTCTCGTTCGCATGCTCACTCCTGTTATAAATAGATTTACTGTGATGCTAATCAGGCTTTAACTTCAGGGCACCTCCATGCCCAGGTATATGCTCATGTGTTTTTGTACAATTTGAAAAAGACATTTTAATGATGATTGGTGAAAACTATTGTCTCTTCTGCCTGTCTCCCCCTTGTAGCAGGCATTGGAAGGGTGGTGGCCTTGACAATCTGGCTAAGGGGAAGTTGAGTTGGGAAGACATTTAACTTGGGTTAATTGGATATATTTATGTGGCTTACAGACAACTCTGTATATGGTTAAATTACTGAGAGCTGTTCTGCTGGAAGAATGGATTCCAGGAATATCATTACCACCCACTGCTCCCACTTAGCTAGTGTCATAAGAGGAAGGTGTGGAGCAAAACGCTGTATCACTAGATAAGCATGTTCTGTGCAGCCTGGCACCAGAAGCATAAATTTGTTGGAGATAAAATATGATTTGAAACATATGAAATCTGATGTTCTGACCATCAGACATGTAAAAGCAGAAACAGTAAGATTCCAGTTTCACGGACCCCAAGTCAAAGGAGAATGTCTTGCCTGTTAAGAATATATTTGATAATTCAGAGTACACAATTACAAACTCATCATAAAATAACTTTTTCCCAACTAACTCCTATATAAAATGGATAAAAGTTATTCTATCAACAAGCAAATTATAACAAAAACATTTTCAAATCATACCAAAATTAACTCAGTAAGATGAGACGATACATTTGAAAGAGAATAAGCAAACTTTTGGATTGTCTAATAATCTAGCTAATGAAGAAGAGTAAATCACATGAACATATTCAAAACATATCTAAATATCTTCTTGCTGATTTGAGATAACATACTAGTGGTAATGAAGATCATTTCAGTGAGGATTTTCATGATAAACTGGCTAATGAGTTGTCAATTTCCACAAAGACCATGGAACAGAATAGTGAACCCAGCAATAAAGTCACATGCCTACAGCCATTTGATCCTCAACAAAGTCAACAAAAATAAGCAATGGGGAAAGGGATCCCTATTCAATAAATGGTGCTAGAATATATAACTAGTCATAGGCAGAAAAATAAAACTGGACCCCTATATTTCATTATATACAAAAATTAACTCAAAATGGATAAAAGGTGTAAATGTAAGACCTCAAGCTATAAGAATACTGGAAGAAAACCTACAAAAATCATTCTGGACATTGGTTTTGGGAAATAAGTTATGAGTAAGTCCTCAAAAGCAAATGAAACAAAAACAAAAATCGATAAGTAGGACCTAATTAAACTAAAGAGCTTCTGTATCGTAAAAGACACTATCAACAGAGTAAAAAGACAACCCATTGAATAGGAGAAAATATGTGAAACTATGCACCCAACAAAGGTCTAATATCCAGAATCTATAAGGAACCTAAACAAATAAACAAGCAAAAAACAAATAATCCCATTTAAAAATGTGCAAAAGACACGAACAGACAAGCATTCAACAAACATGAAAAGATGTTCAACATCAATACTCATCAGAGAAATGCAAATTGAAGTCACAATGAGACACCATCTCACACCAGTCAGAATGGCTATTATGAACAAGTCAAAAAACAACAGCTGGCAAGGCTGCAGGAAAAAGGAAATGCTTGTACATTTTTGCTGGAAATGTAAATTAGTTCAGCCACTGTAGACAGCAGTTTGGAGATTTCTCAAAGAACTCAGAACTACCATTCCACCTAGTCATCCCACTACTGAGTATATATCCAAAAGAAAATAAATAATTCGACCAAAACGCATAGGTACTTATATGTTCATTGCAGCACTATTCACAATAGCAAAGACACGGAATCAACCTAGGTGCCCATCAGTGGTGGACTGAATAAAGAAAATGTGGTACATATACACCACAGAATACTATGCAGTTATAAAAAAGATCATGTTCTTTGCGGCAACATGAATGCAGCTAGAGGCCATTATCCTAAGCAAATTAATGCCAGAACAGAAAACCAAATACCACATGTTCTCACTTATAAAGTGAGAACTGAACAATGGGTACTCATGGACATGAAGATAACAACAATAGACACTGGGGATTACAAGAGGTGGAGAGAGGGGCCAAGGGTTCAAAAATAGCTCTTGGGTACCATGCTTAGTACCTGGGTAATGGAATCAATTGTACCCCAAACCTCAGCACCACCCAATATACCCAGGTAAGAAACTTGCATGTGTACCCCCTGAATTTAAAATAAAAGTTGAAATGATCTTAAAAAAAAAAGGGGGTTTTTCATTTCCTTGGTTTTTTAAATTTTTTCCTTGCTCAGGAAAAATTTAAATTGCCTGATAATATAATAACCCTAAAAACCTGCCTGACATTACAAATGATGAGTTGTAAAACTGAAAGAAGCCTTTGCAAACTATCAGTAATTTTTTAAAAACAGTCTGATCAACAATTTCAGAGAAAAAATTACCTTTTAATTCACTGTATACAAGATGAAATTATAAATTATTGATAATTAAAGAAGTGAGTAAGAAATGTGTGCAAGAAAATGCAGAAGTATTAAAAAGGTATATCAAGTAGTTAATATAAATATTATATTTGTATAGATTTTGTGATATCTATGGTGATTATCAGCTTTTTACAAACGTGACTTGTTATTCTTTTCTTATTCTAAATAAATGTTCATTTTTGTAACTAATGTTGTATTAGAATTTTTATTCATCTTATTTAAAACCTGAATCCTATGTTTAAATCAATGTTACCCAAGTACTCATGAACAAAACCATTAAGCATTGAATTTTTAAGATTCGAATCTCTCTTTAAAGCCAAATTTAAGAAAAAATAGTAGGACAATCACATCAGCTTCCTCTCAGCATAAACTGAAATACTAAATTAGGAAGGTTAGACCACAGTCAATGTTCTAAATCACTGGCTTCTCCATTTCTCTATGACTTGTTGACTACTTTTAGGAGATTAGTTGACCTGTTGATATAACAAATATTTACAAAGCAGCAAAAAGAATCCAAGAACAGTTATGTCTAAGGAGCTTGCAAATCTATCCTACCAGGAAAGGAAAACATGACTTCTGAAATACAATAAGTAAGAGAGAGGTATGCAGAGAGGCATAAAGTTCTCCAGGGATTCTAAAGAGAGGAAGATGACTGCCAAGAACGGTGATTAGGAGAATCTTAAGAGGAAACAGCGTGACTGTATTCATTTCCCCATTCCATTATAGAAATTATTTAAGGGCCATATAAGAGAGACACAACAAGAGAGAATGCAGTAAATGTTGAAGCAAAATGAAAAGACAAAAATAAGAAGAATACAATAAAGGGCCAGAAAATGGGGCTAAAAGTACAGTCCATGATGCCTTGTCCACTTATTCCAAGAGGACCTCAAATGTGGCTCTTGGTGTAGGGATAACGAGATAATTTATTCAAAATAAGCCTTAAAGTGAAGGGTTGGGGTCTGAGTTTACAATGAAAATGAAATGATGGCAAACCTGGGAAGTAAGGTGTCTGCCATGTTTTCCCCACGTTTCCAGACATTAAGCACTGGGGAATGTTGTTATTCTAACAGGCATCTTACTCTGATTAGGCCTTGGCAGTTAAGCTGTACCATAAGTTACATCTTTTCCAGTCCAAAGCAACAAAACCCTAATGTATGTGATGTCCACATAGCTTCCATAGTTCAGCTGCTAAAATAGAAAAATAGTGCCAGCGAATTCAACACTGCATAAATCACAAGGCCATTGAGAAGACGGCATCCAATAGAATCCACACAGCCTTCTGTTGCTCCTTCAGAACCATCTCTGTAACTGTTTCTGTATTTCACTGATATGTTTGCTTTTTCACATAAAGGACTTAAAGAGAAAACTATAATTTCAGTAAAATTTTATGCCCATGTCATGGCTATAAATGATCATAATGATGTTATTTTGATAATATATCTGCATCTCTTAAAAGAGGATGCTACAAATAATAATATATCTTCTGCAGTTTTGTTTTTTTTTTTCTGACATTTCACATGTACAAGAACCATGAACAACTTTCCCCTTTGCAGTGAGAGGCATTCTAAAGCTGGCAAAGGCATATTTTTAATTAAATAAGTCAGTCTCACAACTGGAATTCGAACTTGAAACTGGCAAAGTTTCTTTCATTTCTTACACAAAAAAACCTTAAATTTTAACTGTAATAAAGTGTGAAGCCTTTAATAACCTGGACTGGTGTCACCCAATGGGGTAATGAAAAGGGGATGTTAATGTACTAGCTTCCTGAAAATATTTAAACATTTTCATACAATACTAGAAAACTTACCTTCTTCCATGTTTAGTTTAATAGAACAAATCATATGAAAGTTTCATAGTGGTTCTTTTATTTATAAAATAATCACATTCAAGTCTTACCAAGGAGTAGCAAAGTTTTCAATTCTTTTCCTTTGAAGAAATAATGTAGAGCAATCACTCATAAATCCCTCTAATTATAAATAAAATCCAAGATATTGTTTGACAATGAGATGCTTTATTAAACTGGATACATTTACTATATAAGAATTCTGTGAAAAAATGGGGTATCAAATTATTTTGGGTCTGAATCTTTGCATTATAAAATCTATCCCAAAACTATGTCATCTCACTGTATTCTGTGACTATTAGCACACGGATGACCAAAGGCAACTACTTCCTTTCCTGGCAAAACAAGACAAATTTCAGCTGACATCCCCCATGGTGTTACAAGTCCTCCTAGTGAAGTAGAAAGTCCCAACCCCCTTCTCTATGCAGTGTCATCTCCAAGAAGGTAAAGCTTTAGGAAGCACCTGAGCCAGCCCTATATCTGTGCATGGCATGAGGTTCATATGGGTTCGGCCTTGAGACGGGCATGTTCCTCTTAACCAAACAACTCTACTTGGATTATTCCGAGACTCCTTGGAGGGGTGAAACTTCTGGAAAAAAAGAAAGTAATAGAGAAAGAGAGAGAAAAGGTCTGAATAATGACAGGAATACACAAAAGATCAAATTCAGCTGCACCAGTGCTAATGGGAAGAATGAAGAAATTGGAAAACAAGCAGCTTTGTGGAACACTCTCTGGTATGACCAAAACTGACCAGACTGTCACTGTTTCTGACTTAATGCTTGTGAAGCCCACCCGTTCTCTTACCAGGCCTGGGTGTCTCTGCAGTGAGATGTCTGTGGCTGGTAAACAGTTCTGAAGAGTCTTGTTCTACCGATCTTTCTTCAAGGTCTGACTCTGGGATTGTAGTACAACCACCTAGTGGAAAAATACAAACAGTATTTTAAGCAATGTGTAAGAAAATATGCCTCTCTACACAGCAAGCATAGCTTAGGAACACACTGATCATAAAGATAATAAATGACGTGACAACAATCTTCAGGAGTGGCCTGAAAAGAATAACCTTAAATGTTTCTTTTTGGTGAGAATACTGGGAATGAGTTACTGCCCCTAAAGACATATTATACTGATTATGACTTGGCAACAGCAGCAACAGTATTGTCTTTAAATTTATCCTTTTTAAAGTCAGAAAGGACAAAACCTATAGCATATGTGATACCCAGAATATGAAGGCGCCTCAGCAGGAATTCCCTTTAATACCAGAGCATCAGAAACTATAAAAGAAGCAAACCACATGAACCATGAGGAAAAGAAGGCTTCCCTGAGCAAAGAGAAAGGTTGCTGGTGTTCTGGTACGGTGGTTATGGTGGCATTTCTCTGGAATTTGATTCTATTCCTGAATCCCAACACCTTACAGCACAGACACAAACACTTCATAATTCAACAGCAAAGTCATGAACTACATTGTGGAAGATCTCAATCCAAAGGTGACTTGAGGATGAGCTGGCACTGTTGTGCTTTTGAAGTACTGGGTATAACTCATTTGACTTTATCCACCAAAATCTTGTATGGGAAACTCACAATCATGAGAGAATTTCCTGACTACATATGCAACTCGATTTGACTGATTTGCCATCATTTCCTGGAAATGTACTAACATGTTGTATACTGTACATGCTTTTTTCCAAAGCCATTCTTCTTGTTAATGAAGTGTGATTTCTTTTTCTGAGGCTTCTCACACACAGAGTCCAAAGCCTCAGCACTCAAGTTTGGTTTTATGCATGAGGGGGTTTATGAAGCTCGCAACATTCTGAGGAAAGAGAGGGTATCAGCAGCACTGACTTCAAAACCACATCATTCAAATGAGACGCAAGTGGCAAGATCCCAGGTTTCAAGGAAAACACACCTTACTATCCATGCCTCTGCATCAACTCTGAAACAGAAATCAGTGCTAAGGGAAATGACAGAAACGCATTTCCACACTCATAAAATAAGAATTAGAGCTATCCTCCAAGATTCCCTGAATAGAAAACATTAGAATTCTCCATCAATGCAATGGAACTTGCCCAGTCATACCCGAAAATGACAAGGGCCTTACCCAGAAGGAGAACCAGGCTTATTTTTAATCTCTCCAAAGCCTGTAGATCACAGTAACCAGAACTATCATTATTGAGTACTTTCTAAGGGCTAGAAATCCTGCCCGTATTATCTCATTTAATTCCTACACACTATACCATGAAATAGATATTATTGTTATTATTCTCATTTTATAAGAAAACTGAGGTCTCATGAGATTCAGTAACTTGCCAATGTCACAGAGCTCCAGTCTGGTCACATGGTGGGGCTGAGACCTTTGGAGAGGCCCCAAAAGCCAGTTTCTTTCCTCTCCTTTTTTACACTAATCCAACTGAGTAAAAAGGCAAAGGATATATGTGGTGGTGGCAGGGGCTGGGGGGAGACCTGGAAGACTAATGACAGGGAAGTGCAGAAAGAAGGGATGTGCTCCCTGCTGAACAGAACCCTGGGGGAAAAAAAAAAAAGGCAGAAAAGTCACTTCTCCATCCCTGAGACAGAGGGAGGCGGGGGAGGCCAGGAATGCTGTACTCACACAGCTGCTTTCACACACAAGACAACTCCAGGAGGGAGGAAGAGACGAGCCAACAGATGAGAGCGAGTCTGATGAGCGGTTAAAACAGCTGCCACGTGCTTGGGGAGAGGCAGGTCTCCACTGATAAATTAGTGTCCCTTTCATTCCAGCTGACTCAGTATTTTGACAGAACAGAAATGGAAGACTTCCTAGTTATCTATCCTGTGGGCTCAAAAGGAAAAGCCAGTTGCTATAGATTATCAACAATGAATGTAATCTCCTTTCTTCTCTTTGCCTTGTCCTGCATACAGAGATGGCAAGGTGCCCTGCCCTGGTGCTCTAATCCTCAGGTGCTATAGTGGGCACAGATTGCATGCACCTCCTCAGACTTCCCACCCACAGCAGGGGCTGACCAGCCACTTGCCCTGGGAATGCCACCCACCTTTCTTTCTTTCTTTCTTTTTTTTTTTTTTGAGGTGGAGTTTCACTCTTGTTGCCCAGGCTGGAGTGCAATGGCATGAACTCGGCTCACTGCAACCTCTGTCTCCTGGGTTCAAGCGATTATCCTGCCTCAGCCTCCTGAGTAGCTGGGATTACAGGCATGTGCCACCATGCCTGGCTAATTTTGTACTTTTAGTAGAGATGGGGTTTCTCCATGTTGGTCAGGTTGGTCTCGAACTTCCAACCTCAGATGATCCGCTTGCCTCAGCCTCCCAAAGTGCTGGGATTACAGGCATGAGCCACCGTGCCTGGCGCCACCCCCTTTCTTCGGATGCCTCCTGTAGCCAGACTGTCCAACTGCACACCCAGAGTGTCTGCCACTTCCAGCTTGGAAAGAACAATGGTGGTGGGCTCTGGCATCCTGCCCAGTGAGTGTATCATAGGAAAAGAAAAGAAGCCGAAGCTCAGCAGAGAATTCTCCCTGGGCCCCCACCAACCAGGAATATGCTAGATGATTAGTTCTCTTTTGCAGGACTCCAAAAAAAGGCTGTGTGCTGCGTAGCTGCACCTGCTCACCATCGTCATGGCTCCTGGAAAGAGGCACTCCCAGATGCAGGCAGCACCACTCTGCATGACCTCATATATTCCCTTGGTTGCTGCCCTTTGTCCCCACCCTCCCTTCCCTGGGTTTGTGTTCTCAAATAGCCATCACTTTAGTCCTTGCCCCAGGCTCTGTCCTCTTGAGAAAATCACTGATACTGGGAGTAGTTCTATAGTAAAAAGTAGGTCTTCACAATGGAACTTTGAAGTTACACTGGCCACCCATCTGTAAGCACTAGGCGCTCCATAGCTGGAGGTGAACAGGATGGTAATAGCCCCTGGTGTGCAATTACTTATGCTTTCACCCACGCTTAACTAGGATGACGGGCACGCAGAGGTCAAGACACTGGGAGATCAAGGGGCTATGGCATGGAAACATGTAATCATAAGGATTTCAGATGCTGCTCTGATGACTGAGTATCTCACAAAAAGAAAATGGTAGCTCATGGGCTAATGGGCAATGGGAGGCAAATCCACAAATTCAGAAGGCCTCTTTGGCCTTGCTCATGTAATGAGATCATCACACCAGCTGAACAGGAATCACCTGGGAGCCTGTCAGAAATGCAGAATCTCAGGCCCCATCCCCACACCTACTAAATTAACATCTGTTAAGAAACAACAGATGAGTATATCTGATACTTTTCCTAGGAAAAAATATATATTTGTTAAAAATTTAAGGGCAAGCAAATAAAAGAATATAGATAAAATGTAAAACTTCCAAACAAACTGAAACTCTCTGAGGTCACCTATGGAAATGAAGCCTGGGTTCCATGGACGCCAGATGGAGCACCCTTGGCTCAGAGTCCATCTCATAAAAGGAGAAGGGGAAGAAAAGCTGCAGCTGGACAAAGTCATCCGAACACAATGGCAATGAGCCCGCAGGCAAGGACAAGCAGAACTGCAGGCTTCTGGCCTGAAAATCAGGCAAGCGTCTTGCTTCGAGGAGGGCAAGACACTTCAAATCCCATGGACCTACTGTGTGCTGAGCACTCTACCTTGCATTTTCAGTACAGTAACTCACTCCATCCTCAAATAACGCTGTCACAAAGGGCTCAGTGCCCTCATTTCGCAAGGATAAATGTATTGATAGCAATGTGTGCTTTTCTTCTATTGGCCCTCCCCCTGCCCCTTTTCCTACAATGTTACCCTAGGCCATTTTGTGCTCCCTCACCTCCAGGGAAGTTTGTAATGGGGACCCCATTAATAAAAGTAGCCTGGAAATACTTTTCTTTCCAGCTTTGGTTTTCCATAGCCAGGGCTCCCTGAAGAGATGGAACTGAGAGAGTGAGAGACAGCTGGTACCTGGGTTGGCTCAGAGGCAGCAGCCCACAGCCCAAGGTAACAAGACATCATCCAGAGATGGAGGCATGGGACACAGAAGGACTGGGCACCAGAAGCCCCAGCCTTAGCCACAGGGAGCCCTGGAGTTGACTCCACTGATGGCTCAGGCAATGAGGCTGTGGGTAGCTACTGTGTCCTCATTTTCTGAGCCCCATGTATAAGCCTCCCTGGATGCAGTGGGGTGTGGCAAGGGTGGGCAATAAGAACGGAGACTGAATTCCCTACCCGCTTGTCATTAAAGAAAACACAAATTTTACATTTCTTGCATCTCTGACTTAGCTATGCAGAGTCAGGCCTGCTAGAAAGTTTCAATTTATTAAATAAAACCAAGAGATTATGTTATTTGCTAAAGCTTACACAAGTTTCTATACCACTGCAACCCAGCTCTCCATATATTACAGTGATGCTTCTAAAAAACAAACTTGCTTTTCAAATTTCCAATCTATCTAAACCAATACTTTTGTAAAATGTAACAGAAATGAATAAAAAAAAACTAGTAGAAAAATTAAGTGAATAAGACATCAGCTTTCACCTTTCAGAATTAGGTTCAACAGTTGTAAAAACACCCTTTCAATTGCTACAAAAGTTTCTCAACACTTTGTGAATGTCAGGTAACAAAAAGTTTGCAGACAGATGCCAGTCTTTCAGCCATACTTTGAGTAGCACTAACTACAAGATATGGTCTAACTTAATAAATGTGATATGTAGAATTAGGGTTAAAAATAATAATACAGCAAATTCCTATTTATCTAAGGTTCAAATACCAGCAAAATCCTTGTGGCAACAAAATGGGCTTTCACAACCTATGTTCCTTCTTTCTAGTCACACATCTTGTGAGTCGATGTGGCAGCTCTCTCTCTAGTGGTCATGGTGTTCAGAACAATCTCCCCCTCCCACCAATGCAGGATGTCTAGGTTCCCCTCACCACTGCTGGGTAGAATATAATTAAGGGAAGCTGGCATCTTGAGTCAGAAATCTACATGCATTTCCACAATGGAGTGTTGCTGTTATACATAACAGTTTTATTATACAGCCCTATTACAATTAAGTTATTGCTTTAAAAACTTTTCTGGACTAATCTGGAAACCTAACTCATGTAAAATTATATAACATGAAGCATATATAATGAATTTTGAACAATCAGCATAGAACCATTTGGAAGAAAACTGTTTATAAGAACAAAACTGTTAATAAATTGGAGACTACATCAATGGATATCAAAAAGGATGTCTTTGAGGCACTTTATTATGGGGCCTATGACTGAACTGCTGACAATCAAATTATGTATATGGCCCTTTGTGTTAACTAAACTTTGCTGTAAAAATTTGACTTTTCCACATTGATAACATATTCATACAAATAGCAATCATTAGCCAGTCAAAAATTTATTTAAGTAGAAAATCTCACTTAAAACTTGAACAAATAGGAGTTTGCCCTATATTTATAAAGATAACACAACTCTAGGATTTTTAGGGATTTCAAGCTATCCTCTGTTTCCATATTCAAAAGCAAATTATAAAATGGCTGCACTTCCTCCTCAAAAAGTGGTACATATTTTTTCAGCAGGTGAATTACACTAAGATATTTCTATCCATTGTCAGAAAAACAAACAAAAAACAACAACAAAAGGAGCTTAGGCCCTCTCTGCAGGTTGCTATTGTAGAGTTAACCGGAAGAGGTAGAGTTCAAAGGTTAAGATAGGAAGTGAAGCAGAAACAAACGTGACTGTCATCTAGAATACCGGAGATCAAAATTGGAATGCAAGGTAAGCAGTGGTATGCTGGTAAATGTAGAACAGCTGGCTTTCCAGGAAAAAAGAGGAAAGCGCCAATCTATAGTGTTTACTCATCTCTGCGGGATGAATACTCCCACTATGGCCAATTTCAAATAACCAGAATGACATCACCAAATGCACAGCTTGGCAGAGATGCGCAGTAGCACACTATTATCTAGTATTTTCACCATACAGATTTCATAGATGTAAATAACCTCAAGAGAATACATAATAGTAAAACATAGTGAAATAATTAGGAAGGAAAAGTTTTCAGTTTGTATTATCATTGCTTTTATATAATTTATTTCATTGGAAGTTTATGCAATTTTTAAGAATGCCTATATATTTCACAACGGACTTACAAAATTTCTAAAAATTCAGTAGTTGGTTCTCACCAGCTAGCACAAGCTGGTTCTAGCACTGACAGTGGGGATGGTATAGGGAGGTTAAGGTTATGCTTTGAAGTCTGGATTCGTGGCTCCACATTGACAAGTTAAGTGACCTTCTTGAGCAAGTTATTTCACTAAAATCAGTCTCAGTTTCTGCATCTTCTAAGAGACTAACATAGCTCTGCTTCATAAGGGAGAGAGATGAATGTGCATAGTGCCTGGCACATTGAAATACAACTAAGTCCTGACTATTTTCAGGCCAAAGTCAGGAACACCAAAAGAAGAGTAGGGTAAACAGGTCAAGATAAAGTCCCTAAGGTGGGAGTTTGGCAGGGAAGGTTTCAAACAAACTGATATATCCCTGGGGCCAAAGACAGCTCTCCAGCAAATAGAAAAGTGTCTGATAACCTTAACCACGTGGCCACCTCGGGAGTTGGCTAATCTATTTTACTCAAGCCCTACGTAATATCTCTCCTGCTACTCGATCTGCTGGGTTCCAAAATTTGATTCTACCCCAGGTGAATCAGGCCTCCTAGCTGAGCCTCCTTGCCTCAAAACCTACGTTGTAATTCAAATAGCCTAAACCAGGGGGTTGGCCAGATAGTAAATATTTTTTAGGGTCTGTGGGCCATCTGGTCTCTGGTACCACTATTCCATTTTGCTGTCACAGTGCAAAAGCTGTCACAGTCAATACATAAATGTGAATGAGCACTGGCAGTGTTCCAATAAAACTTTATTTACTAAAACAGGTGTTGGGCCAGGTTTGGCCTGTGGGTCATAAGTAGTTTGGCAACCCTGGCCTAATTTGAGGATCATGGAAAGCTTCTCTGCATACAGTATCATAATTTTCAAAGCTCCTAGAGGCATTTAACACTGCCAGATGTCTTATCTTACAATATTACTATGAGAATATCCTATAGTGTTATTATAAGTTTAAAAGCATAGTTTTTGTCCAACTGTGACAAATGTTCTTTCTTGTTGGGTAATGAACGAAAAAAAGTTTTTCTCTAATAGATTTTACTTTTTAGAATAGTTTCAGATGTGCAGAAAAATTTAGCAGATAGTACAGAGAATTGCTACATATCCTCTGCATAGCTTCCCCTATTTATTAATATTTTTCATTAGTGTGGTACATGTGTTACAATTAATGAACCAATATTGATACATTATTATTAACTAAAGTCCATAGTTTAATCAGATTTTTTCATTTTTACTTAGCATCTTTTGTCTTTTTCAGGATGCTATCCAGAATACTTCATAACATTCATTGTCAGGTCTCCTTTGGCTCTTCTTGGTCGTGATAATTTCTCAGACTTTGTTTTCGATGACAGTTGAAAACAGTTTTGAGGAGTACTAGTCAGGTATATTGCACGATGCTTTTCTATTGGAATTTGTCTGATGTTCTTCTTATCATTACACTGGGGAATTTCTTAAAGAAGGTTGTTTTTTTTCCCCCATAAACTCTTAGAGTTTCCAATATTTTACAATGTCTCCAGGAGTTTCTCTTTTCCTCTATCAAAAGTGAAGCCAAGGGGGCAGTGAACGGAGAGGCCCCTGAAGGACAGAAGGCAAAGCACAAGGCTTAAGTCTTGGATGGTGGAGTTCAAGCTATCACAGTAGTGGACTAAGCTGCACCTAACTGTAGGACCCGAGGCAGGTCATCAGTTGCCCCATCTTTAAACAGGGGGTGATGTTGAGGCCAGCTGTGAACATGCCATGAGATCATGCAAACCTAGCACCACGCTCAGCACACTGTGCATTTTATCACCTCCTGCCTTCTATTTTTTTTTTTTTTTGTATACATGCACTTTCTGCACCATTTTTTTGTGAAATCAAAGAACTGTAGCTTTAGGTTTAATGACTTTCGTCTAGTACATATCAAGACAGAGGCTCAGAGAGGGGAACTGATGCTGCAAATGTCCCAGAGTTAGTGCAGGTTCCCCTCCTTCCTATCGCACCAGGGCTTTCTCAACAAAGTTTTTTTTTTTTTTGGTCCGGGAAGATCTTAATGGATTTGCTTGTGAGTTGGCTGTCCTAACTAGTCCTTCCTTTCAATGATACAGAAAATCCAGAGGCCTGGCAAGCTGTTCTGCGGGTATATTTGAAGACTTCGCTGGTTTATTTTCTTGCAATAGTGACCTTTGTAATAAACTGGGTATTGGATGAGAGTGTTCCATTCCTTCATAGAAGAGAAAATCTTTTCTTCTGTTTTCTTCATATATTTAAGAGGAATCAGACAAGGAGACACTTTTAGAGAATCACAAATGACCACAGACCTTGTTCTGACTTGCCAAAGAATCTTCTGTTTGTATGACCTGAATTGCCACTAAGAATTAAAAACAGCAGAAACCTCAAAAATATACACCAGTGACATTTTCCTTTTGGTCATTATTTACTTGATGGATAAAGCGTTTTATTAAGATTTCCTTTCAATGGTTTATAATTTATGTGCAGTGTGAGGAATGGGCCCTTTGAAAAGAACACCACACTATCTTAAATATGAAGCTTCCCTCAGACTCAGAGACTCTCTATAAATATATTCATTTGGAGAAATTTTACTCTGTGTGTGTGTGTGTGTGTGTGAGACACAGAGAGAAAGAAAGAGAATTGGAGAAAATTTTTGTACTCCCATTCTGTATGTTGCCTATTCACTCTGTGTGTGTGTGTGTGTGTGTGTGTGTGTGAGTGAGAAAGAGAGATGATTCATATATATGCACATAGGTACACAGATATGTATAAATTTTCTGATAATTCTCTACTCTGTTAGTTTTTCCAGTTATTTCAAATATTTTTTTCTAGCCCAAGGAGAATGTAAGCTATAAAAAGCCAGGCATCTGCTGCATGCTTGTGTAGCAATACTGGCTGAGTATTTAGACACTTTTTGGCAAAATGGAAGAATAGAAGGAAGGGGGATGGGCAGGAGAGAGGGAGACAGGATGAAAAGCAAAGGGGAGGAGAAAGAATGGATCATAACACATTTTATCCTTCTGTGTATGCACTTCTACACAAGACATTAGAGGTGATTTACAAAAGGTATAAATGACAAAATTGTAAATCATACAAAACATAGAGCTAGAAAAACGTAAACCAGACTAGGAGTTATAGCGAGGAAGAATCATGGATAAACACAGACAAGGACCTACACAAGGGCTACAGTGGAGAAAAAATGCAAAATGTTATGGAGAGAAAGTGGGACTGCACTTCCTCTGATCCATCCTCCATGACCTCTCGTCTTCCACACTGGACTTCAGACCAAAGGGCTCAGTCTGAACTCACTTGGACTTAACTTTTCTTTTCCTCAAGAGCACCCAACTGGTAAAGCTATGATGGTGGGAATTTTTTTGACTAATACTTTGATTTACTTGAGATATATATACATATAAAATAAATATTTGATTATATATATATATATATCAATAGTCACACACACACATATCAATGTGTGTGTGTGTGTGTGTGTGTTTCTGTTCTGTGCTCAGGGGCCATCTTGGAAAGCCAACATTTCTGTGAAATTGTTTTTTTTTTTTTTTCCTTTTTTAAATTTTACTTTAAGTTCCAGGATACAAGTGCAGAATGTGCAAGTTTGTTACAAAGGTATATGCACACCATGGTGGTTTGCTACACCTAACAACCCACCATCTAGGTTTTAAGCTCCACGTGCATTAGCTCATTTGTCCTAATGTTCTCCCTCCCTTGCCCCCAACCCCATGACTGGCCCCGGTGTGTGTTGTTCCCCTCCTTGTGTCCATGTGTTCTCATTATTCAACTCCCACTTATGAGTGAGAACACGTGGTGTTTGGTTTTCTGTTCCTGTGTTAGTTTCCTGAGGATGATGGCTTCCAGCTTTATCCATGTCCCTGCAAAGGACATGATCTCATTCATTTTTATAGCTGCATAGTATTCTATGGTGTATATGTACCACATTTTCTTTATCCAGTCTATCACTGATGGGCTTTGGGTTGTTTCATGTCTTTGCTATTGTAAATAGTGCTACAATAAATACACATGTGCATGTCTTTACAGGGGAATGATTTATATTCCTTGGGGTATATATCCAGTAATAAGATTTCTGGGTCAAATGGTATTTGTGGTTGTAGATCCTTAAGGAATCACCACACTGTCTTCCACAATGGTTGAACTCATTTACATTCCCACCAACAGTGTAAAAGCGTTCCTATTTCTCTACAGCCTCACCAGCATCTATTGTCTTCTGACTTTTTAATAATTGCCATTCTGACTGGTGTAAGATGGTATCTCATTGTGGTTTTGATTTGCATTTCTCTAATGATCAGTGGTGTTGAGCTTTTTTTCATATGTTTGTTGGCTGCATAAATGTCTTCTTTTGAGAAGCATCTCTTCATATCCTTTGCCCACTTTTTGATGGTTTTTTTTTTTATATAAATTTAAGTTCTTTGTAGATTCTGGATATTAGACGTTTGTCAGATGGGTAGATTGCAAAACTTTTCTCCCATTCTGTACACTGCCTGCTACTCTGATGATAGTTTCTTTTGCTGCACAGAAGCTCTTTACTTTAATTGAATCCCGTTTGTCAATTTTGGCTTTTGTTGCAATTGCTTTTGGCAGTTTTGTCATGAAGTCTTTGCCCATGCCTATGTCCTGAATGGTATTGCCTAGGCTTTCTTCGAGGATGTTTATGGTTTTGATTTTTACATTTAAGTCTTTAATCCATCTTGAGTTAATTTTTGTATAACGTATAAGGAAGGGGTCCAGTTTCAGTTTTCTGCATATGGCTAGCCAGTTTCCCAGCACCATTTATTAAATAGGAAATCCTTTCCCCATTGCTTGTTTTTGTCAGGTTTGTCCAATATCAAATGGTTGTAGATGTGTGGTCTTATGAAATTGGGTTTTCAAAGGCACTCACTGAGCAGACATTTTCCAGAATAACATATATATAGGAGACTGTTAATAAATACAATAGGCATAGACCTCATCAAAGCACATCTTGAAAATAAAGCCCTTGGGAATGGAATATTTTACTTACTGTGCTCTTAACACAGCATGGTGAATCAGGCTGACACCATTCAATGTTGCTGCTGCTCTCTAGGTAAGACTGAAGGACTTATGTCCACTTCTCTCTCATTTCTTTTTTTTTTTTTTATTATTATACTTTAAGTTCTAGGGTACATGTGCATAACGTGCAGGTTTGTTACATATGTATACT
>NW_012116289.1:593517-609658 GCF_000951035.1 Colobus angolensis palliatus | reverse complement strand
AGGTGTGGGGTGTCAGACTGCCCCTAGTGGGGGATGTCTCCCAGTTAGGCTACTCAGGGGTCAGGGACCCACTTGAGCAGGCAGTCTGTCCGTTCTCAGATCTCAACCTCCGTGTTGGGAGATCCACTGCTCTCTTCAAAGCTGTCAGACAGAGTCTTCTCTCTCATTTCTATTTCCACTCTACTCTTCACTGTGTTGTCATGTAGAGGCAAAATCCCCTTAACCAGGTATAAGTTTACAGTTTCCAACTCAGCAAACCAGCAGAAGAAAATGCCTTTCTATATAGTCTTAGGTTTCTAGTACCAACATAAGATAGTCGGTTTTCTACGTTCCTTGTAAGTCCATCCCGTGACTTTTTTTTCTCCTTGTTTTTGCAGAAACCATGCTGACCACATTGGCAGAGACAACAGTGGTTAGCTGCAGAGGGGCAGGTGAAGGTCACTGTAGTGTGTGTCCAATAGGATGCCCCTTGAAATGTATGGAGCTCAGTCCCACTGCCTAATAACCAACTTTGATCCCCACAACATGGTGGGAACTGAAAGTGTGTTTAAGACTATGCATCTACCCATGTTTGAAAATATTTCCATTTCACACCTCACAGCAGAGACAAAGTGTGTGAATAAAAGGGAGTCTAATACATTTTAAGAGGTCTAACATGTGTCTCAACAAGTTTTAAAACCCCTGTAAAGGCTGAACACTAAGTCCCTTAGGGTATAAGGGCTCCAGTCAGAGAGTCGGGATTTAAGAGAGCAGGGTGCTCCTGGTATTAAGATGTTTCCACAACTTGAATAATGATAGGTGTCCAAGTATTCTTTTAGCTGGATTGCTGGTTAGAATTTAGGCTCACTTCGTGGTGAGAATTAAGAAATTACAGAAACATAGCTATTTTCAACCATTGATAATTATGTAAACAGAATGTACTAAGCAGAAAAAGAGTTCTATTTACAAAAAAGCAAGCACAGTCCATAAATACTACAGATTGGAATGGATCCAGGTTAAGAATTTCTCCAGATGTCAGTCTGTAAACAGGGCTTCATAAAGTGAATTCCCCAATTAATTGTTGGCAGGAGCGGTCTCTATACCATGTTGGTGCATTGAGACTCCCTACCATATGTAGGTGAATTGCTGTCTGGCCCTATTGATTGTTAATCAGTTATGATACAACAAAACTCAGAGAAAAGCAGCTGGGGTCAGCACAAATTCTTCTGATACAGCAAGAAGGTACTGTAAAATTACTGCTCAGGAACTTGGAGATCTGTTCACTGAAGGAAATGAGAACTCTTCTATTTATTTGCATTACATCTGTTTTTCTAACACATTTAGTTCTTAACCTAGAGCACTAGGAAAGACACACACCCAGTAAGAACATAAACATGGAACCTAAAAAAACAAAACAAAACAAAACAAAAAAAAACTATACTCACTATTTTGTTAAAGTCTCCAATCACACTGTTTTTACACATGTTAACAAGGCCATTAAATCCTCCAAACAGGAACACAAAAGTATTGCCCAGCCATTGTGAGAAGGTGGGGAGGAAAAGAAAGTTAATATTTGCTTTTCCTTGTCATCTGATCAATGTCTGGAACACTCTGCAATGAAATGTAAGATCTACTGTCTTTCAACTAACTCTTCACTATACAGTACAATGTTTTCTAGTTCGAAAAGAAGGTATTTGTGATTTTTAATTTCCATTTTGTTTCTAAATCCTAAAGAAGTCCAATGTACAACTGGAAAGAGACATAATTTTAAGATATTTCCATTTCAAATATTTTCCTTTTCTAAGTCCCTCTTCAGAGACCAATACTCTCTCAAAAGTACACACGCACAAATAAAACATTACAGCTACAGTTGAGAAAGAAAGGAAGCCAATGGTTCTGCAATAATAATTTCTCAAAAAAGTGAAATGAAATGAAATAGTAAGAGCATAACTCCACTTTGCCTGGACACCACATAATAAGAGAGCTAGTGTTCCTCACAGCTTTCCCTCTTGCATCAAGTGGCTATTCATTCCCCAACGATCCTGGCAACATTTCTTCAACTTGAGTTTCTTTCCACATCCCAATTAAAAGTCATAATCTTGACCAAATTGTGTTGTTTTTAATAATGACAGAGTCAAGGTGGTGATTAGGAAACTGGGAGTCCAGCTGGGTCACTGGCTTGGAAACAGGTTGAGAGAAGAGAGAAAAGAACACAACAGCTCTGGAGTATGCCTGTTTTATCATATCCTTCCACACAGGACAAGGAAACTGAAGAAACACTCAGGACTTCCTCCCAGGCAACTCTACTATCTAGCCATGTATTTGTTTAACAGCCCATTAAACAATGTCATATTTTAAAGAAAAGAGAAATATATACAGAGTGGCAAACTAAACTATTGATCATAGAAAGGGATACTCTGAAAGGGGACATGACATGGCAAGTATCATGTGTCTTGAGCAAAGTCAAAGTCTAGGCTTTCATTCCCTTTCCTTTCAACGCAGAAAATAGAGCATGTGCTTTCTGAGAGATTAGGATTAAACTAGATGCTTGTAATGGGCCTATCACAATGCCTGGCACAGAGAAAGACTCTCAGTAAATGTTAGCTATTATTTTCAGTTCTAACTCCCAATATATATTAGTCATTACAGTTACAGCCAAATACACACGAAACTGCAGGCCATGAATACAGCATGAATTTATATATGACTTTCTAAAAAAAATGCTCAGGTAAAAAAGTCAAGGATGGAGTAAGTAGACCAGTGGTGGAAGGTTCATAGTTGAACTCAGTGGTGAACAGCAAAATTGTCACCACGGCATTAAAAGTAATTAACATGAAAATACTGTACACATCCCTTTTAAAATGAAACCACGGATAGTCTACTATCATAGATAACCACTCCTCTGAGATTACAATAGGAATTTTTAAAGGGCTAAAATGATGATGATGATGGCAACGACGACCAGGGGTACATAATCACATTCATTGTTTTCTATTTACCAGCAGTGCTATTACTACTGAAAAATGCAAACCCACAAGATAATATGACATAAATGGATGAAACATTAAGATAAAAGGGTAAAACAGTGGTAGGTTTGCTTTCTCATGGGAAATTGAAATGGCCAGCAGCTGAACCTTGAAAGAGGAAGTCTGCTGATCTAGTGTTACTAAACATAAGAGGCAGCCAAGGAACAGAGAAATAGAGCAATGTATTTAAATGTATGCCTTGAAGGAAGCAAACACCAATTATTTTTATATGACTTTAATTCTCCCAGTGAATACTTTATGGGTGTTGGCAAGTCCTTCTGGAAAAGGAAGGGATTATTAATGAAGGATTCAGTGGCAACTGCTCACCAGTGCTCTAAGAAATAACATTTAACAAAGAATCATTTAGTTCACACCTCATCTCTAAAGACATAGAAATTTTAAGGATCCTTTTAAAAAATAGTAAAATATTATGTTCACATGCAAAGCCCTTTCTATTTTAGTTTCCAAATGATTCTACAGCCTGCGTGATAAACAAATCAGCTTCCCACAGGAAAATAAACGTATAGAGGGAAGGAGTTAAATTTTTTTCCTTTTATGCAAAGAGTAGGTGCTTAATATTTACTTGTTGACTTAAAAAGGAATGCATGAAACTTGAGGAAATACAGCCTTAAAAAAAAGGTCACCATTTAAGAATGTTCCACCACATCCTTCCAGGATTGTGGGCTAAGCACAGACCACTAATGTATAGGCTAGTAAATCTGAGGAAATGACCAATCAGCTCCTGTATTCTATCCTGTTTCTCCAAAAACGTAACCCATTCACTCTAGCAAATCCCTATATTATGTAAAATGAAATCTCTCTAGCTAACTGCCTGCTCTTAAAATTCTCCAGTTGCTTCAAAAGCATGGCCTCTAGAGCTAAACTGTCAGAATTTTAATCCCAGCTCCACGATTATTAGCCTTTTTTAAAAAAGAAAAACTTGTTACCTGATCTTTCTCTGCTTCAATTTCCTTATTTGTAAAATGCAGATAATTATACCTAGCTCATAGGGTATTGTAAAGATTAAATGAGTAAATGGATGTAAAGCACTTCACATGGTGCCTGACTCATAGTAAATGATAGACGAGTGTTATAATAATAATCATTTCCAGCATCAGCATCATTTTTGGCCCTATATTGCCAAATTATTCTAGTCTAAGCCTGAGATTCTCATGTAAGATGAGTGGGGAACTGAAGGTACAAAGCGTAGTAAATTTTAGGAAGACAGAGCAGCAACTATAGCTATCTAGGAACACCAATAGTTGGGTTAAATAGTCAAATAGAACCTTAACTGGTTGTCTGATCTGGTAAAAACAAGAACAACAAAAACACCACTGGCCAATAAGAAATAACAGCTTGGTAAAGAAAGAACAAAGATTAGGGTCCAGATCAGTAATATAGGACAACAATATATATCAAATTAAGAACAATTTACTATCTTTTGACCCCACTTTCATGCCAGCATCTTCCTCCGTTTCTTTGCTCCTCTTAGCAGCAAAGTTTCTCCAAAGAGTTCTCTATATATGCTCTTTACAACTCTTCTCTTTTCCTTTCTCTCACACATCCATCCCAGTCTAGCCTTTGCCTCTGCCACTCTACAGAAGCTGCCCAAGATCACAATGACCTTCACATGGCTCCATCAACGGGCTAATTTTCAGCTCTCAGCTGACTTGACCCATGAGCAGCATTTGACACAGCTGATTCTTCTGTCTTCCTCGAAACTCTTTTTTTGCCTGACTTCTAGGATACCACATTCTACTGATTTTCCTGTTACCTCACTGCAGTATTCTTTGTCAGTATTCTTTGCTGGTTCCTCCTCTTCTCCCAAACTTCCTAAAAGTTACAATATCCAGCACTCAGTTTTTGGTCCTCATCTCTCTTCTAAACTTACTCCCTCGGTGACTTTATCCAGTCTTCTGGCTTTAAAGTAACATTTTCACGCTGACAACTCCTAATTTTGTAACTCCAGCCCAGATTTCTCTCCTGAACCCCAGACTCATATCCAATTACTTACTTAATATCTCCACTTAGATCTCTAACAGCATCTCAAACTCAACATGTCCCAAACTTTACTCTTATTCTTTTCCACAAACTTTTCCCATCTCACCCCACAGCCTTCCCCATCTCAACTCAATCCTTTCAGTGTCTCGAGTCAAAACTACTAGAGTCATTCTAAATTCCCTTCTTCCTCTCACATATCATGTCCATTCTGTTAGGAAATTCTACTGTTTAAACATTTGAAATATATCCAGAATCAGACCATTTCTCACCACTACTACCACTTTGGTACAATCTATCATCATCTCTTACCTGAATTACAGTAATCTGCAGTTTCGCTGTCTGTAGTTTAAGTTACCTGCAATCAACCACAGTCTGAAATATTAAATAAACAATTCCAGGAATAATTCACAAGTTTTAAATTGCACTTTGTTTTGGGTAGCGTGATGAAATCCTGGGTCATCCTTCTCCATCCTGCCTGGGATGTCACTCATCCCTTTGTCCAGCACATCCATGCTGCACATGCTACCTGCCTGTTATCGTATAGGAAAAAACAGCATTTTTTCATAGTACAGGGTTCAGCACTATCTGCAGTTTCAGGCAACCACTGGGAGTCTCAGAACACATCCTCCAAGGATAAGGGGGGATTACTGTATTGCTAAATTGCTTCTCTGAGTAACCCTTAAATTGGACTGCCCATTTTTTATCTCTGACCCCCACTATAATTTATTCTCAAAAGAATAACCCCAATCGTTTTAAAAGGTAAAGTCATGTCATTCCTTCATTCAAAATGGTTTTCCCCATTTCACCCAGAGGAAAAGCAAATGAGCAAATGTCTGCACAAAGGCTGCACATGATCTAGTCCCTCCGGCCTCCTGTCCTACTGCACTGCCTCACTGTCCTTGCTGTCCCTGGAACACACCATTCCCACTTTAGGGATTGTGCTGACCATTCCCTTTACCTGAAACACTTGTCCCTCTGATTTCTGCATGAATAATTCCCTCACCTTCTTCAAATCTTTCTTCAAAAATTGCATTGTGAACAAAGCCTACCCTGACCACCCAATTTGAAATTATAACCATGGGCCCCCACCCCTTTTCTGACACACATTTTCTTTTTCTGTAACATTTAACATTAGCACTTACTACTTTCTCACATACATAGTTCACTTATTTATCATGCTTATTGTCTTCCCTTGTGAGAATAAGAGTTCCAAAATGGCAGGGATCTCATCTAATTTGGTGGCTACAGTATCATAAGTCTTGGAACAGTGCTTGGCACACAATAAGCACACAATATTTAGTTGTCGACTTAAATGAATGAATTTAGGCTGAGAGATTAGGAGGAAGCAATGGAAACCAAAATCAATTCTAATTTTTACATAGTATTATCTGCCTTTTCCACTGGGAGGTTGGAAAGCAGTTATAATAGAACACAGTATAGAATCTCTTCTTTCTACTCCTCCAGTAGACCTGGCTGCTCTATGAACCCAAAAAGGTTCTCAAAAAGTTCTTTGCTTTAGCTGACACAAATCTTTAGGAAATGAATCTCACTGGATCAAAACACATGGAGAATTTGTGAGACTGAATAGGTACAACAACAAAATGTCCACCCCAGAGAAGAAATAAGATCCCAGTAGTAATTTTTGCAGGAATCAAAGTTAAAAAGAAGTAACAGAGCACTTGTAATTCTAGTTCTTGATAATAGTTATTTGTGGATGAAGAAACTGCAAAGGAAGGTACAAAGACATCTGTCTGCTTGGGAAATTTCTCAAAACGAATGAAAAAGGATCCATGTTATATCCACTGGGGCATCAAGTTATGGCCTGGAACAGTTTATTTTTCCCAGGCTACTTCAAATCTAAACGTGTTTTTAAAAGCAAGCCCAATGAAAGATTAGATAAACAACTGGACAATTTTTTTACACTCTAGTAACAGAAACATTTCAAATTCCTCCCTAACTCTTTACTAGCATAAATCTCTAATTCTGGAGAAGGTGAAATATCCTGAAAGTTTAAACACTACTTTGGTTTTTTCACATCTACCTCCATCTCTATCTTATATTTTTCTGCCAATAAAAAGTCAGGTTTTGTCCAAACTATGGTACTATGACTCCCTTGCAATTGTCAAACAATTGGACTAACCCCAGCTCTACTTTCCTTGAAAAAGGAACATAGCAGCCCTTCCCAATGGTTTCTGTTCTTTTCTTTCTTACCTCCTATACATCCTGCACTGCCCTTTTTCAAACCAAGCTTTTATAAACACAAAGAGGAAATGTAGAACTGTCTGCCTTCAATTAAGCTATGAAAACAATTTAAAAAATGGTATCAAACACAAAAAAGATCAACTGAAATAGAAAACATCAGGCAGAGGAGAGAGCTCACTCTGGTTAAGGAAAGGGGATATAGAATAAGAGCTCCAAGAAGCAACTCTGTGGAAATGCTACAGAAAGAAGAAAAGGAAGGGAGAGAATGGAGGGAAACAAAGGATGTGAAAACCCAGAGGGAATGAGGATAAGCGGCTCACTGTATAATCCACACGTCAGAAAGTACAGGGATGACAGGGTGGTAGCCAGGAGAGAAAATACTGAGCTGAGAGAGCTGTTCCATTTACATCATAGTCCACAGTTTATGAAAGAACTTCACCTGACCCTGGGTATCACAACTTTGAGCAGTAGAGTAGGTAAAAATCTGCAACTTTTTTGTTCCCATTTTTTATTTTAGAATCGGGGTACATGTGCAGGTTTGGAAGGGGTATATTGCGTGCTCCTGAGTACGAATGGTTCCACCACCCAGGTAGTGAGCATAGTACCCAACAGGTAGCTTTTTTCAACCTTCACTCCTGCCCTCCCTGCTCTAACATTCTCCAGTGTCTATTGATTCTCTGTTTATGACCATCGTACTCAATGTTCAGCTTCCACTTACAAGTGAGAAGACGTGGTATTTGGTTTTCTGTTTCTGCATTTAGTTCACTTAGGATAATGTTTTTCAGCTGTATCCATGTTGCTTCAAAGGACATGCTTTCATTGTTTTTTATGGCTGCATAGTCTTCCATGCTGCATATGTACCACATTTTCTTTATCCAATCCACTGTTGATGGGCACCTGGGCTGATTCCACATCTTTGCTACTATGAATAGCACTGCGATGAACATACAAGTGCATGTGTCTTTGGGAAAATGATTTATTTTTCTTTGGATTATATACCCAGTAATGGAATTGCTGGGTTGCATGGTAGTTCAACTCTCAGTTCTCTGAGAAACCTCCAAACTGCTCTTTATAGTGGCGAAACTAATTCACATTCCTATCTACAGCATATAAGCATTCCCTTTTCTCTGCAGTTTCACCCAGACGTGTTACTCATTTTTTTTTACTTCTTAACAGAAGTCATTCTGACTGGTTGAGTTGGTATCCCATTGTGATTCTGATCGGCATTTCTCTGATGATTAGTGATGATGAGCATTTTTTCAGGTTTGTTGGCTGCTTCTGTGTCTTCTTTTGAGAAGTATCTGTTCATGTCCTTTGCCCATTTTTAATGAGGTTATTTGGTTTTTACTCGTTTATTTGTTTAAGTTCCTTATAGAAAATCTGCACCTCCATGCCCCAAAAAAACCACACATCAAGTTAGCTCCCAGGCAAATTACCCAATACCTTTGAGTTTTTATTTCTTCATTTGAGAAATGAAAATATCTTTCTAAAACTGACTGTGAGGAGTAAATAAAACCTTATATAAGGCATCAGAGGTAAAGTCATGCTCAGTAATTGGCAGTTATTATAATAAATGATAAAAAGATTTACTGACCCAAGGTCAGACAATGAGCCAATGCCCCTGTTAGGAGTAGAGCCCAGGTCTGCTGTGTCATGAGTATTTTCTACCAAAGCACACTGCAGTAGTGAGAGAAACACAGGAAGCAGAATTTGAAGAAACTCGAAAAAAGGTATGAATGTACAAGGCAGGAATGTACAGATGATCTACAGTTTAGACAATGCAGACAACTAGATCCAGACTATGGGTTTTGAGGGCTGATGAACTGGATGCAATTTTTATATAAGAATATGTTAATCATAATTGAATAATAATTAAATCAGTACCATTTTTTTTTTTAGCACTTATATGCTAGCCATAGTGTTACTTATTTTATGTTTGCTCATTTAATAGTGATCTAGAATGGCAGTTATTAGTGTCTAATTTCACCAATGATGAAACTAAGCTGTAAAAAACTTAAGTGATGCTCAAAGTCACATACATAGTGACTGGGAGAACTTGAAATCAAATCTGTTATATGCTGACTCCAAAATTCAAGTCTAAACTATCCCATTATCTTGCTTCTCCTTGTCAGAAAGGAAAGACACGCAGAAATGCGGTTGTGAATTACTGTCCAAAGAATCTGAGTTCTAGATTGGCAAAAATAAGATCATGGTATATACTCCATATCCTCAACACCAACTACATTCCTTGCTCTAAAGAAAAGTGAAAGGGTTTGGGAAAATGACTGAAGTTTCCTCTTAGTAAAAAAGGAATTAGCACAGAAGTAACTTAGAGACACCAATGAAGATAGATCCTTAGACTGTCTAAAATCATCTTACACTGTTTTAAAATAATTCAGAATTGGTGGATACTTCTATAGGAATCCAGCATATAATTACAAAGGAGAGAAAGTGGCTCATTAGAGTAGATAGGACTTACAACTAAAAAGAAGTAAAATAATAAAGTGGAAAATAAAGCCTTTACCAATTATGTTGAAAAAAAGACAAAATCAACCTTCTGAAAGTTGGGAAAATTCAAAGGAGTTCATAGAGGATAAAATTTAATTATGACAAATATAAAGGAAAAAAGATTAAAAGAATGATCACAGGGAAGGGAACTTGGCATCTTTCTAAAGATGCTGGACAGTGGTAGAACTCTTAACATTTAATAGGAAGACCTATTTTCCAAAGTTAGCACCACCATGCTATAAAACCACCCAAATCCCTGAGCACAAACTCATTCAGGAAAGAACTTGGGAGCAATCTCATGCATGTATTATGTATGCAAAACCCAGATTAAGGTATTAGTAAATCAAACTCAGAATCATATTTTTGGAAGTATAATTAAAGGTACTTGATTCAGAAATGCAAAATGATTAAATTAAGTCCTCAAATCAATATAACAAAATGGAATCTCTTAACATCCACTTCTACTTTAAAAAAAAAATAGAGATTCCATAGTGTGATGATGAGCAATCTGGACTCTAATTTTTTTAAAAAATGCCAGCGAACTAGGAATAAGGATCTAAAACTAATAGGCAACATAAAGTTTATAAGTAAAGCAGACAAAATATTCACATTAGTTACATTAGTATTAGGTTAAAGATGAGGATCTTAGCTATCACAACTACTAGTTAACATTGTTCTAGAAATTCAAGGCAGTATAATAAGATATTTTAGAAAGGAAGAAATGTATGCATTAGAAAAAAGAATGATCATAATTTCCAGATGATATAATTGTAAACCTAAAATATTCCAAAAATATAAAATAGAAAGTCTTATTTTCCATCTATCACATAGACTAGGTAGAAGATTACAAAATACATGTAAAATATAAGTATAAAAATATTGATCATTTCTCTCTGCATTAACAATATCCACTTAGAAAATATAGTGGAGGGGTTATTATATTCAAAGTAACACCAATTAAATTACATCCTCCGCCAGGAATGTTCCTTTAAATAATATTCTTCATGAATCAGCTTAAAGACTAACTATGATAATAACTATAGAAATAATAATAATGACAATGGCTAGTATCTGTCAAGTGCTTCTAAAAGGCAAGTGCTATTCTAAATGAGATACATATAATAACATTCAACACTGGTAACAACATCTACAAGGTAATGCTATTATAATCTCCCCCTTACAGATGAGGAAACTGAGGCACAGAGGGGTTAAATAACTTAACCAAGGTCACACAGCTAGTTAGTGTTGAGCTATGATATAAACTCAACCAAAAACGTGGCTCTAAAACCATGTTTGTAGCACTTGGCCTCTCTAGATCACTTCCTCTGTAAAATTTTCTCCAGCCCCAAATCCAGAGTCAGGCCCTAGCTCTCAAACACCCTAGATGCTCCCAAAGGGCACATCACATGTTTTGGCCTCTTTATTTGTGCATCTCCTGTACCTCTCCTATGCTGCAGATTTTATCTTATCCTGGCTTGTATCTCCCATAATTAAGCACAATCACTTGGATAAAATGGCTTTCAATAAACAAACAAACAAAAACTATATATGAAAATTGAACCAAATATCAAGAATCCAATGAGATAAATATATATATAAAGACAGTCAAGGGGGAAAGAACAGGACAGGACAGGACAGGACAGGATAGGACAGGAAAGGAAGATCTAGTCTACAGATTGTCTGTAGATAAATAAGTCTATCTATCTATCTATTACAGATTTATCAAATGGATGTGAGCTGATGCAACAACATCAACCAAAACACCAAAAAGCAATACAAACAAATAAAACTAGGGAGAAAGGGTACAGGGGAGAGGACACAAAAGTACTGAGCATCCCCCACTTGTCAGGCACAGTGCTAAATGCTTTCATATTAAGATATGTCACTGAATTAGTCAAAAAGGAGATTTCTTTACTATTATGTCTGAGCTTGGTAAGGTTAGTCTTAGAAAAAGTAGAATTCTGTTTTCAGACGTCTGAGGGTCAAATTGTAGATACCAGCAAAATGAAACAAGAGGGTATATTCAAGATAATGCAAAACACAGGAGAAAGGACAGGCTCCCACATTACTCAGTTCTGGAGCAGCAGTCTTGTTCCAAAGGCTGGTCCTCTGGTAGCAGGCAGGAATAGATGTGGTATGGAGCTCCCACAAACTGAGCAGACGTGCAACACCATGGTAGTCATAAGGGGAAACATTTAACAAGACAGTATGAGGATGGGAAAGGATGTTGCCAAGTTTAAATGAAGAAAAATCTTTCATCACCCAAATCCTCATGTTCTCTTTAAGTCCACGTAAACATACAATGTGGCAGACCTGCTCCTGGAGGGCTTTAAGATGTTCCTAACTAAATGTTTACTGAATTGAATTTTTAAAATGAATGGGCAGGAATTCAAGTGAGTAGACATAGAACCTGAAGGTCAAAGATGTCCAGAAATGTTAACTATGTAACTTTGACTTTGTAAGCATCAGCTGCAGTGTGTGTGTGTGTGTATGTGTGTGTGTGTGTGTGTGTGTGTGTGTGTGTTGTAGAAACAAGGTATAACTATGAAAAGGGAACAGTGATCATATCACTCTTGTACTTAAAAGCCTTAAGTGGTTCCGTTTAGCTTTTCAGAGTAGACTGCAGTTCTCCCATCCTGTCCCGGGCTTCACTTAGCCCCTTCCCAGCCTCCTCTGATAGGCACCACCACATCCGAGCAGCCCCATGGGTCTGCTCACATTTATTTTTCCGAGCCTCCTCACACTGTGCCCCACCTCTGTGCCTTTTTGCATGCATACTCAGCCTGGAACATCTCTGCCTCCTTCCTACTTGGCCTATCTCCTCCATATTTTCCAACATCCACTCCGATGTCTGATAGGCCTTCCCTGACCCCAGGCCATGACTGAGATAACTCAAGGACTTTGGGTCAATATTTGTTACAGAAAAGAGGGGCTAGCGGTAGGTGAGAAAACCAAGCAGAAAAAAGACAAGTCATGATTTTACATCAAACCTTAAGAAAAAGAAAAGAAAAGAAAAAAAAATCACAATGTGCTGCAAAGGCCTGGAAGGCTCACCAAAGCCTGACCATGGTGTAAAATAATTGGAAGTAAAACTGTCTAGACAACACAAAAGAAGAAAAATAAGAAAGGGAAAAAAAGAGTACATTAATCTATTAAGAAAATGATAGTAAATTCTTCTGGAAATCATGTGTGTTTAAATTCATGTGCGTGAAAAACAAAATGAAACAGTATATGCTATATATATTACGGCTTTTACTTTCTAAAGACCCTGTAAGGATAAAATGAGATCATATAAATGATTTTGGAAAGGTCAGAATATCATATAAATGTTAGTGGCTGTCATCATTTTGGAACCAGTAAGGCTTTTGCCCCCAAACTACAAGAATAACCCTCTTGGCAGGTGATACGTCTAACTTTCACAAAAATAAAAACCAGCCATTTATCAGCTTGGCTCTGTTTGTTACCATTGAAGGCTGTTCAGGTAAGGAGATCCAGACAAAGTCTCTGAGTAAGTTACATGGGTCTCCCTGCATGACAATTGCTTCTTTATTTGATGTCTATTTGTCAAGCAGAGATACAGCTAGACAGCCTATAAAACAAAGCTCTGTTTTTACAAGAACAAGTTAAGTCTGAGGTAAAGTGGCTTTTTATGTACAAGAATATGGGCTTAATGTGCCACAGTCATAACGTTTATAGATGTAAATTAAAGTCTCTGGACATACAGTGACCTTCCATTTCACCAGTGAGAAGAACTTACTCTGCTATCATTTAATTCTACTAGAAAAACTACTTATTTTTGAAACTAATGTCCTATTTTATAGTCTTTTTCCCCAAAGCAAGTACAAAGTGTCTTGGCCCAAGATGGACATTTTAGAACAAAAAAACAAACAAAAAAGATTATTCTTACTCTCTTCCTCTCTCTCTCTCTCTCTCTCTCACACACACACACACACACAAATACACACAAAATACACATCTTTCGGTAAGTGGTAGACAAAGGCTTTCTCTGAAGGCCATGGCCAATGACTGGCTATATAACACAGCTTGGTATGGATACTCACTAATGTTTAAAACAACTTTTACTTTTTCCAAAGGTTCTGTTCTAAAGATATGGTTCACAATGTAGAGAGAGCATTAAACCTCTAGCACTCCAAGTTACTGAATCACGGGCTTCAGTGATATTCATGGAAACCCTAAGCATATAAAACTGAAAAAATCCAAAATTGTCTTAGCATCCTGGCTGAATCCATCACCCTATATATGTTCAAACTGGAATGATTTCTGTTGTATCCCTTTAGCTATTTCTGGAAGAGATGAATGAATAACTCCCATCTGCCAGTTTGATCTGTAAAAAATTTCCCCTCAGTGAAATTGTTCTTAAACAACCTTCCAGAATATTCTCTGGTTCAGCCTCTTGTAGGGTTCTTTGATGTTTTCTCTGGTCTCTTAGGAGCAGCACATGGGTAGTCATCACTTAAAAAGGAAAAACAAAGTCTCTTCTTGGCAACACAAGCAATAGCTATCATTTTGCATACAAATAAGCAATCTTATTTCTCAACTGTTACCTACTTCATTTCTACCTAAGTCTACTTCTATAAATTTACTTCTACAGGGCCCACTACAATTATACAGATGCTAAATAAGTATGTTAAAAACCTGTCCATTTCTGCCATTGTCCCTGCAAGACAATGCCTCACGATTAACTTCCTTTTCTCATGTGATCATCCAGTAGACCTGTCATCAACTAACCATGTTACCTGGGCTAACTGAGCTACACGACAGAAAACCATCTAGTGCAGAGGGTACTGGCCTGGAGTGAGACTCCTGGGCTTTAGTTCCTGCTCCACAGCTGAATGGCCTTTGGCAAGTCACCTAACCGGCAGAGGCTGCTATTCAGTCATCTATAAAGTAGGGGGGTAATAAGTACCTATATCTTGTAGGATTTTTTAAAAGATTAAATAAAAGTTCACATAAGGATATGCCAGGCATACAAAAGTGGTCTACAAATGTTATTGTTATCATAAATAAATTGGTTTTAAAACAGATAATAATTAAATAAGACTTTTTGCTGCATTTATGGTGTTCCAATTGAGTAATGACACAGAAAAGAGAGTTCTTCATAAAGAATATACTAGGTATGAAGCAAACATTATAGATTACATTTTTTGTGGCTGGTGTTCTGTCCCAAATGAATGAATTCATCCAGTTGAACATAACTGCTTAGTTTTAAATTTTTAAACAAACATTTGCCTTAGACTTAGAATGAGGAGGTGGAGGGAATTGGGTAATTCTCTAGTCTGTCTTGAAAAGCTTGGCTGACATTTTATTTTTTTCACCATCATCAGGGGTACTGGGAAGCTCACTAACACTTTATTGAAATGGATTCTGAAGTCTGGTTGTTGTCCAGGTCATCTTATAATTTAACTTCTCTTCCTCTGATCATTAAAATGACAGGTGATATCCTAGCCACTGTTGAAACTCTTTTATGTTTGAGGCTCAAACTGATGGAAAACAAACCTCAGTGCTTCAAGACAGGGCTGTGATACACGCCGGGGCCAAACCTTCCAAAGAGTGTAATAAATATATTTAAACTCTTAACAATTTAGAAAATGAATTCCCCTTTGCATGACACAAATAAATAAGACCAACTTGAGATACTGGATGGCTTGGTGACCCTAAGACCTGGCAATACTAGGAAACAAGACAAACATACTGTCCTGTTCCATCTCAGAGAGAATAGGGTCTTCTGTACTGGCTCCCTTTCAGCTCATAATGAAGTGTTTCAGAGGATGAAGTGGTTTGTCTTTTTTGGAGGCCCCTGAAGGCAGGATGAGTTCCAAGCTAAACACTGAAAAGGATGGCCCTTCAAAAATTTCCCACTTTTATTAGGGATTTCAAATAGGAATGCCCAATACTAAGATTTTCAAGTTGTCAGGACTTAGGGCCAAAGAGTGAGCTTTAGCTTTCTGACTGTGGAGAAACAGACAGCCCTGAAGCCTGGTGGGAGAGCAGAGCCTGCAAAAGGCAGCAGCCTAAAGCCGCTGAATGCGCTTCTTTGAACACAGGATTTTCATGTTCTGGTACTTTTAATGCATATTTCCTTTGGGCTTTACTTCAGTGTTTCATACTAGTTCTTGCATATGTTTTTGCATATGCTTTGCTAAGTATATTCTGAATCCAGTTGGAAGACTACACCGTTGTCTTTTGTCCTAGAGATACAGGAAATACGAAAGCTTATATACTGACATGGGATAGATTTTATTTTATTTTATTTTATTTATTTTTTATTATTATACTTTAAGTTTTAGGGTACATGTGCATAACGTGCAGCTTTGTTACATATGTATACTTGTGCCATGCTGGTGTGCTGCACCCATCAACTCGTCAGCACCCATCAATTCGTCATTTATATCAGGTATAACTCA
>NW_012116289.1:589616-591752 GCF_000951035.1 Colobus angolensis palliatus | reverse complement strand
TTTCCTAACTGGATACCCTTGATTTCTTTCTCTTGCCTGATTGCCCTAGCCAGAACTTCCAACACTATGTTGAATAGGAGTGGTGAGAGAGGGCATCGATATGGGATACATTTTAACAGCTCAGGAATCTCAGAACACATCTGTGATGATGAGTCCTTCCCAAAAGGCAATGCAACATAAAACCTAAGTTCCTACCTGAAATCTTGTTTTTTTCTGTTTTGTTTTGTTTTGTTTTCTTTTTGTTTTTTTGTGTGTGTTTGTTTGTTTTTTGCAGGCTGTGTGTGGCACGGAGATTGTGCTAGGTGAATGGTAATACACTCAACTTCCTATGTAACTTCTGGTTTATCTTCCAGAACTTGCCAAAACTAGGCTTCAATTATTTAGCAGAGTTCTCCACTGAAACAACAGAAATATGTAGAGCAGTGCAAAAGTAGTCTTAAAGAGCCTGCACAAGCAAGTGACTTCCTGTGAAAGAGGAAGAAGCAGTCTCGGACATTGTCTTGCTCCATTCCAGACTACAGCCGAACAATTATTATGATTTCTGGGGTCTGCAAGTCATCCCACTTGGGAGTGTAAGGAAGAATGCCTAGCAGGGAAGAATGAGCATTGGAGTCAGGAGTCCAGCTTACTCATTTCCTACCAGCTCCACCTCACCACTGTACTGCAACCTTGGGCAAATTACTCAAAAATCTCTAAGCCTCAGTTTTCTCTATACACTGGTGGTAATAGCTTCCCTCCTTATTTCAAGATCGATGTAGAAATCAAATGTGATAACTTATGTGAAGGCATGATAATAATATAAAATCATTACAAATAATGATAAAAATAAAGTGATAGGGCAAACATATGTTCGAATCCCATTTTGAGCCTTCTTAGCAAGAGGACATTTTTTTTTTCTTTTTTTTTTTTTAATTATACTTTAAGTTCTAGGGTACATGTGCACAACGTGCAGGTTTGTTACATAGGTATACATGTGCCATGTTGGTATGCTGCACCCATCAACTTGTCATTTACATTAGGTATATATCCTAATGCTATCCCTCCCCCTGCTCCCCACTCCCCCAACAGGCCCCGATGTGTGATGTTCCCCTTCCTGTATCCAACTGATCTCATTGCTCAGTTCCCACCTATGAGTGAGAACATGCAGAGTTTGGTTTCCTGTCCTTGTGATAGTTTGCTGAGAATGGTGGTTTCCAGCTTCATCCACGTCCCTGCAAAGGACATGAACTCATCCTTTTTTTATGGCTGCATCTGATTCCATGGTGTATATGTGCCACATTTTCTTAACCCAGTCTATCATTGATAGACATTTGGGTTGGTTCCAAGTCTTTGCTATTATGAATAGTGCCACAATAAACTTATGTGTGCATGTGTCTTTATAGCAGCATGATTTATAATCCTTTGGGTCTACACCCTGTAATGGGATGGCTGGGTCAAATGGTATTTCTATTTCTAGATCCTTGAGGAATCTCCACACTGTCTTCCACAATGGTTGAACTAGTTTACAGTCCCATCAACAGTGTAAAAGCGTTCCTGTTTTTTCATATCCTCTCCAGCATCTGTTGCTTCCAGACTTTTTAATAATGATCACCATTCTAACTGGCATGAAATGGTGTCTCATTGTGGTTTTGATTTGCATTTCTCTGATGACCAATGATGATGAGCATTTTTTCACATGTCTGTTGGCTGCATAAATGTCTTCTTTTGAGAAGTGTCTGTTCATATCCTTTGCCCACTTTTTGATGGGGTTCGTTTTTTCTTGTAAATTTGTTTAAGTTCTTGTAGATTCTGGATATTAGCCCTTTGTCAGATGGGTAGACTGCACAAATTTTCTCCCATTGTGTAGGTTGCCTGCTCACTCTGATGGTAGTTTCTTTTGCCATGCAGAAGCTCTTTAGTTTAATCAGATACCATTTGTCTATTTTGGCTTTTGTTACCATTGCTTTTAGTGTTTTAGACATGAAGTCCTTGCCCATGCCTATGTCCTAAATGCTATTGCCTAGGTTTCCTTCTAGGGTTTTTATGGTTTTGGGTCTAACATTTAAGTCTTTAATACATCTTGAATTAATTTTTGTATAAGGTGTAAGAAAGGGATCCAATTTCAGCCTTCTATATATGGCTAGCCAGTTTTCCCAG
>NW_012116289.1:559888-588926 GCF_000951035.1 Colobus angolensis palliatus | reverse complement strand
TTGAATACCCTTTATTTCTTTCTCTTGCCTGATTGCCCTAGCCAGAACTTCCAACACTATGTTGAATAGGAGTGGTGAGAGAGGGCATCCTCGTATTGTGCCAGTTTTCAAAGGGAATGCTTCCCGTTTCTGCCCATTCAGTATGATATTGGCTGTAGGATTGTCATAAACAGCTCTTACTATTTTGAGATATGTTCCATCAATATGTAGATTATTGAGAGTTTTTAGCATGAAGTGCTGTTGAAATTTGTCAAAGGCTTTTCTACATATTTTGAGATAATCATGTGGTTTTTGTCGTTGGTTCTGTTTATGTGATGGATTACGTTCATTGATTTGTGTATGTTGAACCAGCCTTGCATCTCAAGGATGAAGCCCACTTGATCATGGTGGATAAGCTTTTTGATGTGCTGCTGAATCCGGTTTGCCAGTATTTTATTGATGATTTTTGCATCGATGTTCATCAGGGATATTGGTCTAAAATTCTCTTTTTGTTGTGTCTCTGCCAGGCGTTGGTATCAGGATGATACTGGCCTCATAAAATGAATTAAGGAGGATTCCCTCTTTTACTATCGATTGGAATAGTTTCTGAAGGAATGGTACCAGCTCCTCTTTGTACCTCTGGTAGAATTCAGCCGTGAATCCATCTGGTCCTGGACTTTTTTTGGTTGATAGGCTGTTAATTATTGCTTCAATTTCAGGGCCTGTTATTTGTCTATTCAGAGATTCAACTTCTTCCTGGTTTAGTCTTGGGAGGGAGTATGTGTAGGAAGAGGACATTTCTTTAAGGCTTTTAAAAGAGATACTAATGAACTGTTTCATGCCAGCATGATTGAACCCATGAGAACACCACTCTAATTCACCCTCTAAAAAGCTGAAAGGAATACTGGGCCAGGCAAGATCATACAGCATCAATTATTCTCTGTTCTCCTCTACTTGGGAGAGGTTGGAATATCTTTTTTTAAATCATTTCTTATTTTTAAAAGACAAACATTAACCAGCCTCAAGTCCTGAAGTTTAGAGTGGTAAATCTTCCTATCACCAGATCTGTTGAAGTTGGATAATGTTACATAATAGCAGAAGCCAGATAAGAGCCCCACTTGTAAATAAAAAGATCACTTCTTTTTAATTAAGCCTAAGCAACAAGCCCAAGCTATAACTTCAAGAAATCTTGAGGCATTTAAAGTGTGCATATTTTAAATTTAAAAATAGCAATCAATTAACTGCTGAATAGAAAAAGTTTTAAAATGTCTTCAAATTTTCTTTTGAAACAGTCTTTCCACTGACTCTGAAATAACCCGTCAAACTCTCCATATACAGTTTATATATAAACTATATAAAATAAACAAATAATATGTGTGTGTGTGTGTGTGTGTGTGCATGCGTGTGTGTGTTTTCTAGGACTTCCAGTACAATTGAAGTACTTATTCTTCCCTGTATCAGAAATTTCTAGGATAATCTGTGTGGTTCCAGGGGATCTCTGGCTCTGGTACCAAATATAGAAGCGGAAAAAAATAAAAGACATCAGGGAGACATCTTGTCTGTGCTGCCAGGACTTTATCAATCAGCAACCCAAACCTTTGAATATGCATGTGACCTTGCATGAGTTACTTAGCTTCTCTGGGCCTCATTTTCTTCATCTGAAATCATCTCTACCTTGTTGGATGATTGGAAGGGATAAATGCTTTAATACATGTAATGTGCTTAGAAAAGTGGCCAGCATATAGTAAGCACTACATAAGTATCTGCTGCTTACCACTGACCCACAGTTGGTGAGAAGAAAGGGCAAAGAGTTGCAGCAAAAATGGGAGGAAAAAAAGACCTTAAAGGTTAAAATCAAAATAAGTTAATTAGCATCTTATATTCACTATTTGCAAAAAAGTTTTTCCAACTCCATGCCAAGTCTGATGTTTGTAAAAGGAAAGATGATGTGGTGTAGGTGGAACAAGCATGTGTTAGGAGACCTGGTTCTAGTCACAGCTAACCATTAAAATGCTATGTGATATTGGGTAAGCCTGTGGGCACTGGGACCCCACATGCAGAAAGGAGAAGTTGAAGTGGACAGTCTTTAAGGCCCTTCCTTTTTAAATATTCTACTAGTGAACCACCTGAAGACAAAGACAGCATCGTCACCACTGATGCCAGCAACTAAAAACCCCAAGCTAGGTGCAAATAGCCTTGTACATGTGAAATGGGAACAACTAAATAGCCAACCTTTATTATTTAGGAGTTAATGTTCTCATATCCTGCTTTCTTCTACTCCTTGGCTATCTGCATCTTGACTATTTTACTGTACATGACTATCTCTAACAGAGGATAAATGAGAAATAAAAAATAAGGTGGAACAAATCAGTCAGTAATACCCCTAGTGAGCACCTTTGATAAAGTTTTAAGAAATAGCTAAGATGAAGTTTTAAAATTATCAATACCTTTAATAAAATGAAAATATATCTGCACAAAGTAATAAATTACAGCATTTTTTTACAATAGCAAAATAGTTGAAACTACTTAAATGAGAGTGGTTGAATAAACGATGGTATATCCATAAATTGGAGAACTATAAAGCTTAGACAAGAATAAGAAAGAGCTCTATGAACTGGTAGGAACTGATATCTAGGGTATACTGTTACCTTGCAAAATCAAAGTGCAAAAGAGTATATTTCATGAGCTACCATTTTTACATGTTTTTTTGTGTGTTTTTTTTGTTTTTTTTTTTTTTTCCTGAGACAGAGTCTCGCTCTGTTGCCCAGGCTGGAGTGCAGTGGCCAGATCTCAGCTCACTGCAAGCTCCGCCTCCCGGGTTCACGCCATTCTCCTGCCTCAGCCTCCCGAGTAGCTGGGACTACAGGCGCCCGCCACCGCGCCCGGCTAATTTTTTGTATTTTTAGTAGAGACGGGGTTTCACCGTGTTAGCCAGGATGGTCTCGATCTCCTGACCTCGTGATCCGCCCGTCTCGGCCTCCCAAAGTGCTGGGATTACAGGCTTGAGTCACCGTGCCCGGCCATTTTTACATGTTAAAAAAGCAGTCTAGAGAATAGAAGAAAAGCAAACAAATCATAAACATTTACTTCTTGGTACATTTTTCCTGTCCACTGAAGAATCAAGAAGCAATAACACACCAATAGCAATAAGCACACCTACTACTCAGATACCGGTTTCTTAATAATATCCCCTACTAAGAGGAACCAGGAGAAATTGCTTATTTCAAGCTTGGGAAGGTACAAAATGGGCCAAAAAATGTCTTATTGTACCAGAAAATTACAAAATCAGGGAAAAAAATGATGGGGGCATGTTAAGAGGACATAGGAGGGTGAATCTTGTGGCATGTGAATTATATCTCAATAAAATTATAAGAAAGAAAGATGGGGCTGGGTGCAGTGGCTCACGCCTGTAATCCCAGCACTTTGGGAGGCTAAGGCAGGTGGATCACGAGGTCAAGAGATCGAGACCATCCTGGCCAACACGGTGTAACCCCTTCTCTACTAAAAAAAATACAAAAATTAGCCGGGCGTGGTGGCAGGCACCTGTAGTCCCAGCTACTTGGGAAGCTGAGGCAGGAGAATGGCGTGAACCCAGGAGGCGGAGCTTGCAGTAAGCCGAGATCGCGCCACTGCACTCCAGCCTGGGCCACAGAGCAAGACTCTGTCTCAAAAAATAAAAAAAAGAAAGAAAGAAAGAGGGAAAGAGGGAGAGAAAGAGAAGAAGAGAAAGAGGAGCCAGGGAGGGGTGAGAGGGAAGGAGGACACAGGAGTCTGAATTATTTTCTTCCGGTCAAATCTGGGAAATTTTCAGTATCAAAATACGCAAAGGCAGTAGTGAACTATAACCACTGAATAAAATGAATCCATCAAGCCTATACTAATTTTAAAAAATGGATTGGTAAATAGTTGATTGATAGAGAAGAAAAAGTTCTCAAACAGCTCAACAGCAAAAAAAAAAAGAAAATCCAATTAAAAATGGGTAAAAGATTGAACAGACATTTCTCAAAAGAAGGTATACAAATGGCCAACACATATATGAAAAATATGCTCAACATCACTAATCATCAGAGAAATGCAAATCAAAACCACAAGGAGACATCATCCCACTCCAGTTAAAATGGCTTTTATCAAAATGACAAAAAGTAACAGATGTTGGTGAGGATGTGGAGAAAGGGGAAAGTTTGTACACCGTTGGTGGGGATATGAATTAATACAACCACTATGGAAAACAGTATGGAGATTCCTCAAAAAACTAAAAATAGAACTAGTATATGATCTGGCAATCCCTCTGCTGGATATATATCCAAAAGAAAGGAAATCAGTATATTGAAGAGAGATCTGCATTCCCATGTTTATTGCAGCACTATTCACATTAGGCAAGATATGTAATCAACTTAAGTGTCTATCAAAGAATGAATGAAGAAAATGTAACACACACACACAATGAAATATTATTCAGCCATACAAGAATGAAATCCTTTCATTTGTAATAACATGGATGAAACTACGGGACATTACATTAAGTGAAATAAGCTAGACACAGAAAGACAAATATCGCATGTTCTCACTCATATATGGAAGCTAAAATAGTGATCTCATGGAAACAGGAGAGTAGAATGACAGTTACTAGAGGGTAGTAGAGTAGTGAGGAACAGGGGATAAAAAGGGTTTGGTTAGTAAATACAAAAATACAACTAGATACAGGGAATAAGATACAATGTTCAGAAGCACAATAAAAAGAACATAGCTAACAATAATTTATTATATATTTAAAATAATGAGAGGAATGGAATTGATATGTTCCTAACACAAAGAAATGATAAAATATTTGAGGCGACAGATGTTCCAATTACCCTAATTTGATCATTATACATGGTATGCTTGTATCAAAATATCACATGTACTACATATTTTTATGTACAAATATTATCTATAGGTACAAATTATACATTTAAACTGAAAAAGAGAGGGTTCTTTTAGCAGAATGCTGCCTGATGAACGTAAACTTAATTGCACATGGAAGTTAAGTGTACCTTACTGTGGCATCTCAAATTCCAAAATGATAAGAGTTCTATACCAATGAAACCATGTAACTATAAAAAATATATAAAATAAACTTCCTCTATAGCATGGGATTGAGAAAAAATTCCTAATTATAGCTAAGAATTAAAAGAAATATGGCAAAAATAAGAAAATTTAAATGATCATTTCAAAGATGCAGAAGATACATTTAATAAGCTTAAAACATCCACTCATGGTAAGAACTTTTAGCAAACTTGGAATAGAAGAGACTTTTCTTCATCTGACAGAAACACCATTTTATGTTTTCCAGTTGTCCTCCCATTTTCTTCTTTGTTCTTGTCTCTTTTAATATTTTTCTGTTTTTTTCTCTATTCTGTTCTGTTCTTTCAGTACTTTCCCTCAAAATGGTAAAATACATACCTAAATTATAAAAGTCAAAAGTTAATCGATAACCCAATAGCTTTATCCTAAATATCCGTATGTATTTGTTTTTAAGAGGAGACCCTAGAGCATATTTGTAGTTCCTCTTTATAAACTTTCTTGTTTTAAATAATTTTAGAGAAAGATTGAAAAAAAACAGTACAATGAGTTTCCATATACCCCCATCTATATAACATCTTATATAACCTATGAATTTAACATTGGTATTATATCATTAGCTAGTTAGCTGACAGACTTTATTCAAATTTCACCAGTTTTTCCACTAACATCCCTTTTCTGTTTCAGTATCCAACATGAAATTCCACATCATATCTGTTGTTATATCTCCTTAGTTTCCTCCAGTCTGTGATAATTCCTTAGTCTTCATGACACTGACACTCCTGAAGCATACTGATGAATTATTTTCTGAAATGTTTTTCAATTTGGGGTTCTCTGGTGCTTCATCATAATTAGATTGAGGTTATGTGTCCTTGTCACGAACACCACAGAAATGATGTTGTACACTTCTCAGTGCATCACATGTGGGGTACATGATGTTGATATGTCTTATTACACTGTGATCATTTGATTAAGGTGGTGTCTACTAGGTCTCTCTCCTGTAAAATAGTAGTTTTCTCTTAAAATTAATAAATATATTTGAGACTATGCAAATATTTTGTTTCTCTTCAAACTTTCTCTCACCGATGCTAATATCCACGGGAGGATCTTGCTTGCAATAATGGCTATTGTGATGTTTGTCTAATGGTGATTTTACATTTCTCTCATTTCTTCTTCATTTATCAAATGGAATTTTACTATAAGGAAGAGCTGTCCTTTCCCCCCTATTTTTATTCAATTATTTATTTATATCAGTATGGGTTCATATTTATTTTATTCTACAGGTTATAATCTAATATCACCATTATTTATTTTGTTGCTCAAATTGTTCCAGCTTTGGATGTTGGAAGCTCCTTGAGGCTGGCTTCTATGTCTTTTGAGCACATTTTCAGCCTTCTGGCACTAGAAGATGCTTCAGGCTCATCTTGTGTTTTCTTGACTCTGCCCTGGAATCAACCACTTCTCCAAGGAACTCTGGTTCCTTTTTTAAAGTATTTAATGTTTATATCTTCTGTCATGTAGTCGAAGGTGCTATTACTATTTAATGCAAAACCTCCTTGCTTTTGGATGTGCTTTGAGTCTTGAAAAATGCTTTTTCTCACTTGGGACAGTGCTTGCAATACAGAAAGTAAGCAGAATAAAACCACTTTTTAAGAAAAGCATGTATTACCTACATAATCAGCCTGGTTATTTTTATTAGAGATGGTAATTAGAAACCAAAATCTGGCACCAGGTATGTTCACTACTACTAGCATGTCTTTGTTCCCAGGCCCTCTCAGCAGACAGAGCTAGGGAATACCATGTATTATATATGCATGTGCATGCACACATGCATCTATTTTATTTTTGTATTTATATATCTGCATATATATATATATATGTCTGTATACTACTATATATATACATCTGCATATACTAAAAACCATGATTTCATACTACTACCTCTGACTGAGTTTGATACTACAGGGTTCCCACTTCCATACTTATAACTTCTTTGTTTAATCCTAGCATACACATAAAGCAGTTTCAGAATTGATAACCCACACTGCTAGGAGACACAAATTCACTAACTTGAGTGAAGCATTTGTGTATAATACTTTTAGCCCTTAGCCTCACAATATCAGTCAAAATACCCAGATTAGTGCTTTTCTTTCCCACCCCCTTCAGTATAAATATGTTATCAACATCAATTCACAATACAGTCAGACTCATCTGTTATATTTTGTATTCAATTTTACGTTCCCCTACATCCTGGTTTTATTGATCTATTTATTGATAGAGAGGTGGTATGCAAAACACTACTATGTTTCTAGGAATCAAGCAAAACAAAGAGGTTCTCAGAAAAGAATTGCACCCTCCTTATCCCTATTATCTTGTTTCCATCTCTCTCCCCTTCTTTCTACCCCTGTACCATTCACTTCCTATAGGTAACCAATCTCTTTAGTTTCTGATTTATCCTGCCTTAATTCCTTTTGCACAAATAAACACATACACATATATTTTCTTATATTCCTTCCTTCTTACCCAAAGGGAAACATACCATAGCACCATTCTATATTTCCCTTTTTCATTTAACAGTATACAGTGTTCAACATGTTTTGAAGTTAAGCTCTTATAGAAATTAGAAGAGAGATTCTGAAAATAAGAGAAGATACGATGCATGATGACATTGGCAAAATCACTATGGAAACAGTAAGGAATTGTCACAGTAATTCATGCATACATACTCAATTCAAGAAGTAGCTTTGTAGTATCCACTATGTTCCAGGAACTGCTTACAAGTTACAACACAGATGGGCCCATTGTTAACCTTAAGAACCTTACAGTCTAGAAGGGAAATTTGAGAGTAAAAAGACAGTTCTAATACATTAGGGTAAGTCTATGATAGGTGTAAGCTATAGTGTTACCTAGGAGAAAACACAAAAGTCTGGTTAAGTGGGAGGAAGGAAGTGGGGATGTCAGCAAGAGCTTCTGGGGGAGATATCATGCATGCTGAGAAATTAAGTCAATTAGAAACTCATCAAGCAAAAGTGGTAAGGGAGGAAGAGGTAGGAGCTCCAGAGAGGAAGCCAAGTACACATTTTTAAAGAGAAAAATCCATGTCATGCATTGGTATGGGGAGTGCTGAGAGACAAGGTTAGAAAAGAAAGCAAAGATGAAATCATGAGGTCGCGAAGGGCCTGATAACCATGGTAACGAATTGGTACTTAAGTCTAGAGACAATAGGAGGCAAAGAAGTAAGACTGTAAGCCAAAGAAGTTCTTTCTATGTGTTCTGAAGCATAAAAAATGTATTGAAGAAGAAAGACTACAGGAAGGGAGAACAGGCTGCTGCAACAAAGCAAATGAAGCAATAGTGGTGGCCTAGGCTAGGCTAATGGGTAGGGACAGAGAGATATGGTTCAGGGCAAGAGATTTTATGCATCTATTTAAATTTAGCGGGAGCACCTATAGGTGCCAGTACTAATCCTGAGATATTAAATACAAAGAAAAGTAGGTTTGGGGGTAAGATGGGGTATGGAAGATAATGACTTCAGTTTCTGAAAATATCGAGATTAAGGTAATTGTGTCACATTTAAGTGGAAAAGGTCAATAAACAATTGGATGTATGGATCTAGAGCTTGAGAGAGAAGACCTGGTGAGAATTCAAATCTAGAAGTCATCAGCATGTACAAAGTAACTAATAGCAGAAATTAAAACCACTCAGTAAGTGAGAAGAGCCAAGGACAGAATCTGAAGGAATACCAACCTCTCAGGCTAAGCAGACAAGAGAGGCCCATGAAAGAGGCTGAGAAGGAGCAGCCAAGGGGATGAGACAACCAGGAGAAAGCAATGCCCTAGAGCCTGGGGAAGAGTGCTCAAGGAGAAAATGGTCAGCAGCACCAAATACTGCTCAAAAGTTAAGAAAAATAACAAGGTAGGTGATTTCAGAAAAGTGTGATTCTAAAAGTAGGAGAACAAAATAGCAACAGCTACTGAGAGTCCCGGTACCCAGGAAGACATATGCAGTATGTACATTTAAAGAAGAGAGACACTCTGCTGAGTTTGAATGCTGTTGGGAGAAGAAATGAGTTTATATTTCAGGTCAAATAAAGAGCACTGTATCATTAGACAGAATGAAAACGCACAAAGATAGAACTTCAGGTAGGCTCACCCTAAAAATTTAATAGAGAAAAGTCTGGACCTGATTTATGGATTCCTTAAATAATGCACATCTAATTAAATATACTTCCATATGACATCAGGCTTCCATTCTGAAGGGGAACAGAACCCCATTCCCATTCCTATCTCCCTTTCCTTTTATTGGTCTCTTTACCCCACTGAACTACCACTGGAAAGAAACTTACAACCTGGGGAAACTTAGTTCCTCATATACAGTTATTTTTCTTACGTTCTTAAAGTGTAGCTCTTTATACTTTTAACATAAAGGATCTAATATTTGTTCTTATAATTTTCTTTGGAAAAATGTGTCTCTAATTTGTCAAATGTACATTCTTCTTCAATGAAATTTAAGCCAATTTAGCATCTTTAATTTGAAAGTTTTGTCTTTATATTAATAACATGTGTTTTATAACTTTTGGCAAAAATGTACTGTATACATACAGTAATGACTAACTAATTCACCTTGTTAAAAAAATAAAAAGATAGTACTCTGATAATAACCAGAGCTATAAAAATAGAAAACAAGCATTTAAATTTGAAAAGCACTAAATCTTATATCTCTATCTTTCAAATCATAGATACTTCTTCAAAACAAACAACAGGGCAACTCCTCTTTAAATTTTAAGTCATAAGGTCCTTATTATAAGTGTTTCATTTTCTTCATTAAGTGGGAACTTTAAGGTTGATGTTACTCTCAAAATTCTCTTTCAGGAAATAACCTACCATCAGAATTTCAAAATATACATAAATAATGTATACATATACATTATAGATGTATAATATTAGATTATGTCATGCATTATGTACTTTGAATATACATATACATATATAACAATTTAATGTCTTTCAAACTTGGAAAAAGTGCAGACATCTTTTTTAAAAAAAGCATTACTGCTTGTTTGCAGCATTTCTTGATCACTGACCTAACATTATGCCAATATCTCAATAATGTGAACCAATCTTTTCCATCAGTATATCAATATTGTATCTATAAACAAGTGAATGTGTGAAGTATAGAATGGAGTCTGTGACCCATAAGGCAGAAGTCAACAGAATCCATGTCTAATGGGAGGAAACTTAAATAGACATTTGTAGATAAAACTGGTGGAGATGTTATCTGCAGATCGCAATCCTTATGTTTTTTCCCCCAATAGTAAATAAGTGATTCAAATAAGATATTGGGACACCGTCTCTTCCACTTCTCCCCTTGTACCTGTATGAATACTCTACAACTGCAGTCTAAGAGGTATCCTAATTTATTTATAGCTATATATATCAGTATATATAGCAGTATATATACTACTAACAGCCTTAATGTTTTATATCGATCTGGGCTCTGCCTTCAACCCTACTTGGATGCTGGCCATTATGCAAGTTTCCAAGTCAGACCTGAAGATAGACTGTTAAAACTTAAGTGACAACATGCATGTCTTTCACTGTCACTGGCAAGACAATACCCACAACCCAGAAGCTCTGAATAAATAGAGAATTTAAAACAATCTTTGCTATCATCATGCACCCTGGAAAACAAAAGGACAGGGAACCAAGAGAAATAACAAAAGAAAATAAACTACTGAATAACATCATTCTGTTGACTACAACAGACTTATTGAACAGAAGTCATTGCCTGGCACTGATGCATTTTTTGGGAGCTCACAAATGTTCCAGCCAGTACACAGTTACCACCTAATTTCCCTTTAAGTCATATTTTCCTGAAACTCTAATAGGTAACTTATGTGACAGAATCAGACTTCCTCATACCAAGTAAGCAAACATAGGAATGGCTCAGAAATGAGGGCTCAAGGTCAGAAAGTCTAAAAGTAAGACAAGTCAGTAGAAAAGAGATAGTACTACATGGAAATATGTGAAACACTGTAGGAAGGACAGAAGACAATGAAGATTTACTGAGCATATACTATGTGCCAAATACTAGGTCAAGGCACTTCATATATGTTATCTTTTTTGATATTTCATATCCTTATGAAGTAGGCATTATAACCACCATTTAGAAATGACACCAAAGCAAATGATTAGGAAGTAGAATCTAGATTTTAAATAGGTTCACCTAATACCAACCATTAAGCTATTTTCACTTCGCTGTGTAGCCTCATGCACTACATTATATAAATATTTCCTTTTGATGTTACATCTACACCGCAGTTCTATAGCCAGGGATTCTTAAGCATTAGTTCCCCAAAATTAGTACAAATCATTCTTTACCTCAAAAAGAGAGATTATCTCCCAGCAATGAGTTCAGTTTTTGGAGAAACAGGCTGGATCTGCTTTTAATCTCAAATGCCTGGTAAGGCAACATAGAAATATTTGTGAGATTGTTGTTATTCTCATCATAGAATGAGCACACATTACATTTTCACCTCTTTTCCAGAAGAAATGGATCAGGGCTTTAAAGTGACAGCCAAGAATTTATGTAATCTTCTATCGCAGTTTTAAACATCTGACGCAAAAAAAGAATAAATCACTTTTCCATTATAATAATCATAATAAAAAAAAGTCATCATGAATTGAGCATTTCCCAGGGGCTAGGTCCTATGCTAAGTGTCTTCCATGCATTATCTTGATCAGTCCTCACAACACTGCTATGGTCTCAGATAAGGAGACTAAGGCCCACAAGGGTTAAGTTACTTGCTCAAAATCACATGGCAACATAAATGATAGGCTAGAATACAAATCCAGGTCAGCCTGTCTCCATATATCATGCCCCTAAAATACAACACATCATTTCCAACTAATTATTTGTTGCTTGTGTTGTATTAAAATCCCTTCCAATGTCAAACATGCAAGACGAATTACAGGTGAGTTACAACTACGATGATGGGGGTGTTATGGGTGAATGGTGTAAGAAGAGGTACATAGCAGATAGATTACATTATAATGTAACCAAGATAAATAAGATACCTCTCTTCTCTAATTTGCCGATAAAACAAAGAAGGGGAGGTGACAGCTCAAAAGAAGACAATCTTCATCTTTAAAGCAAGATACAGTAACATAATGAAATATTTTTTTAAAAAATTGATGAATTCCAGGCAAGATTTTTAGAAAATCTTTCAAAGCTAAAATGAATAAAGCATAAGTTCCAGTAAGTATGTGGTCTTATTGGCAGCAATATACAGAGATCTGAAGTCTTTAGTTAGCTGCTTTCTCAGAAACTCCAATCATGCAATAAGGCCTGCTTTAAACACTGTTCAAAGAAGCTCTCACTTCGCATCTCATAACTTTGTTTTAACAGTGAATGCAGATTGGCACAGATATTATATTGCAGTCGTACTCAGACATTCCTTCCCTTGACCATCACTTACAGTACACAATGCAGCTAAAGTGACCCCATACGTGCAACTCAACAGGCATAGAGGATTGAGTTATTCACGTGAGAATCAATTTTATACCAGACTAGAATAAAAAGTTGCTTTTAAAATGCGTAAAAGAAGCTAAAAATACACACTACTTCTTTGGCAGCAAAAGCACCACACTGACTTCATGCTAAGATAGAGAATAGTTGTATAATAGGCCATAAAACAGTTATCAAAATTCAATTTTCTAATCAAATGTCTTGATTTCAGATCAGAATGACATCAGAAATAGCTCAAATAGAACTGCTTTTTCAGTAAAGACTTTACCTCCTGTGTCAGTGGAGACTGTACATTCTTTTAAAAGCAATCTCTTAGAATGATGGCCATAGGGTGACAATAAATTAAAACAAAACAACTGTTACTAATCCTAACAATAAATCCATTTCCAGATCCCAGGTTCCTGTGATCTTGACCTTGGTTTAAAGTTGAAGTGAAATGCATAGATGTCTTAAAACTGGGAGCATAAATCAGACTGAGTACCTACACATATTCCAGCAAATCCTTCATTTGATTATTATCTGAACTTATCCTTTTGACACCAGAGATGACTCAACATATCTGGAGTGCTGTTTTGACAGTATTTCTGATTTACACTCCTAGACGCATTGCGATCTATAGGTTTTAGCAATATAAATTTTAAAAATACACTCTATAATAATAATTACACGTATACTCTCCATTGCATTAACATGACATCAATAAGTCATCAAAATGAGCATTTTTTGGTTTTGTAAAAATATATTAAGAATGGTCTCCTTTCTCTTTTCTTATTTTTTTTCTTTTAAAATGGAGTCTCACTTTGTCACCAGGCTGGAGTGCAGTGGCACAACCTCGGCTCACCACAACCTCCACCTCCTGGGTTCAAGCGATTCTCCTGCCTCAGCCTCCCGAGTAGCTGGGACTACAGGCGCCCGCCACCACACCTAGCTAATTTTTGTATTTTTAGTAGAGACAGCATTTCACCATGTTGGCCAGGATGGTCTCGATCTCCTGACCTCGTGATCCACCCGCCTTGGCCTCCCAAAGTGCTGGGATTACAGGCATGAGCAGCATCCAGCCTCCTTTCACTTTTCTATGGCTTCTGTCACTACATTTCCAAGCAATTCGGCTTTTTCAGTTTTCATAGGTTAGCTGTTTCAAGTTCAGTTTAGGATTTGGGGCTGTACCATGTAATAGGGTACCTCCTTGACCTAGTGGAAGCTAATTAATTACATTTGGGGGAAGATGGAATTCTGTCTTGTCTGCAGATTGAAACTTTGGTCAAATGGTGCCTTTTCAGGGAAGCAGGAGAAAAGAATATTTCATTTCCTTTTGAGTAGCTGTTGTTAATTTTGAAGAGTCCTCGATTACAGACATGCACATTTAAAAAGAAATATCTCCTTAAGGAATCCCCCAGAAGTGGTTATTATCATATATGTTTGTTATCACCTTGTTGTATATACCACAGAGACTTCACAGTTCACTAGCCATGCACTTCTATTTAATCCTTTGATCTTCAATGGTAAATCTCAGGGTCAGCTAGTTTTTCTTTGAAATGCCCTATATGGCACAGTTATAGGAAAGGCAGAGTATCATTAATATCATATTCAATTAATAGAATAAAGTATAATACTACTTATATTCCTACTTTGAAATTGAAGTTACTTTGAAATTTCAATGGCAACTCTGTTTACAGTCCAGGATTATTCCTAAAAGGTCAGACTACACAGAATTGTTAAGGGGTAAAATTAATAATGCCTACTTTTCAAGAAAGAAAAGACAATTGCTGGTAACATGTCTACGTAATATCTTTGAATCAATGACATAAAGTACATAGCCATCAGTGGAAAATACTGCTGTACTTATATGACAAATTCAAATCACTGTTCTTATTCTGGAATTTCAGCTGGTTTATTTTTAATTTTACTGAGAAATCTTACCATGACATTATCCTGTTGGAGGATCACAAATTAAAGCATTTTTTTCTTCATACTTGATCATATCTGTTTCTTCCTGTTCATCTTTTCTCTTGTTCTAGTGTTTGACTCTGTTTAATTCTCATTCACACTTTGAATGATCTCCTTTCTAATTTTTAGAGAGGTCTCATTTTTAGGTGGTGGATGCAAGGCGTATTTTTATTTTGACTCATCTTCCTCTTCATGTCATTCCCAAATTCTCATCTCAGAGTCCCAAAAAGATCAGTGTTCCAAGAGCTGGAAATGTATCATTTCTGTCAAGTCAGGTGGCTACTACCTCTAGGATTTGGGAAAGGCTAGAGAAAAAGAGAATATTGTTCCCTTTTCTTCCTCCTCCATCCTTTGAGCAATCGTGGCAGAGCAGGACTCAGAAATACTGTCGTCATGGCCTGCATTAAACTTATGCATGAAGAAGCAGGAAATAAGACAGGACAAATATTTACCCTTAAGCATGAAAACGAGGGTGGGGTTGGGAGGAGTGAGAAGAATATTGGACAATGGTAGCAGTTCACTTAGAAAAGAACTCCACAACTCTAAAGCACTTTAAAATGGTGTCCATCAATTCTTCTTCAGTGTATTAGGTGGTTTACTAAGGTAATACAGATTGGCAGATTAGAAAAATGAACTGTAGGATTAAATGACAGACTTGAAATGTATAGTCCCTAATACTTGTTGTAGTAAGAGCAAAGAAAGTTTTAAAAGGAAGGGTCTCCAAGAAGTAGCATAAGGAGAAAAAGGCAAAACGGGGTCCATTTAGCGCTGGAAATAAAAAGCTGCCTGGGGAAGTCAGATATGTTCAATTAAAAATAGGGATGAGTAGGTGCTAGTGAGTATTTTTTTTATTTCCACTGAAGCCAAGGCAAAAGGAAATGAGCTTAAATTGCAACAGGAGGGATTAAAGTTAAACATTAAGGGAAAAAACCTTCCTGATGAGAAGGCTGGTGAGATAATGGAACACATAATTGAGAGGGCTGTGGAAGCCTATCCCTAGAGATGCTTAAGAATAAACATCTAGCTTTCTGGGGCGCTTTTAGATGCAGAAGGGCCTGGAGTATTTGAATGGAGACTTTTAGATTTATCTTCCAGTCCTAAAATACTATTGCTTTATTTAATGAGACAGACTGTTTCCTTGGTACATCCACTGAAGCAACAACTAATGGGGGAGGGGGAAGTAAGCAGCAGCACTATTTTATTGTGACCTTGCTTGGATAAAAGCAATTCTCAAAGCACCTCAACCAAAGCTTATACTCAGGTGTGGTTAATCTTATAATAGTTAATGAATCCATCTCGTGGTAGTTTCACAAAGTTAACGGCAAGTTTGGACTGTGTTCCTTCATTAAACAAAGGGATTGGGAAAATGTCTTCATTTAGAAAGGGAACCAGTTGAATTGTTTGTAATGTGATGGGAAGACTAAAGTTTGGTTATCTTGCTCCTACCCAGAATAATCCACTATGATCCCTAGGCTGGTTTGGAGAAAATCCAGTTGTTCTACATAATTTCAGGGCCAGGAAAGAGATATACTACATATACCCATCCATCCTGCAGCAAGCAACTACCATGTGCTGGCTCTATTTTAAGTGCTAGGGGAACCAAAGTCACAAAACACATCCACTACCCTGAAGGATCCCGCTGCAGGGTTGTGTTAAGGGAAACAGATCTCTGTAATACAATACGATCCCAGACGCGGTATCTGGGCAAACTGATAAGAGAGGGGTGTTGTGGGTCAGGGGAGAGTCACGAATGGCGTTAGGCAATACTGGAATTATGAAGGACTACAGGAGTCAGCCAGCTGCAGCAGGCAAGATGGGAATTCTAGGCAGAAGAATAACATGCCCAGGACCAGGGAGACCTGGGAACAAAGGAGAGTATGCATCCTTCTGAAAGCTGCAGATAGGTGAGAATGATGGCAGCATAATTGCTGGTGGAAGTAAGAATGAAGGGACTGGAGACACAGGAACTACATTATGAAGGGACTCATGAGTCGTGGCAGATAATTAGGAGTTTATTGTGAAGGCAATGAAAGATTTCAAGCTCTGGAGGGATATGATCAGACCAGATGTGTCTATATGCGTTGCATAATATAAGTAAACTCAGCTGGCAGCATATTTGGCTGTGATTTTTCAGTACACAGATAGTGGTTAGGTCAGGTGAACATGCGAGTAATTACCAGGCTGTTAAGTCTCATATGCCCAAGCCACAATCCTGTTTTTATTGGGTTAGGCTGCTATCTGAAGCTTCAGCCAGGCAAGCCTGCTGGCTCATCCTGCTTCTATGCTTGACAGCTAAATGATGAAGTCATAATCCTGGGGGCTACTCTTGGTATATATTTCTTAAAGAAAAAAAAATCATGGTTGGCTAACTCCATGCTTAAAGAGCATTCTCATATCACTTGTACCCCCAAGACACTGGGAATTAAAAAATAAAATGTCAAGAGTTACAGAGTTCCACTTTATCTTCATCAAATACCCTGTGGTTTCTGAGCAATTATCATAGTGCTTTACCCAACAGCTGTGCAGTGTTTATTCCTGGTCTTCTACAGGCACAAAAATGTTTAGGAAATCATCTACGAAGATAAGTGTGGCCATTGGGGACAATTCTCTTGCTGATGATCATTTTCACCAAAAGTAGGGAGCACCATTATGAATCATCTATGACCACTTATGCTTAAGCTGAATACATTAAAATTTAATGGTTTCAACACAAGAAGCTAGTCATAAGTCTGCACATCAAGGCACTAATGTGTTGGGCCCAACTGTACTTAGGAGAGGAAGGTCAGGAATGCATGACAGCCAACTATATTTTGCTATAAAATGAAAATTATGAATCTCTAATCACAAGTGAGGAGTCTTTTTTAAAAATTCATTATTCATGATTTCATTCTCTAAATTATTCATTTTCTCAAATGTTATTGCTGTAGCCTTTTAAACTTTTCTACTCCTTCCACTTTCAAGTGATAAATGCCTGAGAACTGAGCAGTCTTTAGCCTTTGAATATAATATAATGCTATTTCAACATGCTGCGGGCTTCTGCTCACAATTATTCCAGATTATGAATGCAGTTTGGCCATTCAAGGTTAAAACCGTCACCTTTCATTTGGTCTAAGACATAATAGGTTCATAAAAAAGAGGCCTGTTTCAAGAATTTTCATTTCTAATAAAACCTAAATTTTGAAAAAAGGCCTCCTCTATAATCTAGCTCCAGTCCACCTTGCCAATGCCATCTCACGTCATTCTCCCCAATCACCCTGACCTCCTTTCCTACCTCTTTGAACCCTTTGCCTGCCCTGTTCCCTCTCTCTGGAATGTCTAGCCTTCCTTGCCATGCCCAAGCCCATCAAGTACATCTTCACACTGCTGGCTCCTTCCCATCCATCCTCACCTCACATACCCCCATCTTAGTAAGGCTTCCTCAAGTACCTTCTCCCCTGCCATTTACCTGCCAGTAAGCACACTACCCTGCTTACTGCCTTCATCTAATTAAAACAGTTAGTAATGATCTTTTTTGTTGTTTGTGTATTGTTTTCCCTTCCCACCACGATGAATACTTTATGAGACTTTGTCTATTTTGTTCCCCATAATATATGCAGGCTATAGTATCAGAATGGGCACAGAGTAGGTATTCAATAAGGATTTATAAAATAATTTTTGATTCTAAGAGATAATAAAGGTATATTTTAATGCAAAATCACCTCTTCAGTTAAATATGTTCAATTTGTTCCCAATTTGCCTCACTTCTTTCAATGAACTGACTTCATGAGCCATAAAAGGGCTCTACCTAAGCTATTAGCAAAGCCACAGGCCATAACCTAGAACTTGGGATGGTGGTGGTAGAGGGTTACAACATAGACTCTCACTAAGATAAGGATCCTGGGATCCTAACAGTTGGAGGTAAAGAAAAAGAAACTGTGGTTCAGAGAGGTTAAGTGAAAAACCATCTGCTTATCTTCCAGCATCTTGCAATCCATGCAGGATGTTCCAAGCCAGCTGTAGGATCACTGGAAAAGAAAGAGTCTAGAAGCAGCCTGCAGCATCACCAACTTAGATTTGCTCCTTAGAAATGCCACAAATCCATGTGCAGATTAGTTTCATACTAAACCTACCTCTCAGGTAGAGAAAGAGAACCCACTTTGCCCAGGATTACCCCTCATCAGCTGTCATGGTCCACCAGACCATTTTATCCAAAGGACTGACATTAATTGCAAAAGGAATGGAACTAAATGGTTCAAGTTTGTGGAGGATAAGTCTGTCAGTTATTGAAATATATTTTCACAATAAAAATCAAAGTATGGTACCTTTGAGCATTTTATGCTTTCTCAAATTAAGTGAAGTTTCTGGATAGCACACAATGTATTACTAGAATAAAGAAACCTTAGATTCAGATATTAACTATAAAGTAATGATGCTGGCCTTCTAACTAATTCAAAAAGCTATTCAAATGGAAACTGAGTGCATAATTACTAGACATTCTTGGCAAATGAAAAAAAGTAAAAGATCTTCAGATAAGCCGTCCAATTAAGCACCTTGGGATAATTGAAGAGATGATTTTACAAGTATTCTAGACAGGGTTATCATGGTATTTTTTTTTTTGAGAACTAATAAATTCTTCAAAGCATTTCTTTGAAATATTATTATTGGCATTTGTAGGAGGCCTGAAGTCAGGGAGAGGAAAGGCAACTGGTCTTGTTATAAAATTCATGCCTAAAATGACAAAGGCTCAGAAAAGGGGGCTGAAGTAAATACTTGCTGAATAACTGATGAGCCAGATAAAGATCAGAGACACAGAAAAGCTTACATTTCAACTCCCAGTCCCACATACAACCCTTCAGATTAGGATAGTCTTCTTGTAGACAGGCTTGTACTTCTTATTACTCATTAAAACTAGATTTTGGAATGTCTACTGAAGTCATTCAAACTGCCCTTTTGTACCTTAGGTGGCTTACGTGGCAATATAATTTACAGAGGATACATTATGTTAGACCTTAGAGCAGTTCTGTGATGTTCTCAGATGCCCACCAAGGACTCCAGCAAATTGACACCTCTAAAGTCATTTTCCTGGCATCTTGAATTGAATTTAGTGCCAGGTCTTCAAATGTGAATAGCTCATATGTCATCCCATTATGCCACCTGGCCTCTGACCAGTACACCTTTAAAACAGATTTATTTAGGCTATAAACTTACAGGACAGTGCCTCTGTCTTCAAATATATTACATTTAAACAGCTGGGAAAATAAAATACCAATTTTCCGATGCTGAAATTTCTGAGGCTAATTTGAGAAACAGTATGAAGAAGACTATCAAATTCTATTAAAGACACAAATTTAGATGATGTTTTGTAATGTACTAAAGGAAAACTCATAGAAAGCAAAACATAAGACTGGGAAAACTCTCAAGGGCTCATCACCCTTGTGTTTGACTTGAAGTGTGGGTAAATAATATTTAACACAATAAGTGGGGGTAGGGATGTCATGACTTTAATTAGAAAGTAGTTCCAGATAGAGAACAAATTCCTCTAGTACATCGGAGGATATCATTCACTTCCTGTTAATAAACTCACTCACTCCTGTTGCCGTGAGAGAGACTTGTTGTCTAATAAATTTTTGTAGATTATGAATTAACTGTAAGAAATGAGGCTGTGTCTCAAGGAAATCACTTAGTGACACTGGTAATCCAAATACGTACTGCCACATAACATTGTGCGCTACCAAGTGTTATCAGTTAGATAAACAAAAATAGTAATCAAGTATTTTGTACTCACATGGATTTTCTACTCTCACTTAAAACACACATACATAGCAATTAGAGAAACACAGTGTGACATCCAATGACAATGAGATATACTGGCAGTAATTATTAAGTTGAAGCATGTGAAACAGCTAATAATTAATCTGTAGGAGTTAGAATAATTATCAAAGGGTAGAATATTCAGGGAAGGCTTCCTGCAAGAAAAGCAAACATGAGAAAGCACTCAAATTCAACATGTACAAAACCAAATTCACGATCTGTCTCCCTCAAACTGTGTGCTTTTCCAAAGATGCCTTCTTGATGAATGACATACTGGGCAACTAGAACCAGCAATCTGGGGGCTCTTTCTGATACCTCTCTTTTCCCTTCAATTCTTATCTCCTATCAACTACCAAATCTTCTCAATTTTATCTCTGAAAAAAGTTCTCATACCCATTTGCTCCTTTTCATCTCGATTGCTGCTTCCTAAGTTTGAGCCTCCGTCATCTCTTGCCTTCATACTATTTCCCTCATTTTGTAATTGAGTATCTGCTTAATTACTTGATTATCTGAAAAAACAGGCTCCATGACGGAAGAGACCAAGTCTGCTTTGCTCACCATTATTTTTCCATTGCCTGTGACACGACCCGAATGTAAGGAAGGAATAAGTCAAGAAATTGACCTAAATGTAGTTAAGTGTTCAAGATAAAGAAGAGTGGGAGAAGAAGACACAATTAAGCCAGATTATGAAGAGCCTGGACCTAAAACAAGAAGCTTCTTTATTCATTCTAATTAGGAATGGGTCTGATGTCCCTCTGAAGAAATAACAAGATGGGGCAGTGCTCTTTCGTTTGATACCGTGTTTATATTGGCTATATTCTGTATACTTAAAAAAGTTAGCAACACAGGTTTAAAACTTTATATTAAAGAGAAGGTGGGAAAATATAAAAGGAGAAATGTTACAAATTTGTAAGAATCTCAGGTAGAAGTATGTCAGCTCCCACCCCTGCCCTCACCTTACTCCATCTGCTGACCTTGGAAATCCTCCCTTCACTTGGCTTCTATGTGGCTACTTTCTCAGAGTTTTCCTCTTTCTCACTCCTTGGCTGCTTCTCTTCAATTTCCGATGTTGGCTCTTGCTCTTCTACCTGACCTCTAGACACTGGAAGGCCTCCAGATTTAGATCAAGCCCCTCCTCTCTTTTCTCTCTCCATATAAGTGAAAACCCATTCAGTTTCAAATACCATACATAGACTGCTGTCTCCTGACAGTCCATCTGCAGCCCAGGCTTTTCCCCTGAGCTCCAGGGCACTTGGCATCTACAACTGGGTGCCAACTAGGTCTCTCAAATGGAATACAGCCAAAACTGAGTCTTTGATTCTGCCCTCCCCAACTCACATACACACATACTGCTCTTCCCTCAGACTTCCCCATTTCACCAATAGCACTACTGTCCACCTTGGTACCAAAGCCAACATTCCAGGAGTCATCTTTGCTTCCTCCCTTTATTTCACCCCTCACACATAATCCAGCACCAAGCTCTGTATATTCTAGCCTTTAAAACATGCTGTAGATCTTCTTACTTCTATCTCCATTGTCACAACCCCAGAAAACCTCATCTCTTGCCTACATTTCTACAATAGTCTCTTCAGCTGTTCCTGGTTTCCATTCCAGCTGTTTTCCAAAACATTCCCCACATAGCAGCCACAGTAACTTTTAAAGGCATAAATCAGATTATGTAATGTCTGTAATACTTAAGACTATTTGATGGCTTCCTACTACTCATAAGATCACTATCATCTAAATTCCTTACCATGACAGGTAAGGAACGTTACATAATCTAACTCTCCCTGCCATTTGTCCTCTTCAAGATCAAGCCAGATAGACCAAGTGTCTTTTGAATATGCCAAGCCCTTTCTCCCCTCCTGGCTTTAACTTCTATTCCTTCAGCTTGGAATGCTATTCCCCTACTTCCTCATTTCCTCATCCTTCTCCTCACGGAAGCCTTCCCCAATCACCCTATCGAAAGTAGCCTCCACCACAAACTCTCTCAACTCATTGTTTCACTGTACTTAATACAACCTGCAATTCTATGTTTAGTTGTATAACTGTTTATTATCTGGCTCCTCCCCTGGAATGTAAGCTCCATGTGGGTAGGAATCCTGTCTCTCTTGTTAGTCATCACACCCCAACGCCTAACATAGAGCCCAGCACACAGTAGCAGTTTCAAAAAATCTGTTAAATTTTTAAAAATTGTCCTATTCAATGAGTAAACATTCTTTCCCCATTTTAAGAACTCTACATTTGTTAATATTTATGATCCTAATATTGTTCCCTTGGCCAAAAGAGGAATTATTTACATATGCTCCCAAACTTAACTTTAAGAGGCCACAGTACAATTGGTACAATTTATAGGTCTGGAAGGGAATAAAAATAAGATAGTTAACATAATAACATGAAGAGTCAGAGGGCATTACTGGAACAGAGGAAAAGTGAACAAAGTTTAGAGATGGGAGGAAGACAGCAGAAAAGATGTAGTAGACAGGTCAAGTGAGACAAATATGAGGCCACAAGGTCCCTGAGGAAACAGGAAATGGGAGAGGATGTAATTCATTCATCAGCTGTCCTTGTGATACCCATTACACGGCAGACACTAAGCTATGCTGTAGTAGCTAACACAGACACAGTCCAGCTCTTCATGAAACTTAGAATACAGTGGGGAAATATTAAATAGCCCACAATGAAGATGAAATTATGAACTATGCTTCACCTATAAAGTCCAAGAGACCATGAGTGAGAATAATACGGGTCACAAAAGACATCTTACAGAAAAGCTATCTTTAAGTTGAGATCTGAGAATGGCTATAAGTCAGCCAGTGAGAGAGTGTGGGGCAGGTACAGGAGAGGGAATGTTTGGGAATGGATAGAGGACAGTATTCAGGGCAAAGTGAATAGCATATGCAAAACCAGAGGCAGGAAAAAGCTTGGTGAGTAGAAGTGAAGGGAAATTTGTGTGGGTAAAGCAGAATGGGCAAGGAGAATTGTGAAGAAATTGCTGGTGGAGAAGTGGATGGAGAGACAGAAGTAGAGTTGTGCAGGCCACGGTTTAACAGGTCTGAGTTTAATCCTAAAACCAAGTCGTCTTCTGAGAAAGAACAGAAAGATAAAAGATTAATAAAATTACACATAAATTTTGAAATAAATGGATGAGAAGGGCAGTTTGCTTTGAATTTCATAGTACAGTAGAAGTGAGGTCTTCGGCACAGTTTGAGATGAGATTGGAGCTTGAGCAAAATGACAGGCATTAACTTCTGTTGGGAATGAGATAGGAAATCAACTAGAAACAAGTAAATGAAACAGATTAGCACAGAAGGGTCCAGGTGAAGTTACACAGCCAGAAAGGAGGTAGAAGCAGCTGGGTCAGCTTTATGATTAATTTTAGTAACAATTTCCAATTGCAGACTCTATCTAAGAAAAGCCAAAGATTGACTCAGGGCTGGAAACTGACAAGGAATCCAAGAGAGAAACCCATTGAGTTTCAAGGGCAGAGCATAAAGGGCTCGTGGAGGGGCCAATGGAAGTGGAGTGGATGTGTTGGAAGGTGAGGTGGGGAGGAGTAGAGAGCTGACTGATACGAAACTGAGAAAGGGAAGGAAAAATGTTCACGTAAGTGATTCAATTCAAATCTACTCGAAGATCTGTTGAGCATCTTCTGTGTTCCAACTGTATTAGATTCTAGAGATGTAGAAATGAATGATAAAGTCTCTGCTATCAAATATTATAGTATAGTAAACTGATGTCAACAGACAATGGACATCTAACAGTGGCTCATGATATAATATAAAAATAAAAAAGTCAAAATAAAGATAGGACAATAATATGAAAATTCTTTTATGGCACAAAACATTTTAATGATTGCTACAGATATGTTATCTAATTTATTTTTTAGGAATACTTCTCAAGAATTGCTTTGGCTTCTTTTCTGAAATTGAAACATATTCTTTGATCAGAAAATTTTAAAAACTGTGGTACTCCATTAATATTACTACTAATAGTAACAAACTATTAGTATATAATATTATAATAAACTATTAGTATATAATATTATATAGCCAAACAGAATTATTTTAAGCAGTCACAAAAGAAATCTGTCTCAAATAATGCAATATGCCATCCTTTCATTTCACTAAATGATGGGGAAAAAAGTCATAAGAAAGATGTGGTACAAATGGTCAACAGCTAGCATTCTTTTTCCTTATACTGACGTGTTTTTCTGCATCACACTTTTTGCTGTCTGAAATTGTTTCCCTGTATATTGACTGCCCCCTGCCAAAACACAGTAAACTCTCTGAGGGCAGGGCTTGGATTACTCTGATTTACCACTGTGCCCCCAGTACCTAGAACAGTGCCTGAAACATAGTAAGCACTCAAAAAATTTCACCTTGGGGTCTCAGCCTTGGTTTGGTATATGTTGTGTCTTTCAATGGAAATAATGTACAAAGGGTACAATTTCCACAGCTAAGTGATTTTCCATGATTTAACAGGTTAAGTTTTAAAAAAGATCACAATCTGGTGTCTTATCTTATTTTGAAAAGGAAGATTCATCTCTTTAAAAAGCAGGTAAAAATATCAGGTAATTTATTTACACAGTACATAGTCACATATACTGATTAGACGCTCCATTTACTGCTGCAACCAATTTTATTTTTCTTTGAAACCCAGCCAGATTCCTACACCTGAGTCCTTAATATCTATCACTACATTGGCTCATAACTATAGCGGCAGTCAACCGGGGCCTGGCACCCCCTTGCTATGATCCTTATGAGGACAATGTATTTGCTTCTTATTTGACAATTGCAATCACTTCCAAGCCTATTTTTAACAAATGCTAAAAATATCTTAGAGCAATCAACAAGCAAACACCTGTACTAAATAAAAACCATCCTATTGGTATTAGCATAAATCATAACTTCTGAAAGTTAAAGTGACATCATTTTATTTTTTTGGTAACATTTTCCACATGACACTGGAGTATGGCTCAGAAAGTAGACTTGAAAGGAATACAAAAATCCTAGCTAGCTGAAATAATTATTTTTAAATAAAAAATTAAGCATTTCTAAAAGAAAAGGCTAAATTTTAAATAACATACAGAGTTGAGACATCCTGTCTCAGGAATACAACTAAAGGTGTTTACTTTTTAGAATTAGATATTCATATGTTCTGAGAACCACCAGGAAAAAGATAATTGTTTTCATTTTAATTTTTAATTGTTTAAAAATATCCACACGACACATAAATCAGAAGGACTTGACCGTTCCAACAATTTATTGGAATAAACACACTAAAATTGTTTTTATAAAAGTTTAGTATGAAAAGATTTCTTTTTAAAGGTTGGCAACATAGATCTGGCTTCATTCAGCATGACAGTTCTAAAGAATGTCATCTTTGCGTGTTGTGGCTGAGTAGTGTCAGAAGTAGAGTGTTGCTCCTATTTTAGGTCAGTTATATTGGCCAGAATTAAAGGGACTAAGCCAGAAGAATAGGCCAAATTCTTGTGTCTGCCCCATTTACTTGTGGATACTCACATTATGCATGTATTTGAAAAATGTAAATGAAAATAATACAATATAAAATAAGTCTTAATGACTGTCTCACAGGAGTAACTGATTGGACGAGTTGCTTGTAAGTAACTAAAATACTCTATCTAGACACCCTAAAATCTAAAGGAAAATACAAAACAAATAAAACTTTAATAATATTAATAAATTTACACTGAAAACAAAAACATTCATCTTATTGTTGGAAACTGAATTCTGCAGAGAGATAGCAGATACTGCGAGTAGAAGTTGAAAGAAAAACAGGAAGTATGTATATTGTAAGTTTTAGGTGAATCAGAAAACCATACTATATAGAAGATAGATACACTGAGGTAGTAGAAGTTGGGAATAACAGTTGGAAAAAGAATTTGTTATATGAATCAGTAGAAATCCCTTCATGATTTTATTTTTAGAGCCAGAATCTGCTGGAATAAATATCAACTTTTTCATCCTCATATTTGAAGACAAAACAGGACCAAAGGTCAAAATATGTGAGAAAAGTTATTTTTGATATGATACAAAACCTCAGAGCTAAATCTCTTCCTGAGGGATACTCCAGTGTTCTTGAGCTACTCTATCTTTTGGCAAATCAATGCAATTTTTAAGAATACTGAAAATTTTACAGAGTTCAGATTTCCATTGTGCTATTTCATAGGACAGTAGAAAAGGCAATTCACACTTATAGCTGCATGATGATAAAAATGGGCATTTTGGCTGTTCTAAGATGGCTGAATAGGAACAGTTCCAGGCTACAGCTCCCAGCGTGAGCAACACAGAAGATGGGCGATTTCTACATTTCCAACTGAGGTACCACGTTCATTTCACTGGGGCATGTTGGACAGTGGGTGAAGGACTGTGAGTGCAGCCCATCGAGCGAGAGCCAAAGCAGGGTGAGGCATTGCCTCAGCCAGGAAGCACAAAGGGTAAGGGAATCCTTTTCCTAGCCAAGGGAAACCATGACACACAGCACCCGGAAAATTGGGTCACTCCCACCCTAATACTGCGCTTTGCCAAGGGTCTTAGCAAACAGCACACCAGGAGATTATATCCCGCACCTGGCACGGAGGGTCCCCGCACACGAGGCCTCCCTCATTGCTAGCACAGCAGTCTGAGATCTAACAGCAAGGCAGCAGCGAGGCTGGGGGAGGGGCGCCCACCATTGCTGAGGCTTGAGTAGGTAAACAAAGCGGCCCATAAGCTTGAACTGGGTGAAGCCCACTGCAGCTCAAGGAGGCCTGCCAGCCTCTGTAGACTCCATCTCTGGGGAAAGGGCATAGCCAAACAAAAGGCAGCAGAAACCTCTGCAGATTTAAATGTCCCTGACTGACAGCTTTGAAGAGAGTAGTGGTTCTCCCAGCACAGAGTTTGAGATCTGGGAATGGACAGACTGCCTCCTCAAGTGGGTCCCTGATCCCCGAGTAGCCTAACTGGGAGGCACCCCCCAGTAGGGGAAGACTGACATCTCATACGGCCAGCTACCCCTTTGAGACGAAGCTTCCAGAGGAATGATCAGGAAGCAACATTTGCTGTTCAGCAATATTCACTCTTCTGTGGCCTCCACTGCTGATACCCAGGCAAACAGGGTCTGGAGTGGACCGCAGCAAACTCCAACAGACCTGCAGCTGAGGGTCTTGACTGTTAGAAGGAAAACTAACAAACGGAAAGGACATCCACACCAAAACTCCATCTGTACATCACCATCATCAAAGACCAAAGGTAGATAAAACCACAAAGATCAGGAAAAAAGAGAGCAGAAAAGCTGAAAATTCTAAAAATCAGAGCGCCTCTCCCCTTCCAAAGGAATGCAGCTCCTCACCAGCAATAGAACAAAGCTGGATGGAGAATGACCTTGACGAGTTGAGAGAAGAAGGCTTCAGATGATCAAACTTCTCCAAGCTAAAGGAGGAAGTTCGAACCCATCACAAAGAAGCTAAAAACCTTGGAAAAAGATTAGACGAATGGCTAACTAGAATAACCAAAGTAAAGAAGTCCTTAAATGACGTGATAGAGCTGAAAACCATGACACGAGAACTATGTGACAAATGCACAAGCTTCAGTAACCGATTCAATCAACTGGAAGAAAGAGTATCAGTGACTGAAGATCAAATGAATGAAATGAAGCAAGAAGAGAAGTTTAGAGAAAAAAGAGTAAAAAGAAATGAACAACGCCTCCAAGAAATATAGGACTATGTGAAAAGACCAAATCTATGTCTGATTGGTGTACCTCAAAGTGATGGGGAGAATGGAACCAAGCTGGAAAATACTCTGCAGGATATTATCCAGGAGAACTTCCCCAACCTAGCAAGGTAAGCCAACATTCAAATTCAGGAAATACAGAGAACACCAAAAAGATACTCCTTGAGAAGAGCAACTCCAAGACACACAATTGTCAGACTTACCAAAGTTGAAATAAAGGAAAAAATGTTAAAGGCAGCCAACGAGAAAGCTCAGATTACCCACAAAGGGAAGCCAATCAGACTAACAGCAAGCAGATCTCTTGGCAGACACTGCACAAGCCAGAAGAGAGTGGGGGCCAATATTCAACATTCTTAAAGAAAAGAATTTTAAACCCAGAATTTCATACCCAGCCAAACTAAGCTTCACAAGGGAAGGAGAAATAAAATCCTTTACACACAAGCAAACGCTGAGAGATTTTGGCACCACCAGGCCTGCCTTACAAGAGACTCTGAAGGAAGCACTAAACACAGAAAGGAACAACTGGTACCAGCCACTGCAAAAACATTCTAAAATGTAAAGAGCATCGATGCTAGGAAAAAACTGCATCAACTAACGAGCAAAATAACCAGCTAATATCATAATGAAAGGACCAAATTCACACATAACAATATTAACCTTAAATGTAAATGGGCTAAATGCTACAATGAAAAGACACAGACTGGCACACTGGATAAAGAGTCAAGACCCATCAGTCTTCTGTATTCAGGAGACCCATCTCACGTGCAGAGACACACATAGGTCAAAATAAAGGGATGGAGGAAGATCTATGAAGCAAATGGAAAACAAAAAAAAAGCAGGGGTTGCAAACCTACTCCCTGATAAAACAGACATTAAACCAACAAAGATCAAAAGAGACAAAGAAGGACATTACATAATGCTAAAGGGATCAATTCAACAAGAAGAGCTAACTATCCTAAATATATATGCGCCCAATACAGGAGCTCCCAGATTCATAAAGC
>NW_012116289.1:558107-558809 GCF_000951035.1 Colobus angolensis palliatus | reverse complement strand
CAAATAAACTAGAAAACCTATAAGAAATGGATAAATTCCTGGACACATACACTCTCCCAAGACTAAACCAGGAAGAAGTTGAATCCCTGAATAGACGAATAACAGGCTCTGAAATTAAGGCAATAATTAACAGCCTACCAAGCAGAAAACGTCCAGAACCAGACGGATTCACAGCCCAATTCTACCAGAGGTACAAGGAGGAGCTGATACCATTTCTTCTGAAACTATTCCAATCAATAGAAAAAGAGGGAATCCTTCCTAACTCATCTTATGAGGCCAGCGTCATCCAGATACCAAAGCCTGGCAGAGACACAACAAAAAAAGAGAATTTTAGACCAATATCTCTGATGAACATCAATGCCAAAATCCTCAATAAAATACTGGCAAACTGAATGCAGCAGCATATCAAAAAGCTTGTCCACCATGATCAAGTGCTTCATCCCTGGGATGCAAGGATGGTTCAACATATGCAAATCAATAAATGTAATTCAGCATATAAACAGAACCAAAGACAAAAACCATCTCAACAGATGCAGAAAAGGCCTTTGACAAAATTCAACAGCACTTCATGCTAAAAACTCTCAATAAATTCGGTATTGATGGAACATATCTCAAAATAATAAGGGCTATTTATGACAAACCCACAGCCAATATCATACTGAATGGGCAAAAACTGGAAGCATTCCCTTTGAAAACTGGCAC
>NW_012116289.1:557137-557846 GCF_000951035.1 Colobus angolensis palliatus | reverse complement strand
CCCCATTAAGCTACCAATGACTTCTTCAAAGAATTGGAAAAAACTACTTTAAAGTTTATATGGAACCAAAAAAGAGCCCACATTGCCAAGACAATCATAAGCAAAAAGAACAAAGCTGGAGGCATAACACTACCTGACTTCAAACTATACTACAAGCCTACAGTAATCAAAACAGTATGGTACTGGTACGAAAACAGAGAGATAGACCAATGGAACAGAACAGAGCCCTCAGAAATAATACCACACATCTACAATCATCTGATCTTTGACAAACCTGACCAAAACAAGAAATGGGGAAAGGATTCCCTATTTAATAAATGGTGCCTGGAAAACTGGCTAGCCATATGTAGAAGGCTGAAATTGGATCCCTTCCTTACACCTTATACAAAAATTAATTCAAGATGGATTAGAGACTTAAATGTTAGACCTAAAACCATACCCTAGAAGAAAACCTAGGCAATACCATTCAAGATATAGGCATGGGCAAGGACTTCATGTCTAAAACACCAAAAGCAATTACAACAAAAGTGAAAATTGACAAATGGGATCTAATTAAACTAAAGAGTTTCTGCACAGCAAAAGAAACTACCATCAGAGTGAACAGGCAACCTACAGAATGGGAGAACATTTTTGCAATCTACTCATCTGACAAAGGGCTGATATCCAGAACCTACAAACAAATTTACAAGAAAAAAAACAACCCCATCAA
>NW_012116289.1:516147-556653 GCF_000951035.1 Colobus angolensis palliatus | reverse complement strand
GTCAGGAAACAACAGGTGCTGGAGAGGATGTGGAGAAATAGGAACACTTTTAAACTGTTGGTGAGACTGTAAACTAGTTCAACCATCATGGAAGACGGTGTGGTGAATCCTCAAGGATCTGGAACTAGAAATACCATTTGACCCAGCCATCCCATTACTGTGTATATATCCAAAGGATTATAAATAATGCTGCTATAAAGACACATGCACACGTATGTTTATTGTGGCACTATTCACAATAGCAAATATTTGGAACCAACCCAAATGTCCATCAATGACAGATTGCATTAAGAAAATGTGGCACATATATACCATGGATAACTATGCAGTCACAAAAAAGGATGAATTCATGTCCTTTGTAGGGACATGGATGTAGCTGGAAATCATCATTCTCAGCAAACTATCGCAAGAACAGAAAACCAAACACTGTATGTTCTCACTCAGAGGTGGAAACTGAACAATGAGAACACTTGGACACAGGAAGGGGAACATCATACACCGGGGCCTGTCATGGGGTGGGGGGAGGGGGGAGGGGGAGGGATAGCATTAGGAGATATACCTAATGTAAATGACGAGTTAATGGGTGCAGCACACCAACATGGCACATGTATACATATGTAACAAACCTGCAGGTTGTGCACACGTACCCCAAAACTTACAGTATAATTTAAAGAAAAGAATATAAAATTGAGGAAAAAAATGGGCATTTTACAGAGTTGTCCACACGACAATTAAAGAAATAAGAATAGTGATGTCCTTTAAAAGCTATTTAATTTATCCCCCTACTTTTAGACAGATTTTTCCCACAATTATCTTTAGGCTATTGAGTATCCACATTAGTATAAACATCTGCAGAGAAGGAAATTACTCAAACTCCCCTGGTATTCTATTCCTGTATTAACAACCCTACTTCCAAGAAGCTGGTCTTTGGTCATCACATTGTAATTAGTTACCAGCCAGCATGTCTATCAACAAGTATTTGCTAAGTACACACAGGGAGAATGTTTTTCTATGAGGTCTTTGATGGTAGACCTTCCCCTACAGTTGCTCCTAATTGCTTCTTCTGTCAAATCCAACTCTAATCCTAGATTTAAATATATTTCCATTAATCTTCCATTCATCTCATTATGGACTCCCTGTTACACTGGACAAGAGTGAACATACTATTAATAACTGAGCATTTCTTTATTTATAAACTATAGCTTGATTTTCAAAACAATTTTGAAACAATAATGTTTCAAAACAAGGAGGTAAGAGAACTATGAAAGTAAAAAGCTATGGCTCCAGAAAAATAAACAGCTGCACAATTGCTAAATGGCTGGCCTTGTCCTTTCCACAATGGCTACTGCAAATCAACTTTAATGTGATTTAATTATAACCTGACCATTTACTCCTCCTGCTCTGTCAAAAACCATTATTTAAAACTTTACTTCTCTAAAGCCTATGTGGCCAGACTTCACTAAGCTTTCCTTTTTAAAAAAGATTTTCATGTATACCCATCATATACCTAGGTTCCCACTTTTTCTCTTCTAAACTGCTAACTTCCTTCAATCTATGTATATTCTAGATTATTCTTTCTGCCTCCCAAAAGTTTTCAATTTAACACAAACGTTGGATTTTGGCACTCTCATCTTGCTACACCACCTGAACTTCAAACATCTCTAAATGTCTTTTAAGGGAAAAACAAAAAGGGAAGAAATAAAAACCCTGAGAATAGCCTACTTTTTCTTCCATTTGCTTTCCCATATTTTTTCTTCTAGTTACGGACAGATCCTTCCTGACCTTCTGCTGTCTTTGATGGGGTGACACCACCTCTTACGTGAATTTCTTAAAATTCACTGCTCTCTATACAGTCCTCTTCTTGCCCCCAAACATTAGCTCTGTAACTGTCACCATTAGGGGAAGCTGAGTGAAGAGTATATGAGATTCTATGTATTATTTTTGCATCTTCCCACAAGTCAATAATTATTTCAAAACAAAAAACTTTAAAGAATACATGGTGGGCATGAACTATGTGTGTGTGTGTGTCTGCATGTGCGGCACAAGTTGGGTACTGAGGTCATAAAGAAGAATAGAATACAATCCAACATCTTCTACCTGAGGGTGAGGTATGGAATCAATGTATTAAATGATTGTACTATATGATGTAAGTACTATAACAGCCATATGCTCAGAGGACCAGGAAGCACAGACGAAAAATTTACTAAGAGTTCCAGGAGGAGGATCAGGGAAAGCATTGTGGAACACCATTTCAGCTGGGTCTTCAGAAATTAGTGGTAATTTTACCACCAGGTCAAGACTGCCTCTCCGGGCCAAGGAAACTCTTTAAAAGCACAGAAACTTGAAATGCATGGTGTATGTGGAGAATAATGAATATTTCAATATCAGTAAAAGGTCTTAAGGAAGAAAATGTAGAAGATATGGCCAGAAAAATAACATTCTAGTAAAAGAACATAGTATTTCTATGTAAATAACATAGTATTTCAGGCTTAGAAATTTCAATTTGATATGGAAGATAGCAGGGAACTATAAAATCTTTTAAAGCAGGGAAGTAACATAACCAGCTCCAATTCATATTCATGGAAAAGTATAAATTCATCAGGATGCATACAGATTTAGCTACAAAAATATTCATTAGGTAATTGTATACATACCAATATCAGAAACAGTTTATATGTTTGACAAAAGAGGACTGGTTAAGTATGTAGCTTTTAAAATAATGTATGCTATTGAACAATGAAATAATGCAAGTTTAAAAAATGGATTATAAAGCAGTAGGTACAGTATGATCCAATTTTTATAAAACAGAATGTACACATATGCAAAGAAAAAAGTCTAGAAGGATATGGATACAAAGACATACCTAGTGCGTGTATACACATATACAAACATTTACATATACTGAATAATAGTTGGATTTATATCTATTTCAGAATGGTTAGATTATTAATGATTTTAAGTTTTCGATTCGGGGGATCATGATAGACGGGAGGCAGGACTAGATTGCAGCTCCACACAGAGGAGCAGGGTAAGCTTGCATTACAAACCAGCAATCCCGAGAGGACCCACAGACCCTCTCAAGGAAGCAAGACCTGGAAGACACCCAAAATACTGTGAGTGCCCCAACCGCAGAAGTGGGAAAGGGAGACCCTCCTGTCCCGAACACACACACCCCACTGCAGAAGCTGAAGTTCTGTTTGCAGAAGTTTCTGACTTTACTTGAAGCTGAGTCAAGTTAGAGAGCCAAGCAAAATATAGGGGTACAGGAAGCAGCAGAAAGGCCCTAGGAGCTTGCTGGTTCCCCAAGCAGCCCATTTCTGCCTGGCACCACAGGGATCCATTGGGAGGGGTGCCAGAGGAACAAGGAGTAACACTCCATGGGGAGAAGGAATTCTCTAGGTGAACTTTGTAATAATTTGAATGAGAAGGGCCAGGGGCGAGAAGCCTCCTGGTCAGAACTCCAGGGAGGGCACAAATTGGGCATGCAGACTTCACAGGCAGGGGAAGAACTAAAGTCCTTTTCTCTCGCAGCTGGGAAGTGGATAGTCTCAGGCAAATTTTCAAGCCTGTCTCACCCTCCTCCTGGAAAGAGACTTGCGGCTGTTGGCAGGGGCATGATGGGTGTGAGACCAGCCCTTCAGTTTGCATGGGATCTGGGTGAAGCCTGTGACTCCTGGCTTTTCCCCACTTCCCTGACAACCTGCATGACTCAGCAGGGGCAGTCATAATCCTCCTAGGTACACAACTCTAGTGACCTGGGAATCTTGCTCCCATCCCGGACAGTAGCTGCAGCAAGACCCCCTCAATGACAGCCTGAGCTCAGACACACCTAGTCCCACCCCCACCTAGTGGTCTCTCCCTACCCACCCTGGTAGTGGAAGACAAAGGGCATATAATCGTGGGAGTTCTAGGGCCCCAACCGCTGCCAGTTCCTCTCCACACTACTACAGCTGATGCTTTCTGGAAAGTACCACCTCCTGGCAGGAGGCCAACCAGCACAAAAATAGAGCATTAAACCACCAAAGCTAAGGACCTTCATGGAGTCCACTGAACTCTCCACCACCTCCACTGGAACAGGCACTGGTATTCACAGCTAAGAGACCCACAGATGGTTCACATCACAGGACTTTGTGCAGACAATCCGCAGTACCAGCCCAGAGCCAGGTAGACTTGCTCGGTGGCTAAGACCCAGAAGAGAGACAACAATCACTGTAGTTCAGCACACAGGAAGCCACATCCATAGGAAAAGGGGAAGAGTACTACATCAAGAGAACACCCCACAGGACAAAAGAACCTGAACAACAGCTTTCAGCCATAGACCTTCCCTCTGACAGAGCCTACCCAAATGAGAAGCAATCAGAAAACCAGCACCGGTAATGTGACAAAACAAGGCTCTTCAATGTTCCCAAAAAAATCACACTGGCTCACTAGCAAACCAAGAAGAAATCCCTGATTTACCCGAAAAAGAATTCAGGAGGTTAGTTATTAAGCTAATCAGGGAGGGACCAGAGAAAGACAAAGCCCAATGCAAGGAAATCCAAAAAATGATATAAGAAGTGAAAGGAAAAATATTCATGGAAATAGACAGCTTAAAGAAAAAACAATCAAAAATTCAAGAAACTTTGGACGCACTTTCAGAAATACAAAATGCTCTGGGAAGTCTCAGAAACAGAACTGAACAAAGAGAAGAAAAAAAATCAGAGCTCAAAGACAAGGTCTTTGAATTAACCCAATCCAACAAAGACAAAGAAAAAAGAATAAGAAAATATGAACAAAGCCTCCAAGAAGTCTGGGATTATGTTAAACAAACAAACCTAAGAAAAATTGGTATACCTGAGGAAGAAGAGAATTCTAAAAGCCTGGAAAAGATGTTTGGGGGAGTAATCAAGGAAAACTTCCCTGTCCTTGTGAGAGACCTAGACCAACTACAAGAAGCTCAAAGAACACCTGGGAAATTCAGCGCAAAAAGATCTTCACCTATGCACATTGTCATCAGATTACACAAAGTTAAGACTAAGGAAAGAATCTTAAGAGCTATGAGACAGAAACACTGGTACCCTATAAAGGAAAACCCATAAAATTAACAGCAGATTTCTCAGCAGAAACATCTAGACATTGGCTTAGGCAGGGGTTTCATGACCAAAAACCCAAAAGCAAATGCAATAAAAACAAATATAAATAGCTGGAATCTAATTAAACTAAAGAGCTTTTGCATGGCAAAAGGAACAGTCAGCACAGTAAACAGACAACTCACAGAGTGGGAGAAAATCTTCACAATCTATACATCTGACAAGGGAGTAATATCCAGAATCTACAACAAAAGCAAATCAGTAAGAAAAAAAAAAAAAACCAATCCCATCAAAAAGTAGGCTAAGGACACGAATAGACAATCTCAAAAAAAAAAGATATACAAATGGCCAACAAACCTACGAAAAAATGGTCAACATCACTAATGATCAGGGAAATGCAAATCAAAACCACAATGAAATACCACCTTACTCCTGCAAGAATGGCCATAATCAAAAAACAGCAGACATTGGCGTGGATGCAGTAAACAGGGAACACTTTTACACTGCCGGTGGGAATGTAAACTAGTACAACCACTATGGAAATAGTGTGGAGATTCCTTAAAGAACTAAAAGTAGAACTATCATTTGATCCAGCAATCCCACTACTGGGTGTCTACCCAGACGAAAAGAAGTTATTATTTGAAAAAGATACTTGCACATGCATGTTTATAGCAGCACAATTCACAACTGCAAAATCATGGAACCAACCCAAATGCCCATCAATCAACAAGTGGATAAAGAAACTGTGAGGTGTGTGTGTGTATATGTATATATACACACGTATATACATATATACACACACATACATACACACACACACACACACACACATATATATATATAATGGAATACTATGCAGGCATAAAAAGGAATGAATTAACAGCATTTGCAGTGACCTGGATGAGACTGGAGACTATTATTCTAAGTGATGTAACTCAGGAATGGAAAACCAAACATCATGTTTTCACTGATATATGGCAGCTAAGCTATGAGGACACAAATACATAAGAATGATACAATAGACTTTGGCACTTGGGGGAAGGGTGGGAGGAGGGCGAGGGATAAAAGACTACAAATATGGTACAGTGTATACATGGGTGATGGGTGCACCAAAATCTCACAAATCACCACTGAAGAACTTACTCATGTTACCAAATACCACCTGTACACCAATAACTTATGGAAAAATAAAAAATAAATAAATTTTCTTCTTTTGGTTCATCTGAATTTTCTAAATATATACAAAGAACATGTTTTATCTTTACACTAAAAAATGTTGTTTTTAAACAAGTTTATTGAGATGTATGTAATTCATATATAACTTACCCTTTTAAAATACACAATGGTTTTTAGTATAGTCACATCACCACAATCTAATTTCAGAACATTTTTCTTACCCAAAAGGAAACTCTGTACCCAGTAGCTATCATTTCTCATTCCCCTACTCCTAATCCTAGGCAACCACTAACATAACATAACATACTTTCTGTCGCCTTGAATTTGCCTATTCTGGACATTTTATATGAATGGCCTTATAATAATATGAGGTCTTTCTGACTGGTTTCTTTCACTTACCATAATGTTTTTAATGTTTATCCATGTTGTAGTATGTATCAGAACTTCAGTTATTTTTATTATTAAATAATATTCTATTGTATGGATATACCACATTTATTATCCATTTATCAGTTGATGGATATTTGGATTATTTCTACTGTTTGGCTATAACACTGCTACAAATAGTCATATTTTTTATGGTAGCACTGAAAATGAAGAAAGAATATTAACACAGGGAGATTACCGATAAGTCATTTTAACAGTCTAAATAAGTGATCAGAGTGTTATCATTGATTGAAGGGCATCTGGGTTGGAAATAGCAGTGTGGGCCATGAAAAGAGATATATTTGGGAGGCAGCATCATCAGGTCTTGGTGACTGGCTGAATATGGAAAGTAAGAGAAGCAGAGAGTCAAGGTTGTCTCTTGAGGCCCCTGGTCTGGGCACTGAGTAACATGATCCACCGAGATCAGACACACAGAAGGGGGTGAGTTTCCTTCAGGCATGTGGAATTGCCTGAAGGAGTACTGGTGGAGACATGTGGAGCTTGGAAGAGAGGCCAACCAGAAGGTATAGGAATTACGGTGGTAGCTGGATGAGACTGTCCAGGGGAGCATGAAGATGGAAAAACCAATAGTCAGGAGACAGAAAAGGGAGTAAGAAGCCACAGAGCAGACTAGAGAAGCCAAGGAATGAGAATGGTATATGAGGAGAACTGTCTCATTGTAAAATGCTGCAAAGTAGTAAAGTGGATTATAAGCAAAGTGTGAAATTATGGAATCACTTTGACAAAGTGAAACATAGAGATCAATAACTTGAATGACTTGGCCTGTGCTCAAGAGGAGATACAGAGATGGGAGGGGACAGAAACTATAAAGCAGCTGTGCACATTTCTGCAGTCCTGCAAAGGACTTGGGTTAGTTCATGAGAACTGAAATACAAACAAGCTCCATAAACACATGGTCATTGCCCTCTTAATAACTTACTTCCTTTTGAAAAAAAATTAATTTTCCTGATTTATGAATTGGCCCTTGTTGTTTCCTTACCACCATTTCGGATACAATTATATAGTTGTTTTCCTGTTGGTTCTTTCTATCACAGGCCCTTTTTACAAAAGTTATATATGTCATTTTCAGAAAATGTACAAAATATACAGAAGAGAAAGAGCAAGAGGAGACTCAGATGCCACCTGTAATTCTAACATGCAGGGATAGTTATCATTAATACACACCTTGGTTTATATTCTTCTGGACCCAATTTTGAGAAGTCTATAACTAAAGCTCAGTATTGTGTTTACTGCCTTTGCTAACTTACATAGAAAGGTCTATCCTGCTTCCATATCAATGTATCCTTTATATCCTTCTGTGATTTATGAAATTTCTTTTTTTGAATTTAAATACCTTATTTGTCTGAAATGTATTGTGTGATATGGGATGAGGTAGGGAATCTATTTCTTCTCTCCAAATGGTTGGCCAGTTTCCAACACTATTTTTAACCTAATTCATCTTGTCCTCTCTTCATTGCTTTGAAATGCCACATTAGCACATGTGGTTAGAGTTAATGTTAACACATTCTAAGTTTTTACATATATAATTGAAGGGAAGAGGGTGGATCCTCATGCTTAAGGAAGTTTTAATTATCCCAGTTGCTGTAATCATAGAAAAGCAAAACATAACACAAAGATATGCACTCAAAAACTAACTGACCACTTATAAAATTAGTCTGTACTCAAATATCCTCCTGCATTTAACGCTAGATGAATCTCTAACTGCTACCAACATTCTATTGGTTAATCCCTCACTGACTGTAGGAAATTACTGCAAATACAACATGAACTGGCTGCAGAGGAAAACTACAAATCTTGCAAATTATGTCAGGTTTAACGCAGTTAAAGTGTTAATGGAGAACTGTGCCTGTCACATGCAAGGCCAGTGACCAGTGAAAATCTGGCAGTCAGTTCAGTTGACAATAAAGAAAAGAAAACAGACCACAATGATGACATGATAGCTGTTTCTAATGAAAATGACTTACATATTGAAGGACTAAGAGAGACTGCTAGGAAAACAGATCATGCCTTGGAATAGTTTTTCTTAAAAGGATCCTTTCTGTAAAGGTGCCTGTAAGGCCAAAGTTGAGTGTACACTATTGTCATTCACTTTTGCTTAATAATGAATAATCTGAAAATGCAAATTTTACACTGCAGTCAAGTATAGCCCAAGGTACACATCCGGCACAGCATGACACAGCAGGATTGGAGTGCAGGCACACAATCCCGTGCATTATATAGTTATACCTATGTAGCCATAACATGGGAGGACTCATCACCTGGCTCTGAGCCACTATTGTCTGGGAGGTGCATAAATCCAGCACCAACAGTGTGAGTGAGTTGCTGAATAAAGCCACGTCCCACCTACCTGTGGTCTCCCAAGTGTTCTTTCAGCTACCCACTACCCCATCAATTCACGTCAGACCTCTGCTTGGGCTGGAGCCTAACACCTGTATAATCTTATAATCGTATTCTTTGAATTGAACTCTAGAATCCTTTTGTCAAGTTCTCCCAAGTTCCTTTGGGATTTTACAATAGTATTCATCATTATTACTAAGAGAAGCTCACATTTAGTGAGAATTTGCTATGTGTCAGGTACTTGCTAAGCATTTTCCATGTACTACTATATTTAATTTGGTCAACAAATCTATAATGAAGTATCATTATTTTTCCTATTTATAGTTGAGAAAACAAAGAAGTGGACAGACTAAGTACTTGTTCCATATCATATAACTGGTCAGCTTAGCTCTGGAACCCATATATTTCTGATGTGAAGTTCACTTCACAATAGCATTTTCCCATTTTGGAACTCACTCCCTTTTTTTTTTTTTTTTTTTTTTTTTTAAATGTCAAGATAAAGTATTGTATTCTCTGTAGGAAAAACAGGCTCAGAAGCCATTTTTGTATATTTAATTCATCTAAATTTCCTTAAAGAATGACTTCAAACTTATAAAACCTCAAAGCGTAAAACCAACAGTTAAATCACACTGACAACTATGAAAGTAAACACCAAATGTCTTATCAAGCATCTAAGTGAGACCTGGGAGAATTAAATTTAAATTCGGTTTAAATGGGCCAATTGGAAGTAGCCTCAAAATAATATCAAATCCTTAAGGCCAAAGGTCATTAACTCAAGATTTAAACACTAAAGAGAATTTAAAATCTCTCTCTCAAAAGGCTGGAATAGATATCTTACTCACATTTATACTCTGTATTCAGATTCATACTGTGTCTTTTCTCCTGTCCACTTAATACAATAAAGATGCACAAAATGCTAATTCCTGGGTGGTCCCTACCACATCTCAAAATGAAAACTTTTTAAATCCATATCTATGAAAAGATATGGATTATATAAGATACCTAATCTTATTTATCAAACCTTCTTTGCTTCCTTTTACTCCCTCCTCTTGGCTTCCTTTTAGCCCAGGAATCTGGCAGTGTGAAAGAAAATACAGCTGAAGCTACGGCCCATTATGAAATGTGAAGTCATTTGATCACATTAAGAGAATATTCACTTGAGGCACCTGATTAGCCTGAATTGTCTTTACACATCTTTTCCTTGCCCAACTTTCTATGCCTGCCCAGTGTGGTGCCTATAGCATTTGTTTTCCAAGCTTCTATCTGATGGGCCTTCACTTACCTATATCACTTCTTGGGCAAGGTATCACCTAGTTGAAATTAAGTTTAAGAAAAGCATAGAGGTGACAAAAACTCCAGTGTTCATGAGGTTAAAATAATAAGACTTCAAATATCATGAGTTAGGCCCACTCATGTATACATTAAGTTTTGCATATATGCTTGAGAGGTTCAAATCTTCGCCATAATTGGGGCTACTGAAATATTGTCCTAGATACTGAGGTTACAAAAGGAAGCCTCCTGCAAAATACAGCAAGTCTTTTAGTCCTAGGCAGCTGCAGGGAGAAGGTTGGGAACATATATGCATGAAAAGGCCAGCTAGACCACTAAATCACTTACATTCAGATCTTTAAAATGCACAAACCAGGTGGCTCTCTGTGACTTCTGCTCTAAGAGTAGAATGCATACCGCTGAGATTGGAAAACAGATATTTAATGAAAGTAGATTCCTTACAAGCTATATTCACCAGCAGAAAGATGTGAACACCAGAACTGCAGATGAGAGAAATAAATTTGATGGCTCTGCAACAACAATAAAAAGTTCACCAGAAAAGGTTAAGGGAAAAACCGATAGAGAATTGGTAAAGTCAAGCAGGAGAAATGTGAGGCAAAGAAGTTCATAAGGTAATTCCCACTGGGAAAGATTTTCAAACTCTGGACACCAGGGAGGATGTTGTCACCACGGCCTTCGCTAGAGCGAAAAAAGGGTGCATCCAAAGTGCTGGGCTCATAAAGTCATGAGGCTAGGAAAGACCAAGGGTTTTTTATTCTGAGATGTTTACCCATCTGCAATTTAATAGGGAACATGGCAAAATTACACACACTCCTGCCTTTTAATACTGAGCACTTATTCACTTCACCTTCTTAGGCCTTCGTTACCTCAGCTGTTAAGTGAGGGAGATGAACCAGACGATTTCTAAGGTCCCATCTAAATCTTAAAAAAAATCATCTCTGCAAGAAAAGCTTGTATGCTTATGTATTCAGTTATCCAGTCCTTTCTAATATGTCACTTTGTATACTCTGATACAATGATTGGAGCTAAACCAACATTGTAAACTGCACAATTACAGGCTTGAAGCAAAAATAACTCCTCACAGTATTTCTTAATAAGAAATATTCATGACAATGTTATCACGTTACCTTTGGACATAATAAAAATTAAGCACAAAACAAATATAAGATAAATCTTTAATATATTTCTCATAGCAAAGCAAAGCAAAGAGACTGTGTGAAACTATTTTCTGCCCTTTTCCTTTCACAGTGCTAGGCCAATTTAAGTGGGGTGGGGGGGTGTGGGCAGGGCGGGGGGAAGGCCGAATCAAGAATAGCTTACACAGGAGGAGGCTCTGGCTAAAAACAGATTTACCACTGTGGTCTGTGTGGTCTAGAGGGAAGCACAGTGGGCTGGGAGATTTGGATTCTAGACCTAACCCTTCCAGTAACCATGTAACTCCAGGCAAGAGATTTCAATTTTCCTGCCTCCACTTTCTATTTTAAGACAGCAATAATTCTACATGTTTCTTCTACCTCAAAAATATGCTAATACAGAGATAAGGCATGTGAAAAATCTGAGTTATAGGGAAGAAAAGTATTATAGGCAATAATTAAGCTTGTTAATGACAACAAGTGCTAATTTAACAATTTTTTAAAACCTCACTATCCTGATTAGATCAAGACAAGTGGGAGGGAGAACCACTCAACCACAGGGTGGCAAGTGGGTCGTTGGCAAGTAAAGGCAAGGCATTGCGACTGTGACCCTGATGCACATGCACACAGCCTAAATCTCTCCAACAGAATGAACTCAGCTAGACCAAGCATGAATCTGGCTGATGGCCCCCTGGCCTGTGAACAAACACACTGTCCATCTTTCTTCTTTTCTTCATTTCTTTCTCCCTTCCTTCTTTTCCTTCTTTCTCTGTCCCTTCCTTCCATACATTCAAAAACTTTGCACTGAGGTTTTAAAATGTTCCACATCCTAGATATGGACACAGCCCTTATGTTACTTACAAATCTAGTTACTTAAACAAAAACGACTAAGACAGGGATCTGGGGATCCCTGAACAGGAAAGCTCAGACAGAGACCTAAGAAGAGGATTCAGGGTTGCTGCAGCCTGAACTCACGGGTAATCAGCCAATCAGGTGTGCCATCCCATCCCTCTTCAAATTTTCTCTCTCTCTCCTTTTTTTAAATTAATATATCTGTCCTCTTCCCTCAAGTCTCCTTTGTTTTTCCTGTGGGCAAGCAGGGAGGGTCATAAACTGATACTTATTATAATGAATAGTTTTCATTTACTATCTCATTAAGCCTAAATATCTCTTAAGAAAACAATCCTGTAACAGTGGACAGAAGATGGACAAGTGGAACAGTTAAAAGGATGTTACAGGGTGAGATAAAGAGGTTCTAAATGAAAGCAAACAATGTTAGAACTATTTCTCTATGGAAAGGCGTTTCTATTATAAAAGGCTAAATAAAAAATATTCCTCTGGAATAAAGTTGGCTTCTACCTATGTATAGTTGAGGTAAAGATATTCAAATCATAGAATATAGAATCCATAACCCCAAACCAGCTATTTTTCCACTTTCAAATATAAAGGCTGAATCATGCATATATCCATAACAATGATAGTAATTATAGCTTGAATTTTTTGAGAGTGTCTCTGTTCCAAGCATTGTGCTAAGTGCTTGATAAACTCATAAGGCCCCAGCAGCCGGGCAAGCATTATTACATTCACTTTCTAAAGGAAGACATGAAGATTCTAGAAAAAGAAAGTAACATACCCAGGGTCATATAAGTAGTAACAGATAAAAAGAGGCAGGATCCAAACATTGTTCTGTCTGTCCCCAGAGTCTGTGCCTATTAGATTATGCTATGCTGTCTCCATGTTTATCTTCTACAATTTCACTTGCATTCCTTTTCACTTCTACAAATGCTGATTGAGAGGGAAAAGGAAGCAACAGCAAGACTACCAGAAAGGGAATGGGGGCAGGGAGGCAAAGAAAAGGCATGTAAGAAGGAAGAAGAGAAAACCACACCACTTCCCACACTATGGTTCTTGCTGTAGGAGGAAAGAGATGCTACAGCTGCCGCATCAATAAATTCATTGATGTAATGCTCCTTGCTGCTGCCACAGACAGGCTAGGAAGAGGGAAGCAGGACTTGGGAACTGCTGCCCCTAAGAGACCTGAGGGTTGCATGACTGACTTCTCAGCCCCTATGACCATGGGAAGGGCAGCCCTAAGTGCCCATGACCATCACTGACTGTCCATGGAGGGGAAAGTGGAATCTCTCTCCATGCTGGCCCATGGGTGCCTGGGCTCTGAAGCCTGCTCACATCTCTTGATCCCCACCTTTCACTTTGTCTCTTTCCCCCTTATTCTGATGACCACAAGCCAAACAAACAGCAGAAGAGACTGGACTCATCTGGATTACATTAGTTGCTTGTATCATGCTATTTACATTTATGAAATATTGTATCGCGAGATCACATTTAGTAAAACTTTTTCTTAAAAACAGTTTTATCCTCTAATCCACTTTTTATTGGTTAGAAGCCAAACAAAATCGATCGTATATTTAAAAGCAGAGAGAAGAAAAAAGACATACCATTCTAGAAATGTCTAGCAAGCAAACATCTCAAGAATATTTATTCAAGGGGGTTACCCTGGGATGTCAGAGGGGAAACACGAAATCAATTGCCTTGGCTATTGTCACTTTAATATGAAATGTAAACCCCAAATACAACCACAGGCAATTCCTTTAATTTGGGAGAAGTATAATTGTGTTTAGGGAGTGTGGACAGAGCTCTTACCTGGCATGACCATGGTCTGTGGGGCTGCGGCATCGGTACTCAGGCAGAGACGGCCACCTTTGGCTAATCTATCGCAGAGCAAGGTGATATGTTTCTTCAGTTGGCTTGTGTCTTTGGGTATGTTCAGCTGGCTGTTGAGGTTCAAAGCCTGCTCCTTTGAACTCTTCGACAGGCAAGTCTTCAACAGGTGGGAAATGGCGGCATCCACCGTTTCTTCCCAGCCCTGGATACAAAAGCCAATTTTGAATTAATACAAAGATGACAATGAGAAAAGTGGGCGCTTGATGTATTATGCAGATTATTGATTGTTTATGTTCAAGTGTTGGGGACCTGTGAAGACTGTGGTATCTGGAATATTCCAGACTAGGCTGGTTTGGAATTCTAGCTCTGTCACCTGTTTGACCTTGAGCAAGTTACTTAATTCCTCTTAGCCTCATCCTCATCTACAAATGAGGATGTTAATGTCCCTCCGAGGGTTGGAGATCTATGAGAAGGGTTTAGCCCTGAGCCAGGCATAGAGTAATGAGTAACAACAAAAAGAGTCTCAGGCATGGGTCTGTTTGATGATCTGGTGTGTAAAGCTGCCAGGATTATAGTTTGTTTTGCCTTATCTTTCTAATCTTCAGCTAAAGGAAAGCGGGCCAGGAGTGGGAGGACCTTTGGATACCCTGGGGGAAACTGGAATGGCGAGAAAATCCTGGTGTCTCCCTCAGGTACTGGTTCCACAGCCTTGGGATTATAGGTAGAAACAAATGAGCTATTTCAAGAAGGATCCTGTGAAACACAGGACCTGCCTAGTACTGCTCACTGCCCAGTTGACAGTAAATGACCCAAAGGAAGTAGGCCATTGCCCCCACTTTTTGGGGGAACAGTGTGACTGTGCTGCAGTGAAAAACCTAGAAAAGTGCAGTGACAGCTACAATTCCAGGAACGTCAGCACTAGGCAGGGACCTCAGCATTGTCATGGAGAGCACTGGCACCAGCAGGACTGGCATGGGGAGGCACCACCCTCAGGTGGGTTCAGCTAACACTGGCAACAAGGAGTATGAGGTAATGAGCAGGAGGGGTCAGTTTAGGAGCTCCCTTTAGGCATCCCCAGAGGCTCCAGGAATAACTGGGTAAGATCTTTATGGGGATCTGGAGGTCCTAAGAAGCACAACAGGGACGCTAAGCATGAGTGAAATCTGGGTGTTGCTGCGAATGTGACTCCATCTGTACACAAAGGCTGGTAAGGCCTAGAGCACCATGGGCCTGACCATCCAATACAATTATAAAGAAAGACAAGAAATGAATTTACGATCATGGAATACTGCGGAATAGTGCAAGTCCCTTATATTAGAGGTAAGAGACTTGAGACTCAGAGAGAAGGTTCCTCTGGAACCCCTCATTCCATCCTCAAACTTATCATTTGAGCCACCGCTCAAATATGCAAATCAGATGAGGTTACTTCCAAGCTTCAACTCTGATATGGTTTGGCTGTTGGCTGTGTCCCCACCCACATCTTCATTTTGTAGTTCCCATAATCCCCACGTGTCATGGGAGGGACTCAGTGGGAGGTAACTGAATCATGGAGGTGGCTACCCCCATGCTGTTCTTGTGATAGTGAGTTCTCATGAGATCTGATGGTTGAATAAGCATCTGGCATTTCCCCTGCTGGCACTCGTTCTCTCTCCTGCTGCCCTGTGAAGAGGTTCCTTCTGCAATGACGATAAGTTTCCCGACGACTCCCCAGCCACGCAGAACTGTGAGTCAATTAAACCCCTTTTCTTTATAAATTACCCAGTTTCAGGTATTTCCTTATAGCAGCATAAGAACAGACTAATACAAACTCCTAAATTCAAACAGTCATACTGGCATTTAAGGAACTTTCTGCTCCAGCTCTTGCTCCATTGTATTCTATTCCCATCCACCTGCACCCACACTGTCTCTCCCTTAGGCCTCTGCACATGGCCAGCGCTCATGCTGCAATGCCCTAACCTCTACTCTTTATCTGGCCAACTCCCACTTAATGACTTGCTCAGGCACTGCCATCCAAGGGCTGATAGGTGACCCCTCTTTGGGGCTCTGAGACTTCACACATTCAGATGCATCACAGCTCTTGTCATCCTGTGATGTGGGTGCTGTTTGCATGTCTGATTTTCCGTGAGAGTGCCTGGAGTTCTCCACATCCCCACACTATTCTTGGTATACAGAGGATGGTCAAGAAATATGTTTGTTGGACAGAGAGATGGTGAGATATAAAACCAGGGCCTTAAAGTTGGGAGAGCTTTGGAGATCTTTATGTCTAGTCTCATGGGGGGTTTCCCAGGATCATTTATACAATAGCAACCATCTGCCTAGGCATAGCTGTCTTCAAGTCCAAAATCACTACTTTTTGAGGCAGTTCACTCCTTTCAGGGACATGTGTAACCAACAGAAAACTATTCCCACACTGAGTCAAAGTCTGTCCCATTGGCCCTTCTTCTACCCTCCAGAGTCATGCAGAATAAATCTAACCTCTCTTCTACATGACAGCCTGTTTTATCTGTGAAGACAGCAATTCTGTACCCTCTCCTCCAGAATAAACATCCTAGTTCCTCTAGTTCTTCCTAACACAGAGTTTCAAGTTTTTTCTCCATTGTGACCACTCTCCTTTAAATGAGCTCCAATTTGAAACACTTACAAATTTATACAGCTAAGTAGAGAACCCCCGAGTGACCCCAAAACACAGGGCTGTGGCTGGGAATGTAGGTATCCCACAGCCCTCCTTTTTTCTAGGAATTCTCCTGCCAGCCTGGCCTCCAGTTGCCTCTGCTCTCTTGGCAGTTGGATTACACTCTTGATTCACATTGAGTGCACAGACAACTAAGCCCCAGGTCTTTGCCACACTTGCCATGTCTCTTCTTCTAGGTTTATGAAGTTCTCTCTCTCTCTATCTCTCTTTATTGAGACAGAGTTTTGCTCTTGTCGCCCAGGCTGGAGTGCAATGGCATAATCTCAGCTCACTGCAAATTCTGCCTCCCAGGTTCAAGCGATTCTCCTGCTTCAGCCTCCTGAGTAGCTGGGATTACAGGCAGGTGTCGCCATACCTGGCTAATTTTTGCATTTTTAGTAGAGATGGGGTTTCACCGTGTTGGCCAGGCTGGTCTTGAACTCCTGACCTCAGATGATCTGCCTGCTTCGGCCTCCAAAAGTGCTAGGATTACAGGCATGAACCACCGTGTCTGGCCTGCGGTTGGTTCTTCAGATCAAAATGCAGACTCTACATGTTTCATCTAGAGAACTTCCCACTGATTGCCATAATTGGTTAATTGGGACTTTTCACTCTATTGGCCCACTTCTATTGGCCCTGTAGGGGTCACTAGGCAAATTAGGAAAAAAGTAAATGATTTTAAAGTCATCTTGAAAATCCTTTCAAGAGATTCAAGAGACCCAAAAGACCATAAAAACAGCTTCTTACCCCAAACCACTAAAGAATAATAAACCACTGGTTGTTACAAAGACATCTCTTTACTACTACCAAAATCTAAACTAGACTAATATCGAGAATTGACCTTGTTATTTCAGTAATAATGGGAAGAGGTAAATGAAGACAAAATAGTAACCCAGACATCATTGGAGAGGACATGTTTTCAATTGGAGTCATTGACGAAGACCTCTGGAGTATAAGAAGAAAAAATCCTTTGAATATAATTTGGCATTTGTATGCTCTGTGGTCATTTCAGCATTAAAATAGTTCCTACTCTCATTCATTTAAGGAAACTACTGTATCATAAATAGATTACTGTAACATATTAGATAATTTAAGTAGATATGACATTTAGTTAATACAGAGTACTACACAATTTCTTTTCCTAATGCCAACTTGCAGATCAAGTCTAAAACCATGTCATGTTTAGGTATTTGGCATGGGATACTTCTTTAATATAAATGAGGCATGATGCCAGTACTTTAGAAAGACTGCCACTAAAATACAGTTATTACTTGGAGGGACTGAATTGATACATAAATTCAAATATAAGACTAAAAGGAATATCTCTGAGACAAAAAAAGAGCCTTTGAGAGTTTTGTTAAATAAAAATACAATGTGATAATTCACTGATCAAACATGTAGCATACTTACCTATGGAAATGTGAAATAAAACTGTGGAATCTAGAATCTCAGGTGTGAGAAGTACCTTAAAGGCAAGATACTTTAAACAGCTTTTTGGTATTTGAGTCCATTACCTTTATTCATAGCTCTTAAATTGGTAACGCTAATGTTCAGTTTTAATGTCTAAATACATACACATACTACATGCACATACCTAACCTTTAACCTTTAAAGATGAATATCAATCGTACTAGTATTTTTGTCTTATATTGTGAGAGTAAAAGAAAACCTTAATTTGGGAAATACAGCACTAAACATTTCTGGAATTGAGCGTGCGCTCTTCAGTGAGAATTGATTTTTGTTATAGTTCTCAAATCCACAATTTGCTGTAAATTCCAGGTTGACCTGTGTGTATGGCTTTCAGAAAACAACAGTGCTGGGGGAGTGGGAGGGAACTGGGGAAGGGAAGGGACAGATGTAAGAGAAGGGAAGGGGACCAGAGGGGAGGGGAGGGAAGAGAAGGGAGAAGGAGTTAGTTAAATGTGCATGTTACTCTATTTCATCTTCTCCACAGCCCTTGTCGTTATTGGAAGTTAACTTATCCATTGGGTTTGTGGGGATTTTTTGGTTTACTTTGTCTAGTCTAGTATTGATAATTGGGTTTTCCTTTGTTTCCAGACCTTGGCTTTACCCAAGTCCTCTACCAGAGCCCTTGCTTTGGGAGCCTGCTGAAAGTGTCACTCCTTGATAGATAGCTGCCTAGCTTCTGCAAGATCCCTCCAAGGAACTGGACCCAGGGGCCGAGGGCCTACCTGCTACCTGACTTCTCCAGTGCCAAGTTGCCTGCTGTATACATCCCCCAATACGGCTCCCCAGTTCTCTGCTTCCACATCTTGCCAGCCTGTGCAGAGGCTTCTACATTCCATGCTGGTCCCAGATGCCTTTGTGTACCAGTATGATTGCTGGTGTGCCCTTTTTCTGTGAGCCAGCTCTTTAAATTCAAGGACCTGGCCTTGCCTAGTCTGCTCCTCCTGACTGAATTCAGCTGAGCTATGCTTCTTGCTATCCAGAGTCCAGAGAGCCACAGCTGAATTTCTGACTGCTTTGCTTTACTACCCTGCTAGTCTCCACTGGTCAATAGGCCTAAATACCAGATCAAGCAAGTGGCTTATCAGAAACAGGAGGAAGTAGAAAGTTTGACCACACTTGTAAAGTTAATTTCCTAGGGTACTGACAAAAGTAACCAAAGCACAAAATAAACTAAGAAAGTATTCCCATGCCACCTGTGAATCAAAACAGTTGAGTTGATGATAGCTGTCCTGAGGCTCCTGGGTTCTGACTTAACCTCATTCACCTCATCTGCCCCTTCACTGTGTGATCTTAGATAACTCATTTCATCTGTCTAGGGTACACGTGCAGTCTCCACAAAACAGCAATAACGCTACTCATTATGCCAATCTTATATAAATGGTACGGCACTCTGAAATCTTAAGTGGAAGATACTATGAAATGAGCAAATTTACTCAATCCTACTTTTTTAAAAGTCAGAAAATAGAAGTATGTCATTGAAATCTAAAGTTCCAAGTAATAACCTTAAACTTTTTTCCAAACAAATTATAAACTTCTGCAAACCTATGTTTATAATAGAAACAGTACCACATCCTTAACTACAGTGGTATAGGGAAAAACCACAAAATGCCACAGTAACATTGATTACCAAATGTGCACCCAGTTAACTCTAAGGGAGTGAGAAAAGGTTAAAAAACAAAAACAAACAAACAAAAACCACGAGACCTGTTAAAAGAACAAACGTAGATATTGTGGCAGGAGTCCAGATTTCAAGTGAAAAGAGAAGACTCTCAGAAATGGCCCATCTTGCATTATATATTTGAAGGTGAAACAACATTCATATCATATTCATTTACCTTAATAACAAACTGTATTAAAGGGAAAAAATTTCCTCTCCAATAGATGTAAAGGATTCACAATGAAAAGTGTTTGGTATTTATAACTGATCCACAGAACATTACGGTTCTTACTTTGTATGGTGTTGTATTAGATTATATTTAAATATGCTAAAACTAATTGTATAATGGGTCATTGTAAACCCCAGAACAAATAAAACTTTGTACTTTAGTTCTAAACTATGTATCATGGAAAGTATAGGGCCTTTTCAGGATCTATCTAGGTTCAGATTATTTCCAAATATTATTTGCTTGATTGTAATCAGTGAAATCCCCCTGTCATGCAAAGAGGGCTCAAAATGTTGAGCAATTCACCTTTGAAAAATAAAACAGCCCTTTGAATGTAAAATAGAAAATAAAATAAAATAAAAATGAAAGCAAGTTGTATTGTCTATATGGCATCTTAAGTTTAAAATCATATTCAATGTTTTTATAAAATAAAGCACTGAAAAAAATCAGCTCTGATTTTTTCAACTCATCATAAAATGAAGAAAATTCTACATGTAATCTACTAACTCTCATTCCCCAGTATCATTCCTTTTTATTTTAAATGGAAACAATCTATTGGACTTTTGGAATTCTCCGTATCTTTGTCACAACTCACAAGCAGTAAAAATTTAATTGAGATTTCAACCAAAAGTAGACCAGTGTGCAGGTTTATCCACACCATTTTGTGGAAAATCAAGCACACTGCATCCTATTGGATGAAATGGATGAAAATCTAAAACCTCTGTAACAAATATAAGCTAAGAGACCTTCAGAGAGTTCGGCTGCGGTGCAAGCAGAAAGCACAAAGTTGCTGCAAACCAACCCATTCTGGTCCCTTTTGTAAGCTTATGTTTTCCCAGGAACATTTATATTTGACCTGTACTCCCATTCCAACCCCAAATTCTTTAGATGGAGGAACACAAAGTAGATTACCTGAAGTAGTATAAAATGTGATCCTGGATGGCGATCGTCAGTTTCAAAACAAAGCAAAATACTAATGATGTCTGATGGAGCCAGTCACCTTGACTAAGCATTAAAGTTTAGTTCAAGCAAAAGTTTCCAGTTACCTGCATTACTCAGAAGCAACTTACAAAAAAAAATTAAAGACTGGAAAATCAAATTGATAATACAATTCCAGGAGAAAGCTGTTTCTGCTGGTGGTAAATTACATCACTTGGACCAGATTTCCCAGTGAGAACAACTGGAAAAGAACATATAAAAACCATTCCTTTGAAGGCACAGGAAAGCTAACATCATAGTGACAAATTCCCGGGTCAAGATCCAGGGGACAATGGAGGCCCAAGAAAGATAAGCCCTGAGTTTAAGGCTGCCTTTTCCTCTGCGGTCATTAGCTATGTGGCCTGCAACACTGAGCCTTCACTTATTCACCATCTCACACTATGACTTGCACTTATTTATATATTTCCACAAAAGGGGAAGTATGGGCCATGAAAGTACCTTGGTTTAGAAATCAGAAGACCTAGACTGTGGCTTTACGTCTCTGGGAAAATTTAAGCTTTAAACATAAGCTTAATGTCTCTGGGAAAATTATTTTAGTTCTCTGTATCTCAGTTCCCTCATCAGTAAAAAACCAGGACAATATTTCCCTTGCCAGGTGCTTACTAAGATTTAATGAGACATATTTAGCAAATGCAGGCAGTTAATCCCATACCAATATTCTTACTTGTGAGAGCTCTCTCTAAAGTTTATCTTTTCTTTGCGGGTTCACTTGAATAACAGCAGCAGGAATAGCAGCAACAGCAACAGAAGTAAAAACTATTTTGGGGCTGGGCGCAGTGGCTCACACCTGTAATCCCAGCACCTTGGGAGGCAGAGGCAGATGGATCACAAGGTCAGAAGTTCGAGACCAGCCTGGCCAAGATGGTGAAACCACGTTTTGTATTTTGTAAAAATATAAAAATTAGTTGGACGTGGTGGCAGGCACCTGTAATCCCAGCTACTTGGGAGGCTGAGGCAGGAGAATCACTTGAATCCGGGAGGCGAAGGTTGCAGTGAGCTGAGATCACATCACTGCACTCTAGCCTGGGCAACAGAGCAAGACTCCATCAAAAAAAGAAAAAAAAAAACTATTTTAGACCTCTTATGTGCTGAGAATCTTACAAATATTATTTCAGTTAATTCTCTCAACTACCCTATGAGGGGGTATTATAACTTCCAACTGAGGATTTAGATTGAAGGTACTTCACTGAAAATGTCATAATTATTAAAAGTGGGAGCTGTAATATAATTCAGGACTATATAGCTGTAAATACCACACTTGACCACTGTGGCCCAGAGCCCTTATTTCCCATTTCGTTGTGTTTATCTTTCAATCTGTTATCATTAGGTCTGCTTAGGCTCCTTTTACTTTACTGGGCTTCAGAAACGACTTCTTCCCCTAGAAGATTCATGGTCATAATTAACATATTTACGAACCAAAATTTAAATCAGCTTCTTTATCCAAATGAATAATCTGCATATAATCAAATGAGATTTTACTGCATCATAATAATAATAATAAAAGCACAATGCTCTGTGCCAGTTTGGTTAGGTCAAACTTTTATAAGAGTCCACCAAAGCTTTAAGCACCTTCAGAGACTACTGTAACTGACATATGGTTATAGCCTTTGGACACTATGGCTCCTGAAAACATAACAATGGTCAGACATGATTCCAAGGAGTCTGAAGTACAAACACTCATTGCAGGCACTCATCATTGAGAATACTTGGACAGCCACTCCTATTATCAAGACACACAACACAATGCGTCACATAAGACTCCTCAAGTGCCCACATATTTGACAGAGTCTGAGAAAACTTTTATTGCCACCTAGGACAAGAGAAGAACCATATGAGTAAGCTAAAGGTATCAACTCCTCACCTGACAATGATGTGTTCTTAACAATCTCAAAGAACAAGGAATAACTGAACTCAAGGAAAAAAGTGTCTAAAAATACATGAAACCACAGATTTAAGTGAAAAGCAGTACAGGTTTCTTTTCTTTCTTTTTTTCTCTCCTCCCTTTAATTACTTTGAATTTTTCAGGACCACCCAGAAACTTCACTATTTTAAGACATGGTTATTTATTTCTCTCTTGATCAGGACCGTCAATGGATATGAAACAGCTCCAGAAGGTCCACATGCTAGATTTCTATTTCTATTTTCTTCCAATAGAAATCAAGTCTGGAGAAAAAAAATATTTAGAATTGCATCTGGAATGACAGAGCTGTACATCATTCAATGTTAAGTGTCATTTTTCACAGTTATCAAGCTAAGATAAAAGCAGGGGAGCAGCACAAATCTCAAAACTGTAGAGTAATGGTGATGAAGTAGTATGTTTATCCACACATTCATCCTAATTTTAAATATCGTTGTCTATAAATAGTTTAAATTTGAGTCTATACAGTCATTTATTTTAAAAGTATTTATTTAGAGCCAACTAGTACAAGACACACTAAATACTGTGATTTTTTTTTCCAAAAAGGTGAATCAGATATGGATCCTACCTTAAAGTAGCTTACACTCAAGTGATAATATAAGAATATATACAAAAATATAATGATATAGAAAATGGAATGTACTTAGAGAGGTAAAGTGCTTTAGCGATTATTTGTTTTAGCTCTCATGCCCTAGCCCCCATCCTAAAACAATATGAAGAATTATTTGTCAAATAAAAGTTATTCAGACAGAAAGGTCTATGCAATAATGTAAATATAAATAATATAAAACTTTCCCAACAGTTTTGTACAAAAATTAATTATATAGTTTGAGTTTGTTTTAGTGTTATATGAAGCAAGCCACAAGTTGATTAAATTTGCCAGCATTTTCTGGTATAGGCTTGAGCACAGGCACATATAACTATAAAATATAAATCTACATTTATCCTTGTGATAGATTGAAGAAGAGTAAAAATTCACTTTGATCACTTGGTCCAAAGTTACTCCATCGAGTCAGACTGTTCATTTTCGTGAGGCCCCTTAATTTGGGTTCAAATCTTGCCTCTGTTATTTTCTAGATGTGTGGCCTTGGACTTATTTCCTCATCTATAAATTGGAACAAAGATAAAAGCACAAGTAGTTGACTTGAGAGCCAAGCCAAGAAGCGCCAATGGGGAGTGGCAAAGTGTGATGAACAGTGGAGAAAAAGCAATAAAGGGTATGCTGTTGAGCGGTAACCGGTGCTCACTCCTGCCAGAGAACTCTGGGATGGTGTATAACATAACTCTCACAGTTACCCGCATAAAGGATGAGGGAACCTAGGTATTAATCTACTAAGTCTATCAGTCATTGGCTGAGCATGGTGGCTATGTAGCCTCTGCCAAACAGGGATAGTCCTCAGGCAAAAACTGCAGGTGTTGAGCAGGTGGAAGCATTCAGGAATGGTGAGAGGTTAAGAGATAGGTATGGGACATGCACAGCATGTGCTACCACTGCCTACTTCAAAGGAACGTAGTGAGGATTAAATGAAATAACAGATGAAAAGTCCTTGATCAATGCCTAGCCCATAATAATGCTCAATAAAAGTTAATTTTCTTACATTCCTTTGGCATATCTTGTTTGGGTGTGTGTTTAACTCTTCTCCCATTTTCTTTACAAAATAGAGAAATTCAGTTAGTGAAGTTCACTGGACTTAGTTCTAAGACTGCTAACCAATGTTTATGATCTTGAATTCAGACCCAATAGGTTAGAAAGGAAGTAACAACTGCTGTTAAACAATACAAGTTAGATTTTTATTTCTCAGGCAGCTGGGGAGTTTCACCATTCCAAATGCAAGAAATGAAACATATTCCTGTTAACACTGTTAGTGACTTCACCCACAAATTCTTCTTCATTGCTGTGGGTGAGAAGATCTGTGTTCACTCAGTTCTCACAAACTACTTATCAGTGAGATCTTAACCTAAATTTCCTATGTTATGCAACAGACCACATTTTAAATGATACCAATAGATACTCAATCTTCATTACTTCTCACTGTTTATACATGGCTTTCTCTTCAAAAAGCAACAACTGGTAAGATTTTCCCTATTTACTGTATATGAAATGTGCTTCTAGTCAAAAACACCTACTCCAAGATGGGAAGTCATGGACTTGCCTTTTTCTATGACTTCCTGTGCCCAATTCAAACCACTCACAAATTCCCTCTTAATAAAAAAGACTACAATGATCATTTCTTTACTCTGTGCTTACAAACATGTTCCATCAATTTTTTTTTTTTTTTTTTGAGATGAAGTCTTGCTCCGTCACCCAGGCTGGAGTGCAGTGGCACGATTTTGGTTCACTGCAACCTCTGACCCCCGGGTTCAAGTCATTCTCCTGCCTCAGCCTCCCCACTAGCTGGGATTACAGGTGCCTGTCACTGCACCCAGCTAATTTTTGTATTTTTAGTAAAGATGGGGTTTCACCATCTTGGCCAGGCTGCTTTTGAACTCCTGACCTCGTGATCCACCTGCCTCGGCCTCCCAAAGTGCTGGGATTACCAGTGTGAGCCACCGTGCCTGGCCTATGTTCCATCAATTCTAGGACATTTCTCCCCCACATCCCAGAAGTAGGATTGTGTCTTGTACTCAGTGGTATATAACAACTTCTGGCTTTCAGGTTCTGGTCTTGCTATAGTTTTCATTGCCTAAGTATGTACAGCCTTTATCTTAGCAGTCCATATCATGTCATGTCCACTGACTTGTGTGCAATGTGAATACTCCTCATTAAATTAATTACCATTTAAATTATCTTTTAAAACTACACCATGGCTGGGCGCGGTGGCTCAAGCCTGTAATCCCAGCACTTTGGGAGGCCGAGACGGGCGGATCATGAGGTCAGGAGATCGAGACCATCCTGACTAACACGGTGAACCCCGTCTCTACTAAAAAATACAAAAATCTAGCCGGGCGAGGTGGCGGGCGCCTGTGGTCCCAGCTACTCTGGAGGCTGAAGCAGGAGAATGGCGGGAACCCGGGAGGCGGAGCTTGCAGTGGGCTGCTATCTGGCCACTGCACCCCAGCCTGGGAGACAGAGCGAGACTCCGTCTAAAAAAAAAAAAAAAAAAAAAAACTACACCATGACTTATCATTGAGCAAAAAAGTTACTGTGTGCACAGAAAGGTATGGAAATAGTGTAGTTAGAAGTGTAAAGTTGAACTGAGTGAGGCAAACATTCATGACTGAAGAATGACAGCAATTTCATATTTTCTCACAAAGCAAAAGCTAAGCTGTAAGCTTTCCAGGATGTGAGACAAGAAAATACACCCAGATAGAATAAACTGTGTTATGTTTTGTTATGGAAAGACACGCACAGAGATCACTATCCTATGTCAAGGTCAAGCAATACAACTAAGGTCAGGAAAAAAACTGGCAAATCCCTGAAACAGATGTGGTTTAATTAATTAATGTATCATGTAGGACTATTGTTAGAGCATTAAACATCAATTTGCCTAAAATTTCTTGCTGACTTTGGACAGAGGCCGCTTAACTTCAGGCAACATACAGTTCAACTGAGGAGGAAAAATGAAGTTTTGAGTTTAGTCAAAAAGGAAAGTTTTTGAAAGGATGTAAGAGGTTCGGAAAAAAGAAATCATGAAGACAACAGTGGCACACTCAAGAAATGCTGCACAAACAACGCTCTTTATAGTATACAGGACAATGCTACATAGAAAAAACACAGCAATGAGCTGTAGTTGAATGACCTGTCATGATTTAGGGGAATCAAACTTTGAATGTGAAGAAGTTTCAGGGATACCTTACTCAATTTATGTTGCTTGTATCTTTCTTCTTATTCAGGCACAAGAGTAACGTATGATAAAATTTATGTCTAAATACGTCTAAGAGAGCTCTTTCAATAATAAAAAAATTTAAGTGATAAAACTATTATGTCATAGTTTAATTGGCAGTGTTTTGTTTTTTTTTTTCCCTGATTCATTCACAAAGCAATGCCATAACTTAGAGTAGATGGCATCTTATTGTTGAAATACAGTGGCAATAATAACTACCAATTCTTGGATGCCTGTCACACGCCAGGCACCATTATTTGGCACTTCATGTACATTACCTCAATTAGTCCTTACAAAGCCTTAAGATGTATATATAGAGTGTCCTCGTGAAACCTGCACACCTTTGAAAAGTCAGTGCCAAATGGGGTCATGCACCTAATGCAGTTTTTACGGCATTTAGCACCACTGTATTATTATTGTTGTTATTATTATTGTCTTCCAAAGGATATCAATAATTAAGCACCAAAACCCTGAATCTGAAATGATAGTGAAGATACCCCAGGGAAATTCAATGTGTAGTTTAACTCATTGAGAACAAACCATTTTTAGTTACTTTGTGTAAGCAATATAATTTGGATATATATTTGCATATCTTATTGAAGGAGAAAAAATTTATTATATATTTTTCTCACTCGATGTTTATTATGTTATAGTAAATCATTTGCAGTACCCAAAGCTAATGAAGGCTGGATTCCATTGTTTAAATTTTTTAAAATATAGGAAATTCCCTCTGTAACAGCTCCCATCCTAACCCTGTGAAAGGGGTGAGCCTGTGGTTCTGAGCACCTCAGAAACGGCCATTTCCTCACTCTGTATAGACGGTGTTTTCCATCAAACTCCAGTTACCCCTTGATGAGAAAGGTACTAAAGAACCACATTCATTAACTTTCTTAATATCATGTTCTCCTTCTGTACCGTTTGTTTACTGGTTCAGTAAGAATATAAAAAGAAAGCAACCTGAAATCAAATTGGAATGGCCACTCTCACCTCTCCAAAGCAGAACCAGTCCTTGGGGAATAGTCTAGTTCACCACTGTAGAGACAAGGAAACCAATACTCCGTGAGTTCCACCACTTGCTACGGACACAAAGCTAGTTAAGTATTTGTTCCAAAAGGGATTTGAACCCACAGTCTGACCTAATTCTGTTCAACTGATATGCCACAGTTTATATTTTTCAACTATTAGCTTTTAGGTTGCTTTCAGTGCTTCATAATTCTAAATGTAAACATTATGGTACCAAACGGATTTTAGTTTACTGCTTTTAGTGCATTAAGTTAGATGACTGATGCCAAGTATAAGATTTGTTTTATGACTGACATTTTCTTAGAGGACTCTCAGGAAAGACCATATCAGAAATAAGTGGGTATGTCTATTTCACCATATGTCTGTCAGCACTATATAGTAACAAATTTGGCTAAATCAATATAGGTGAAGGGTACCTAACAGTTGCTTTCACTTGTATATATTCATCACTGCTAAGATTGGAAATTTTTGTGTATACTGACTTGAATTATGAGGATATATGAATGAACATATGTATGAATATTTATTTATGGTGGTTTGACTATAATCTATCTATATCTTTTAATATCTGTACAGGAGAGACCAGGTTTTGCTTTTATAAAACCCAAAAATATTTGAAGTATCTTAGAAAAACGGGAGGGGTGTGGAAACAGAGGTAGTACACTTCCTTTTCAAAAACTGATTAAAAACTACACAGTTGTTAGACAAGCATCTGTAATTATGTGAGACATTATGAAAATAAATGGAGTATCAAGCAATACTTGTATACAACTATATGTTTAATTGCTTTAATTCTGTGGGGATGTAGACAAATATTTCCTTATATTTATTAGAATATAGGACAAGTACAGAAAATAATTTTAGAGAATTTAATGAGAAATAAATTGTATCACACCCTCCAAGTGAAATTCACAAGAGAATGGAAAGCCAGAATAAAGAGGGAGGAAATGAACATTGATTTACTTCTTAAAGAGAATATATGGAAGGGTAGAGAGAGGACACGATTTTAAGTGAAGAAAAAAATCCCTCTTCACTCTGGCTTGATGGAAGAAGCTGTGTACCCATGGTTCACCTTTCCCAGAATGAAGGGGGTAGCCGGGGAGTCACACAAAATGAGCTTTAGAAATCAGATATGGTAGAGCCAAGTGACTGAAGGTCTTCAATGCCTGGCACTGGAGTTCAATCTGAACAGGGGCCAAAAGAGCCATGTCAAGTGTGTACACAGCTGTGTGATGGGAGAGTACTGGGCTGTGAGTCCAGCAAAGATGTGGGGGGCACACCAATGCAGAGACACGGGCAAAAAGGCTACTTTGGATGCCAACACAGAAGGTTTTCAGGTGCAAAAACAGGGCCTGAGCCAAGGGGCTTTTCCAGAAAGATTTCCAAATGAACAACAGCAGGCCAGGGAGATGAACTGAACACAGAGATGCAGGGAGACACAGAGCCACATGTTGTGGTCCACAGCACAGAGGGCATGCTGCTTTTAAAGGAAGGAAGGCCAGCAATTTCCATGTATATGTTTCTAAAACAATGTACTGTCAGAGAAATGTTAAAATAATCTCTTTGTAATTAGTAGACTCAAACTAGGTCAGGGAAAGGTATTTTAAGAAAACTGAATTAATATAAACACACCTCTAGCCAGGAATAAAATTGGTAAGCATTATGAAGTTGATGATGATCACTATTTTCCTCACTGTGATTGTTTGAATTTAATTATTACACTATTCACATTTAAATCCTACTTTATTTCACGGAGGATTTGAAGAGGCATACAGAGAAAGTGACGCTTCAATTAATGCTTTATTTGGTTATTTAGTTTCCTTATTTTAAAATGCATAAATAGCAAATGTGTCCATTAAAGCACCCTTCAATATTTGATGTAAAGAAAGTTTTTAAGATTACACATCACAACTTGTGCATTGTATTCTACTTGACTTCTATCCTATACTATATTCTACAGTACTTCAACTATTTCACTTTTTCAAAACAGCAAGAAAACCATCAAAAGGGCTCTAAGATATATTATACTCAACTGTAGTGAGACAGAATATTACACAATTAAGTACTAGCAGTTGCATCTCACTAGCAGCAACACAGGGTATGTGGTCATTATAACATGAAACTAGTTCTTTCATGTTTATCTTGCTGGCTAAGATCATGGGAATTACCAAACTATTTACTTTCTGCACTATGTTCCCATAGACAGTTATAATTGGGATGATACTTTAACAGTCACAAAGGCAGACTTAATACTGACACCAGACTTCCTCCTTTTGTTTGCCTTTTAAGAAGAGGTCATTAATAATGGCAATGATTAGCCATTGCAGTCATCACTCAACCCAGACAGCAAGCACAATGGCTCTTACATCAAATCTGACCTATGACGTAAAAGTCTCTCAACCTTGTAAGTGAGCTTTGATAATTCCCTCCACACAATAGCATTTCCTATTATAAACATCTGTTTTCTCACATGAACCACGTTGAACATGTTAAAAATAAGTTTCTCTTTCCATATCAGTTTGTAAAAGGGATAATCAATCAAGATATAAGGCTGAAGGCCCAAGTCTCCTTCCCCCACTGATGTAAATTTCCATCCTAACTTTCCCAGGGGATTTTTAAGTTCAGTACTAGGGAAGGTAACTATTAAACCCTTAAGAACATAGTAAAGCTTTCCTTCTTCAAATTATAGATAATATCTACTAAAGACATTGAATGTACTTTAAAAGAAAAGAAATAGTCAGGCATAATGCTAAACAATGTGCTAAACAATTCCTTCCAACTCTTAAGATTCTATGCAATCAGGTCCCCAAACCAGTGAACTATTGCTCTTTTCATTAGAGATTCCTCTGGAGTCAGGTGAGCATAAATGAATATTAGAACAGACGTCTGATACAGGCAGTTTGGAAATATCAATACTGCTCCTCCTTGTTCTCTTGCCATAAGCTGAATGAAGAATCTTAGTCATTTAAGCTGTTTACTAAGATAATGAGAAGCAGATTTGTACAGAGATCAGGAAGGGCAAAGAGGATTCATCTACATACCAACTCCAAGTGACAATGACCACTTAGAAAGCTGTATTCAAAAGGATTCTGAGACCATGTGCAGGCTCAACAGAAAAAAATTCAACATGGTTACAATGTTTACCAAGGCCACATGGGGAATAGTAACAGCAGCACTTGTGCCAGCTTCTTGCCTCTCTTATATGCATACATCTCCCCAGAGAAGTTTCTTCTTCCTAAAAGTGTCTGGTTATTGCACATCTGAACAGGCTGAACCTAGGATACCACAAATAAGTACTGCAAATGCAAACACCATGGTATAACTTAATGTCAGTATCTTACCCTACTTTCATTAGTGTGTCAAAATGTGCTGAGGTGGTTAACTCAACTGATAAGATGTTTTTTCTCTTGATGACTGACAGTGCTATGCAACAGAACTTTCTGCAACAACGGAAATGTCCTGTATCTGGGCTATCCAATGTGGTAGCCACTCATTCACATGTGGCTATTGGGTAGCTGAAATATAGCCAGTGTGTTCTTAATTTTATTCCTTTGTATTTAAATTTCACGTGGCAAGGGGCTATCATATTAGGCAGCACAGGACTAGAATGTTTGCTTGCAATGTTAAAGTAAATCCACAGAGAACTGGCTCTAAGTCTGTTTTGCTTCCTGAGGTATGCTATGTGCCTAGAACACTGCCTAAAACATAGTATGTGCTAAGATATTCACTGAACGAATAAATGAGTAAAGAGATTTGTCCTATCAGGTCATCCTGAAGTATGGATGGTTTTGCATCTTTCGGCTTCTGTGCAGCATGATTAGAGGGAGATGTGTGTAATATCACAATTAAACACTCTCTCAGACTCAAACCAGTAACACAGCCCTCACTGGGCTTAGTAGATAAAGTATTTTCCATAGAACTTCAAGCAAACAGAGGGTCAATCGAGACATGTTTAAATTCTGCATTGAGAATTCAAATACCCTGAAATATCCTCAGCTCCTAATCTGAAAGATATGAAAACAATTTATTTTAAAATTGGCCTGTCTGATACTCTGCTGGAAGATTATTTTGGATGGCACTTCTTTACCATCACAGGAAGATGGTAGGGACAATACTAGGTTATCAAACGAAACCGAGGGTAAGAGCTTTTTTAGGAGACACCAAATAGAACATTTAATGTTCTTCTATAATGAAAAGGGGTATCCCTACAAAAAGACATCTGGCACATATAACTTTGAGCACCTGTAAAAATTTACTTATAACAGTCTGCAATTCCAGCATTTATCTGCCCCAAAATAGTATTGAGGAGTGACAAAAATGGAAAGGCATTATTAAAGAGACAGATCACAGACAACGATTAATTCTGTTCCAAATGAAACGGCATTTTAAACGAAATACTGTCAATATAGAGTGGAGAACATTAGTTTTCATTAGCAATAGCACATTCTAAATATTTTTGCATTGTGAACCTGATGTCATTAGGGAGAAAATACCCAGAGTTGGCTATTGCATTTGGCTGCCTTTTAACACATGCCATCAAAATAATAACAAATCATTACACAGTGCTGTCTGAAACATAAACAAAACATCTTCTGAGCACTTTCTTTCACCTCTCAATACTTGTGGCGACATGTGACCTTGAGCTGAGAGGCTCTTCTGAAAATGTTGTCCACATGTCTAAAGTTTTCCCCCTCACACGTGTACTCTGCCATCCACCCTCAACCAAACCATCTAAATTACATTCAGATTTTTGTGGTATCATAATAACTTCAATATGGGAGATATTTTCAACATTCTGGTAAGAGAGTCCTTTCTTCCCTGCCTCACTCTTCTTCCAAGTTATTTCAGGTTTGCATATTTCATTTTCACATCTCAGTGGGATACCCATCATGTAACATTTATTTGTGAGGTCTAAAGGCATAACGTGGGGGATTGTGAACTAGCATGTCAAAACCACATACTGCATGCGTATGTCTTAAAGAATGAAAAAGGATTCCTTTTTTCTCAAGATGTATAAGCTGTCTCAACAGTATAAGTCCAAAGCGAATACTGCAACCTAATTAAAGATGAAGAGCATAACAAGCAGTATTAAAATGTCTTTTTTGATTCATTCTCCTCCAAGTTATGTTTTTATCAAATGTCTTGTCTCATTAATGACTCCAAAGACATAATGAGTATACATACCTTCCAATATCACCAAATTCAGAAGAGAGTTGAAAGAATTTTCTTCTACATGTTTTGGGGACTATGACCGTGGAGAATGTACAGGCAGGGTAGAAAGGGACTTTCGGGAGAGACTAAGTCCATTCACCTGCCTACAGGGATAAGCATGCTTATATATTCCCAGACGAATAAGACTTTTTAAAGATCTCTAAAGTAAGAAATACCACAATCTCTTCTGGGTACCAATTCCTACATTTAGAACATTTATTTCTAGGAAGGTCTTCCTTTGAGTTTAACCATGCTTCAGGGCCAGCTTCATGAGCATTCAAGCTCTGCAGTCACAAAGGGGCTCATGCTCAGAAGGACCACCTACCAGCCCTGCCTGGCTTAATGTTTTGTTGTCACCATCTTGAAATTTTTAATAATTTTACCTCTGAACTTGTGTTTCCTAAATGAACTATGATGGAGCAATGAAGCACATGTATGAAAAGGGAAGATATATGCAGTATGCATGCCCCCTTTCTCCTTTCTGCCTCATTCACATGTAGCCCCATGAGCTCTGAATTCCTGTGGCCCCGTGATGAGTAGGGATTCAGGGAGAGTCAAAGCAGCTCAAAGGACGGCATGTTACGTCTAGACTGATTAAGTGGGGACACTGGTAGCCCTGAGAGGCTTTCCATGAGAACCAGACACATTTTGAATAAAGAAGGAAGGCAACAGAGTTCAAAGCAACAGGAATGACTGAAGAAGCCCATTCTATCTTTTCTTACTCATGTTACTTCCCCTTTATTACCAAGTCACTTACAGTGAAAATGATAACACAGAAGGAAAGAAAAAGAGTGATACACAGTTCCTTTCCCTTTCAGACCTTCCTTTCTCATCGGTAAGCTGAAGGTAGAGAGCACAGGAAGATAGGTACACATCAACAAATGAAATAAAAAGTTAAGTCTGGTGATTCCACAGTTCTATAAGAACAAAACATATGTGTAAGTACAAGCTACAAAATATAAGTTGTGTAATTTTGTTGATTCTGCATATGAGCCTAATGCTGTCATATTTGTATTTCAAAGAGGCACTGCACATTACAAAGACCAATGGTAAAATTCACACTAACAATTTAAATTTTTAATTTTTCTTACTTAGAACATAAAATAGCAAATAAAAAACGCCATGACAAGTCAGGAGAGACACCGCAGAAAGAAAAAAGCTTTGCTTTTAGTACCTGTTTTAACAGCACTTTAGCACCTTTTCCCCTACTTTTTGAACAAGGAGGTCTGTGTTTTCATTATGCACTAAGCCCTGCAAATTACGTAGCTGGCCCTGACTCGCTTCCTCATGCTCCAGATTACATCCACTGCATCTATTCTTCGAGGTCACCATTTGTTAGTTTTCACCCTTTCCTTCATTCATCTACCCCACAAATATTGACTGCTCTGTGCTCAGGCACTGTGCCAGGTACTGAGGACACAAAAAGGAGTAAGATATTATCATTCCCCTTAAGTGTAGTGTGAAGAGGGACAAATAACCATGGAAAGTTAGTAAGACTGGGCCAGGTGTGATGGTTCATGCCTTGTAATCCCAGCACTTTGGGAGGCCAAGGTAGGTGGATCACTTGAGGTCAGGAGTTCAAGAACAGCCTGGCCAACATGGTAAAACTCTGTCTCTACAAAAAATACAAAAAAATTAGTTGGGCATGGTGGCATGTGCCTGTAATCCCAGCTACTCGGGAGGCTGAGGCAGGAGAATCGCTTGAACCCAGGAGGCGGAAGTTGCGGTGAGCTGAGATCGCACCATTGCACTCCAATCTGGGCAACAGAGCAAGACGCTGTCTAAAAACACACACACACACACACACACACACACACACACAAAACTGATCTTGCATGACTTTAGTGAGGACAATAAAAAATAAACATAAAATGTACAAATCACTTCTAGTAATGGTTGCTAACCTATAGCACTCTATTTAATTATCTCATTTATTTCCTATTACAACTTATTGGGTAGGTCCTATTATTGTTTCCATCTTACAGCTACAGAAGAGAGATTTAGAACAGTTAAGAAATTGAACCACAGTGATTTTGTCACCAAGTGATGGAACCAATAAAAGAAGTCACCCAAACCTGTTTGACTATGAAATCTGAGTTCATAAGTGACAGCTATCATTCTTATTAATATAATCCTAACCATTATTTATTTTCTAGTATTACAGTTGTGTCTCCATTTCTAGTTTCTCAAAGGTCAATTTTAGTTGCAATTTTGTCAATCAACTTATAATGTACCATTCACCACTAAACAAAAATGTGTATTCTTTTTTTCTTTTTTTTTTTTTTTGAGGTGGAGTCTAGATCGGTCCCCAGTCTGGAGTGCAGTGGTGCGATATCAGCTCACTGCAACCTCCGCCTCCCAGGTTCAAGCGATTCTCCTGCCTCAGTCTCCCAAGTAGCTAAGTAGCTGGGATTACAGGCATGCGCCACCACGTCCAGCTAATTTTGTATTTTCAGTAAAGACGAGGTTTCCCCATGTTGGTCAGGCTGGTCTCAAACTCCCGACCTCAGGTGATCCACCCACCTTGGCCTCCCAAAGTGCTGAGATTACAGGCTTGAGCCACCACGCCCAGCCCAAAAATGTGTACTCTAACTTTTCCAATTTACTTATTAACAGTTTGGTTAGCACATAAAATATAGCTTCTTCTTTTTCTTTTTTTAATCTGACAATCATCTGACCGAACTGTAGAAAATTCAGTTCAGCTAATAAAACTGTGGTTTTGAAAATTACATTCATGATCTTGTTCACTAAAATATAGGCAGACAGACCTGCATCCAAATCCTGGCTCTACAGCCAGGGTTTCAGAAAAGTACTTAACTCTTAAAGCCTAAATTTTCCCATAGGTAAAATGGGGATGGAAACAGTACTTTAACTACCTCATTGCCCCATGCTTAAGAGTAAATAATTCTTACAAAACACTTAAAATAACACCTGGGACCTAATAACCACTCAAAAAATTGTTAGTTTTACTATTACTATTTTTAGTTCTCAAATCTAGGTTTTAAAATGGATTTGAAATGATTTCCCCTTGAAATGTTTTCCTCCAATACGAAGAACTAAGTTCAAGGGTCTCGTAATTTCCGAGACATGTATTTTTTTTTGGTAAATAGAAGCACACAAAAAGTCCCCCAGAATGGGCCGTGGTGGTCACATATACCTCTACAATTCAAAGGATCTCAGATGTTTTAATTTAAATAATCCTTTCCTGAAAACGTCAAATACTACCCTCATTTTTTCTCTTTTCAATCTAAACTGCCTATTCTAGGATTAAGGGTAAAACAGTTTATAAACTACACATAAAGAACTCTATAAATGTAAGGAACTATTCACATCAGTTTTAGCAAGGCTATCTCCATTCTCTCTAACCTTTGAAGTGACACTTAAATTTAAGAAGGTTGAGCAAATTAAAATGGCCGAAGTGTTTTCTCTGGCAAAAAAGGAAAGGATTAGCTAATCTGAAGGTTACTGCCGTCATCCAGACTGTCAAATGACTGTTTCCCTGGCCTCTAAGTGATTGAAGAATACATAAAAAGTAGACTGGACCACATAAAAATCGACTATATACCTATTCTTAAAATAGCTCTACAGAAAAAGGCCTTTGTTTGACATTTTTATTATGGTTTAAAGACAAGGAAAATAGCATTTTTGTAAAAAATCAAACCCTTATTTGATACCTTAGAAAACCTGATAGCCATGTGATATCTTCCTAAAACTGAAACTTCAATAATGCTGGCTGTTCCCACCATAGGCTTTCAGGTCCTTACCAATTCTTGAGTGTCTTCTTGTAGCGGCAGAAATGCCGCTTCCAGAATTGCAACCTGGTCAGCACTAAGCTTCTGCCACAGCCCGATCAGCAGAATCACCAAATGGGTGGCACTCTTCAGTCTGGTGAATGACTGGAACAGACTGCCTTGGTTTTCCTCCACTGCATCTGCTAGAGCGATTACCTACAGATATTACAAACTTGGGTTAGGGATAATTTCACAATTCTTGAGCCCTCAACAAATTACGTCCGGCACACTTCTGTTTTTCTTTAACACAACTTGATGAACTTTGTCTTCCACAAACACAAGCTATGTTGAGTAATAAAAGAGTTATCATTCATCTGCTCACTTCCTTCTTTAAAAAAAAAAATGTCCACAGTAATTCCAAATCCATATGGCCAGAAGTGGAAAATATCCACGAAATAAGCTTAGCAGGGACAGGGTTCAGTGTATGCTTTGCCATCTATTGACCTTCTTCAATATATGGTAATATAAGTAACCTCTAATAAAGTTATCACAGTCTTCATTACCAGTCACATAGATTAATCAGTTAAAACATTCTCAGAAGAATAATTGCATTTGCCTTGTAGTTCAAAATAACTTCATTACACTTTTTTCAGAACATTGTCTTCCTCTAATATTAGTCTTTAGATGCTACATGGTAATGGGATATCTAATATTTCTTTATTATATTTAAAAGGTAGATAATGTTCAAACATTTGACCAGTTGAGTAATGTCATTTTTAACACAAATGTCAGGCAACAGCCCACAGGGACCGGAAAGAAAAAAAAAAAAAGTCAGGGTGTGTTAGCTTTTCAATGCCAAATCTACTTAGGATAAAATTGGCAGAAGTGAGTAGAATTGACTTTTTTTCATCCTTTTGAATAATCCTGTGGAAAAAAGAACTAAAGCAACAATTGGATGAAACATTCAAAACTGCCCATTGGTGTTTTATTTTAGTTTAATGTCTTGGTGAATTCTGTGCTCATTAAAAGTAATGAACTGACTGCCGCAGAGGCTCAAGGCGTCTGACGGTACCCAGAACAGCATTAGTAAAAGCCAGGGCCATATGAGCTCCTTTCTACAAGCCCCCACCAGCTTGGGAGACCGGAGTTCAGATGAGTCTCAGAAGTCTGGTGCAGATGATCCATTTGGTGATATTTCATGGTTTATTGACACGGGCTCAAAGGGCTTGTTAAAAAATCATCATTCAAACAAGTAGAATGTACAGCTGTGTGGTCTCCCAAATTCCATGTTGGGAGAGGGGCTGTACAGAAACAGCCCTCAGAGTGTCTCAGAGATACTAGAAAAGAGATGTAGACAGAGCAACTGAAGGTCCTTGCCTGAAATCGCTGGGGCGACCAAGATTCTTTGCCACTTGGCTGAGGGCTTGCAGGAGTTATAAAAGGCAATCACAATTCACATTTAGCTCTACAGGGAGCCATGGGAGTTTAAATGAAGACTAGCATAACGTAAAGTGCATTACTTGCTATGTGTCTAGTACTGTGCTACTTCCCAATTACATTCAAAAGAAGTACACAATATCTTATAGTCCACAAGGATCTTATAATTTGCTGGAAAGAAAACATACATACACAACCAATTAGTGGGAAGAAACATTACTATAATAATGTCCTAATTGTGCAGAACAGAAAGTAAGTGTGAAAGAAGTTAGCAAAGGGACGGATTACTGTGGGCCAGAGTTAATATCCCTGGGGCCTCTTTTACTCAAACAGAGCTTGGAACTCATCCCTTCCCCCTTACTTCAAGAAGTCCCGTTGAAGATATGGTAAGAGCCCACTTTCCTTAAACCAAAACACCTGGAATCGTGTTCCTCCCCCACCCCCCACCGTGATTCCAATGGACTCCTGTTAAAGTCTGAGTTTATACTCTTTTTCTTCCTGTGAATGTTACCAATTAAGCCTCATTGTGGAGCCATCACATTATGACACAAATGCTTATTGTCAAAAAGTCCAAATCATACAAGGATCAAGGTCATAAACACCCACTGAATGCCAGATATGTGCAAAAATTTGTGGGAAGTACTGTAGGGAATTCAATGGTGACAGATCTAATCTCCGCCTTCAAAGAGTTTGTAATAGAGAAAGGAAAATAGGTCAAGGAGGCAAATATTGACCGCATAAGGAAGACCCTATAGGCTATAAAGGAGAATTCCACTAACATCGCAATTATTATGTGAATAACTATCCCTCCAATTAATTGAACATAGGCCACAGGCCAAACATTCTGCCCTGTGCCATACAGGTATCAGTGTCTTCAATCCTCACATCTCCCCTGCAACTTAGTTGACATTTTCTTTCACAGATGAGAACTCTGAGGCTCAGGAAATATAAGGTATTTGCCCAGGACAGTACGCAGGGTGTGCAAACTGTGCTCGAGCTTTGACAGGCCCGAACTTGTTTAATGCTCTGTTGTCTCTGCCTTGAAATTCTCAGTAATTTTATTTTTGAGCTTGCATTTTGCAAGTAAAATTGATGGGGTAATGGAGCATGCACAGGCGCAGAGGAGTCATACTTGCATTTAAAACTGCATTAATATAACGATTAATGGTAAAATTCATGCTAATTATTCGAAATTTTAGTTTTTTCTTACTTAGAAAGCTACTAAAAAGAAAATAAGAAAACACCATCAGAAGCTGTGAAAGAGAGAGTACTGAAGAAAACAAAAAGCTTTGTATTTTAGTGGTTGTTTTAACAGCCCTTTCTTCCTGCCTGTTGAACAAGGGCCCCTCATTTTCATTTTGCACTGGGAGCCACAAAATAAGTAGTCAGCCTGACCATCACCTAATAGATGAAAGAATAGGATTCAAACTTCAGAGTCTGTCTCACTCCAAATCTTGTTTGGGACCTTAAGCACGTTGTAGGTTCAGAGATGGGCATACTACTACTAGCTGAGTGTAGGGGGCCTTAGGAAGGAAGAGGTAGAGAAAGAAGCAGTGGTATGCCAGAACTAGCTCAGTCAGCTCCTCCCACATTAGGAGAAAGAACCTATTGTTCAGTTTTCAGAAATTTTGCAAGCCAGCTGTTACACATGGCCATTACTAACAATTAAATCACATAAACTTAAAACTAAATAAATTATACTTAAAACAAAGGTGATAAATACTCAACATTCATTACTTCCTATTATTATCTGGTCTCTTGAGGTTATTTGTGCCTATTGTATCCATATATTGGAAACACTTTGCAATGGGCTACAGTTTACATTTCTTCCCAACTCTGCATTCACGGGTCTCACATTGGTAGCCTGAATTCAGCCATGGTGGAAGTATTTACTACATGAAAATCCACAAAAGTTACAAAGTCAGGCTTCCTACCCTTCCCCTTCTTCCCCAGAAAGTCTCTTGTTAACTATTTACTAGCACACCAGTGAGAAGAGGTATCTGCAATTTGTCCTAAGAATAGATGTTGAAGGCTGGGTGCGGTGACTCATGCCTGTAATCCCAGCACTTTGGGAGGCCAAGGTGGGCGGATCACAAGCTCAGGCATTCGAGACCAGCCTGGCCAACATGGTGAAACCCCATCTCTACTAAAAATACAAAAATTAGCTGGGCATGGTGGCGTGTGCCTGTAATCCCAGCTACTCGG
>NW_012116289.1:505998-515823 GCF_000951035.1 Colobus angolensis palliatus | reverse complement strand
TTGCAGTGAGCTGAGATCTGGCCACTGCACTCCAGTCCGGGCGACAGAGCAAGATTCCGCCTCAAAAAAAAAAATAATAATAATAATAGATATTGAATAAAGCCAATTTAGGCACAGTGTTTGATGACATTAAAAAGGTAAGCTGGGCACTGCTGTAGAGAAACCAAAATGTCACAGTGAAAGCATGCACTTAACTCTGTAGGCACTGGGGAGCCACAAAGTATTTTGACTGTGGGTGTTACTTGATGGAGGCTGCACTCTAAGCAGCTATCAGATCATAACAAATATTTGGGGCATTTTCTGGACTTAAAGGATGCTTTTACGCACGTTCCTCACTATTAAGGGAAATCCTCACTGAGTGCAACAACATGTCAGTTCATGGACTCACCCAACTTGCTAAACACAGCTGTGATGGAAGAATGACTTCTCAGTGAGACAGCAGCCCAAGCCACAGGATCTTTCCTGAGCAAGGCCCAAAATATATCAATCGGAGAGAAGCACTGTCTAAGTCTCAGTCTCATTGGATATATTCCTGTGCCATTGTGGAAAGAGTCTGCTATCCCCAAATGGTCACAGAAACTGGAAAGAAATGGGATAAACAATTCCTTATGTAAATTACCCCCAAGGAAAATCTTCCTGACCTACTGGCCAGCATGAAATACTAAACAGATCTCCATGTTCTCAATTTAGTTTTACACGTAACAGCCAGGTTTACTGTGTTCCCCATAAGAGCCAAATGAATTTAACAGAATTAACATAATAAAAAGAGCTGGAAAAACTACACCCATCAGGATTCAGATCTCTGAGACCAAGGCCTAGAAGATCTTGACGCTCACCTGGAACTGAGAAATGAGGCCAACCAGCTGCTAGGACTTAAATTTGAGGGAGAGCAATTTTTCAGGGTGCATCACTGGCTGAGCAAGATGTGTGTTCCCTAGTGTTCAACTGAACTACAGAAAGGGAGGGGTCTAGGAAATAATAAATGCTAACGATCTCAAGCATAATGTGTTGATGGCCTTTGCTTTGCTTTTTCAAATTGAAGGTTTCCAAATAAAATGGAGACCCCAAAGGACATCTCTGTCCAACTGCCATATCAGTTGATGCCAAAGTAATGAGGCAGAGGCCCAGGGAGCTGCTTGCAGGGAAATGCTCAACTCATAAAGTGAGTGTGAAATTAATCCCAAATACTTCCAGCTGCCAAGACAGGCTCTAAAATTGGTTACAGGAAAGCAGCAGCAGCAACAGCAGAGTAGACATGAATCATACTGTGTGAACACGGACACGTCCAATTTCTTCACCTAAACTTACCATTGAATCTGCCTCCAAATTTCACGTGTGGCACTACCACTGCCTAAACACTACATTGTTTAGCTGTCATTTCCTGAGGCCTGACTGTGGGCCAGGCACTGTGTGCAGGGCTGTCATACCCAGATTATCATGTGGTCCTCATGACAACCCTCTGATATAGGAACTGCTGACCCCCTCTCCCCCAACTTCCCGATGAGAAAACAGAAGCTTACAGACATTTGAACACACTGCCTGTGGTCATAAATAAGGGAAGAGAAGGGCTAGGATTCTAATCCTGTCTTCTGATTTCCTACTGGGTGCCCTTTCTTCTATACCAATATACAAATGATACACTCAGCCCCATAATATAAACTAATGTACAAATTATACATTCAGCCTCATAAAATAATCCAGTGAATTTTCATCTTGATAATTAAGCAAAGATACTAAGGAAGAACACTACTAATATATTACATCCACGATAGGCATATGTGCTTTAGTTATGCTTTCCTATTGTTGCAGCTTTACACATGAGGTCCATGCAAATTGGCTGGTTTCTGCACAAAGTTGCGTGGTACTGCCCAAAATTACATTATAAAGGAAATTCGTTCATAACTTGTAAAAATGGGAAGTTAACATACTAAGGTTTTTTTCTTAACAAAGAGAATTTTATTATGTTCCATATAGCTCAAAAATATGAAGATTTTAGAAAACAGACATTTTCTATGCCTGCTCCTTTAGTGAAGCTACTTTTTTCAAAGGGATGATTCATTTATTTTCTATAAAATCTCACATTACAACGTTTTCAGTGGTCTGAGCAAGTTAATGTTTTGTAATAATAATTGTCAACAGCTATTTTTATTGAGGGCTATCTAGGAGCCAGGGACTGTCCTAAACTCTTTACAGAAATAATCTCATTTAATTCTAAAAAAAATACTGTGAGGTATATACTGTCATTGCTCCCATTTTAAAAACAAGACCAGAGAAGTACAGAAAGTGTCAAACAGTAAGCAGTAGAGCAAGAATTCATATACAAGCAATCTGACTCAAGAAACATTACTATGAAGCACTGCCTGCATTAACCTTCTGCCTGCATATCAGTCTCATCATGTGCAATATGTGAAACTAATTCTATTTAGTTTCCCAATGGGAGGTTTCAGCTTTGTTGATCTCCCAATACCCGATAGATGAATGAGTTAAGAAAATGACATTCTTATGATATGGATGAATTTATACATCCCTTAGGGAAGAATGCAATAGGCTGTGCTGGAACAGGTAATGTCCTGGGAATCAAGGATACAGAGCTTCTAGTCCTGGCTTTGCTACCAAGCAGTTTTATGTCAGTGTTCATCAATTTACTTCCATTTTCTGGGCTCTACTTTCATCACCTTTAAAACGTAGGAAACATGATCTCTAACATCCAGCACAGATATAAGTGTCTGATTCAAAAAATTTTAAATTACTTTTGGATGATGTGTTGTTTTGAATTATCCATGCCACTTCTTCCCCTCTATTTGCACACATAATAGGATTCTTGTTGACTTGGGGGTTTTATCTATAAAAGAGCATTATGAATATTTTCCTTTGGCTAATTCATAGGATTATGAAAATTAAGTGAGGGGGTAAAAAGACAGACAATAACAAGTGCTGGCAAGGATGTGGAAAAATTGGAACCCACGTACATTGCTGGTGGAAATGTAATACAGTACAGCTTCTATGCTAAACAGGTTGGCAGCTCCTCAAAAAGTTAAACATAGGGTTACCATATGACCCAGAAATTCCACTTCTAGGTATACGCCCAAGAGAAATGAAAATACATATTCATTTTAAAACTTGCTCACGAATAGTTATAGCAGCATTACTTATAATAGCCAAAAAGTAGAAACAACTCAAATGTCCATCAACAGACAAATGGATAAACAAATGTGGCATATTCATATAATGAAATATTGTTCAGCCATAAAAAGAAACCAAGTACTTATACATGCTACAAAATGGATGAATCTCGAAAATGTTATACTAAACGAAAGAAGCCTATGACAAAGGAACACATATTGTATGATTCCATTTATACAAAATACCCAGAATAGGTAAATCTGTAAACACAGAAAGTAGATTAATAGTTGCTTAGGGCTGGGGGTAGGTGGTAAATAGAAGGAATGGGAAGTGACAGCTAATGGGTGTTCAGTTTCTTTTAGGAGGCGTTAAAATGTTCTAAAATTAGACTATGGTAATCGGGGCACAATCCTGTGAATAACACTAAAAACCATTGAATTATACTTTTTAAATGACTGAATTGTAATATATGTAAATAATATCTCAATAAAGCTGTGAAAATAGTAAAAGAATAAAAGATATTTTGCAAGTATAATTCCTGTAAGATAAATAAATAAACACAAAGACATCTTTACTTAGGCAACAATTTTGATATATTAATGGCCATACCATATTGCAACTAGGGCTTAATTACCTTAAGGATGATGGAATAACCTTGTGACTCTGGAGTCAACCACATCTAACTATGACTACTGGTAATGCTACTTATCAGCTGTACAACTTTTGGCTACTTACCTTACCTCCCTCAAACCTAGTTTTCTCACCTACAAAACAATACTCAATAACAGCTAGTGAACATCCGTGCTGTTCACTTCTAATTGGTTGGGCTCCTGGTTACTATTTCTTAAGACTGTCTATCGTTTAGGGCTCATTTCAATTTAGTAACACCAGGAAAATTCTGCTTTTTCTATTAGATTAATAATGACATTGAAAAAGAAAGACTCTTCCGCTTGAGGCAGTCTACCAACTACTACCTCCCAAAGTTAGGCAGGATAGCTGATCACCCTGCACTGTACCCTGACCCTCACTCTGTGGTCACTCAATGAAACAGTGTTCATTTTACAGCTAAGTTTAATCAAGTTTCAAAGCCCGATTAAAAGCTTGCAAGTTACTCAACGTTGGATTTCCCTTTATCCACTCCTTTAGCAATACTATTAAAACAAGCACACACAGACACGCTACTTTGCCTGGTATGACTTGTTCTCTAGAAATCCTCTGAGGCTTGTTAACTTAGGGAGCCAGACATTGCTTGTTCTTCTTTTATACCTTACTGAAAATGTTAGAAAATTTGGTGATTTGAATAAAATGTTTCTCAAGTACATCATGAAAAGCCATAGAAAATCAAAACTCAAGCTCAAAAAGCCCAGAAAATTCCAGTATAAAAATATCAACTGGTAAGACCCCAACATGACCACAATTTTCCAGTACGAGGTACACATTGGGCATCCCATAAATGCTGGGTAAATTGATGAACTTCAAAGTCAGTCCACTTAAAGATACACTGCAACTATATTTTTTTCTGCTTCTTAAATCCTGGACACACTGAATCAGGCACTGTCAGGCTCCCAATCTGAATGGAACCCAAGTGATGTCACATGGAAACAACAGACCTACCTCAATATATCTGTCATCTACTTTTTAAAAAATTGCTCCAGGTCACCTTTAGCCAGAGCTTCCTAAACACCAAACAGACAGCTCTAATGACTGTTGAAATGAATTTATTTTTCAGATGGCAGCCCTTTAGGTGGAAAGGCGCATGCTCAGTCTAAGAGAGAATTGGAAGCAGACAAGAAATAGGGCATACTTCCCTCTCAAAAATGTTGTTTGTGATGGCATTTGCTACAGATTCCAACATGGCAAAGGGTTTGCAATAAGGAAAAAAGAAAAGATTTTACCAGGGCTAAGCTTTTACTGAAATGATCCAATTTGTATCCAAAAGAATTGTTCTTTTACCAAAAATGATGAAATAGGGCTCAAAATGAAAAAGAAATGGCATGGAGATGATTTAAATGCCAGACAGGCATGTAAGAAGCATTTGGGTAGTAAGCGTATAACTAATCCATTCATTACCTACATGCATTCATTACCTCTGTGCTGAACTTATGACTACATAAAAGAGAATCCTGAGGCTTTTACTTTGAAGGTATAGCAAGAATCTAATTCTTAGCTGTTTTTGCTACCATATTATTTTGTATTAATAGGACAGTGAACTGGATTTCATTCTATTGCACTTCACATTGGAAAGAAAACCTGAGATTCCCCTTTAACATGCATTTAGCTTAAATTTGCAAACCAAAACCAGGATCAGAATACTTTTTTTTTTTTTTTTTTTGAGATGGAGTCTCGTTCTGTTGCCCAGGCTGGAGTGCAATGTTGCGATCTCAGCTCACTGCAACCTCTACCTCCCGGGTTCAAGTGATTCTCCTGCTTCAGCCTCCTGAGTAGCTGGGATTACAGGTACCCACCACCACACCTGGCTAATTTTTTGTATTTTTAATAGAGACAGAGTTTCAACATGTTGATCAGGCTGGTCTCAAACTCCCGACGTCGTGATCTGCCTGCCTCAACCTCTCAAAGTGCTGGGATTACAGGCGTGAGCCACCGTGCCCGGCCCAGAATACATTTTTAATCATAGTATCATTTCGGGTAGCCATTAAGACAACTGCAAAAGTGTACCCATTCAGTAAAAAACTTCAGTTGCAAAAATCATTTGTCTTCATAAGAAGAGACCTGCTAATGAGCTAAACTACCTGATCCTTCAAAACACTAAGGTATGATCGTGTGACTCTTAGAAGTCACAATGGTTTTTCTGGTCTATGATTACAGTTTTCCCAGACACCAATCCACACTTGCAAAATGCCTTGAGAATGCACATAAAAACGGTTTTAGAAAAACAAATTATTTCTGAGAAATTTCTTTATAAGATATATAGCACAACTCTTTTTTTCTTTTTTAATGTTCTGCTGAGAAGAATATAAAAGGTAGGCAGTGTTGGAATATACACTTTGGCTAGGACTTCCAAAATATATACCATTGATACACAAAAATGTTAAATGAGAGAGACAATAAATCATTTACAAGTGACACAGAGACAAATTTTGCTATTTCTGCAAAGTTTATTCACCAAATAGACATGTAACTTAATCAGCTGAAAGGAAACGAATGCTTAGCTAATATAAAGTTTTAAAAATACAACTGATCTCAAGCCTGATTACTATTTTTACCTTTTTTCCCCCCTGGCTGACCAAATTTTTACCCCTTTCCATAAAATTATCTTCCTATAGCCAAGTGAAACCCCAATTTAGAAAATAATAATTGATGAAATCAGGTTGTAAAAAGAAGAATCAATGTTCTCTGGACTATGGTTACTCATTGAACAGATCGCTATTAAAGCTGGAATCTATGGTTGGCAATGTCGAAGCTCATTTTACAAGCCCTGGAGAATGCCACAGTTATCACTCTCCAAAAACAACATCTACAAGGTCTGATCTGAATAGTTTCTAAGTTTAGAATGTTTCAGGCCACATTCCTACATTCAGACATGTCAGTAATTATGTAACCACCCACACTGCCTCGAGTGCCATCTCCAATGAAGGGAAATGATGGATAGATGGGCAGTTGGCTGGGTGTCCTAAAAGCATTCCTTTAGCTAAGGTAGCAAGTGCTAAGACACATTATTACATGTGATCAGTTAGGGCATGCTCCCAAAAAGGCAGAAAGGGAGGCTGGAGACCCCAACAATGCTGGTGATACTGCCAATCATTTCCTTGGTTCCAGAGTTTAAGAGGTCAAAGTGACATTTTCACAATAGAGTGTAGTTGTTGAGGCTTTTCTATGAATCCTCTTTTAAAACACCTAGTTTTTTCAGAGGGTCTACTTCTCTTCAATATTTGTAGTTTTTATATATTTTTGCTTTTTTAGATAAAATAGTAACACCACTACTATCTGGTAGTTCTTTGGCAAAATATGTAAATGTCTATATGGCTCAGACCACGTGGAAATAATCCAAAAGGCAATGAGGAGAGCTGCCTGGTTTCATACGGAGTGAAACTAGGGTAAAGTGTGGGTTATTTTTACAATCACAGGCTATTGAAACATTATAATTGGAAGTTGCCTTGGTGAAGATATGTTATGCCCGATTTCTACTGTGCTATACATTCCCCTAGGTCAGAGACTATTTTATTGTTTGCTGTACCCTCCTACAGTCTCTGGCTCACAGCAGGCATTCAATGAATGTTTGTAATACTAAAGTAAATTTAAAATTCTGATGACTCAGTAGCACAAGAGTATCCATTAAGATGGTAATTCACAGGACCACCACTTGGACAAGCGAAGTAAATGCCTATACTCCAGGTAAACAAGACCAAAGTCTCTCATTTTTGAAAAGTTTTTGCAGGCTATGATATTCATTGGGTCTAGCACAGGTTGTAAATAACTGGGCTCTAAATCCATATCTTTCACATGTATTATATTACAATGAATTCTAAATTCATTCAAGTCTTTACTGCTGAGTTTACTGCAAGTGTTATGAAGTCTGTAATTTAACTTTAAAATACATCACAAAGCCATATGACATAAGCATGTGAGTCAGTTTTAAGTGCACTCTAGAGAAGAGTTTCTCATCCTCCTCGTTAATGACATTTGGGGCCAGATAATTCTTTGTTGTCGGGGCTGTCCCAGGTACTATATGAGGTTTATCTGCATCCCTGTACTCTACACATTAGATGCCAATAGCATCTCTCATTACCAGTTGTGACAACCAAAAAACGTCTCCAGACATTGTCAAATGTCTCCCTAGGGGCAAAATCACCCCGGGTTGAGATCCATTGTTCTAGAGTCAGTGAGATTGTGCTCAAAACGGTTATCTTTCTCATCAGCAGCAAAGCCCACAAGCAGAGGTGCTACCACAAGGAATTAGGCTACTAGCATCTCCAGCAACACTGGAGACTTTTTCATTCCATAATAAATGTCAGAAATGGATTTTGATTGATGATCAGAAGTTTCATAGTCAGCATTATAGATATTAGAATTGGTTCACTGGCAAAAATTAATGATATTAAAGACACGTGGATTGACTTATTATTTTTATACTCAGACTCTCCTTTGCATGAATAGGGTATATGAATTCCAGCAAGACACTGATGGGATGGGGTCCAAATGTTCCTATGTCTTGACTTTGGGAAGCAGATTTCTAGCTACTTGATGTCCATTACAAGGGAAAAAAGACACTGCCTTTGATTATTGTCCAATCTGCCCCAACGGAACCTTTCCAGAAAGGCGGTAGTCCAGTACCTAAAGGACAGCTGGGCCTTCACCCAGTCTGCAGTATAGGCTATATGAATTGTCCCATGCTTATAAATGTTTATTTAATAAATGTCTTCACATGTGACAAAATTAGGCATGAGACATACTTCCATTAGAATCAGGGAGAGAGGTTTGGGGAAGACACTCATTCTCATTTACCGCAAGCTTTTTGATGGCTATCATTACTTACCGAAAAGAATTTAAGATTTGTGTGTGACTAAATTGGCAAAGGTAGTGTGCCACATCAAGTGTGTGCTAAGTGATGGGGATACATGCGTGTTAAGGGCTACCTGCAAAGAACCAACAGTCTCACAACAAAAATAAGCCAGGCGTAGTGGTTCACAGCTGGAATCCCAGCACTTTGGGAGGCCAAGGCAGGTGATCACTTGAGGTCAGGTGTTTGAGACCAGCCTGACCAACACGGCAAAACCTAGCCTCTACTAAAAATACAAAAATTAGCTGGGCATGGTGGCACATGCCTGTAATCTCAGCTACTCAGGAGGCTAAGGGCAAGAATCACTTGAACCTGGGAGGCAGAGGCTGCAGTGAGCCAAGAATGCACCACTGCACTCCAGCCTAGGCAACAGAGTGAGACTTTGTCTCAAAAAGAAGAAGAAGAAAACCAAGAGGAGAGGCGTTAAGCAACTTGATGAAAATCACACAGCAATGCCAAGATTCAAACCTGGTATCTTTAAAACCTACAAAGCCCAAGCATTTTCCACTGTGCCATACTATACCCTTCAACACACACACACACACACACACCCCTAAACTAGATGATAAGCGCTATACAAATGGCTATCAGGTTAAGTGAGTATGAGAAATACCTATAAATGACTCCTCCCCAACAACTGATTTCCTGGGGTGAAGGGCCCATAGATTCCTTTGTCTGTCCCTCTTTTAAGTAAACCTACATTTGAATGTTTGAACACCTTTGGTTTGTAACATTTAAGTCCTGCACATTACTCTTATTGTTTCCCATCTATATCTGTGTTACCTGCCTGGCCCTGTAGTTGTTTGAGTTTGTAACCACTTCAGTAATCATAAACTCTAACCATTAAAAAAAAAAAAAAAACTATAACAGGTATGGAAAAACAGATCGTCCTCATCATAAGTGATTAAATTGAATCTGGGCTCTGGTAATTTAACTCCAGGAGGGTCCTCGACATCTTTAAGCTTCAGTTTTCTTCTTTGTAAAAGACAAGTATGTGGCTTGAAGATTAAATGAGATACAACATAAAATGTATTTGTCACAGTGGCTAGCACAAAGGAAGCATGCAATAAAGGTTAGCATTATTATTATTATTTATTATTCCCTGGCTAAACACTCAACCAAGATATTCTTTTTTTTTTTTTTTTTTTTGAGGTGGAATCTTGCTTTGTCACCCAGGCTGGAGT
>NW_012116289.1:481708-505927 GCF_000951035.1 Colobus angolensis palliatus | reverse complement strand
GGTGGAATCTTGCTTTGTCACCCAGGCTGGAGTGCAGTGGTGCAATCTTGGCTCACTGCAGCCTCCATCTCCCAGGTTCATGCCTCCTGAGTAGTTGGGATTATAGGCATTCGCCACCATGCCCAGCTAATTTTTTTTGCATTTTTAGTAGAGACGGAGTTTCAACATGTTGGTCACGCTGGTCTCAAACCCCTGGCCTCAAGTAATCCACCCACCTCAGCCTCCCAAAGTGCTGAGATAACAGGCATGAGCCACCACGCCCAGCCCAAAAAATGTCATATACCTGAAGACAATAATAACACTCCCTTTTGCCTCTTCATCTCTAGTTTATACAATCCCAATAATTTCAGTACCTCTTCATGGGATTGATTTTGTACATAAAATACATACATTATTTACCAAAGTATGTGTCATAATCTCCACATCTTCCCTCTCAAAGCACCCTGTATGCCCCCTTCTATTATATCCATCACATTTAGAACGACTTGCTTAATACATGTAAGCTCTGTGAAGGCAGGGACTGTGTCTCGTCTTATTTACTACTGTGTCCCCAGCATATAGCATAGGGCCTAACACATAGTAAGGCTCAACAAATATTTGTTCAGTTGAACTGAATTAAATTCTACTTGGTATACCCTAGAAGGGTAGCATATTAGCTTAATATTACTAGCAGAACATTCTCTCAGAAGTAGAGCTAGTACCTAGAATACTAGTTATGAGGCAGAGCAAATAATAGATATCCTTAATTCCATAATGCCCTTTGCTTGTTAGGCACCTCTCCCACCCATACACACATTTTTGAAAAACACTTTTAATGGTTTATAAATCAGGACGTGCCACATTTAATATGGTAGCCTTACTTTTTATCCTCAAAAGTTATCTAATCAATAGTGTGCTCTAAAATTAATGTCTTAGAATTCATTAAATGTATTTTTGTGTTGTATTTTGTGTGTATTTGTTTGGAGTTACACCTCCCAGTGTCTTCATCCGGGAAATAACTGTTCTAAGAATATGCCTGGCTACCCCTTGTGGGGCATTCTCTCCAATTTACACAGTGATTCCTCTCCCCATACTTCCTAGGTGGGACCTACTGCAGGCCAAGCATGAATTCCTTCATATAGTCTCTATAATGACACTGTGCAGTGGGGTTATTAGATCTACTTTGGCTGTGACCAAACTGAGGCCCTGATGGTTTAAGACACTGTCCACAATCATGCAGCAAGATTCAAACCCAGGACTGGCTACCCAACAAAGCCCATGTTCTGTCACTGTCCACACTGCTTTGAAAGAACTCTATGGAGCTAGAAAATTCACGTCCACAAAGTTGTTACTTATTTTCAAATTTAATTATGATTATGACTTCAATGAAAGAAACTATGCATTCTGGGAAAGTAATAAAGTCTATTTCTTATGGATAGAATAAAAGCTAAATCAATTTACTCTAAGAAAAAATAAAATACATGTTTATTCAATCTCTTCAACAAGTATAAATTGAGCACCCACTAGAGTGTCAGGTGCTGCATGAACCTTAATGGAGGAAGAAATGTGGCTCAATGAGCAACTGAAACTGGGGTTAATAAACATTTGTGAGATAGTGACATTTTTCACAGTTATGAAATAATTCTTAATGACTATCTTTGAAGTGATTTTCAACTATAAAACTAGTCAAAATATAGTCGATATCCATGTATAATTCTAATACAGACAAAAACAAAAAGGGACATGATAGTTTTGGTCCTGGCATCGATATTCTCATGTAAAGCTTCTCTGTTAAAACATACAAATAAAATCAAACCAGGCAGGAAAACAAAAAAGAAAAAGAAAAAAGAATGATCTTTATAAACGCAGCAAATAAAGAAAAATCTACAGACCCAAGTAAATGTGGTATGTATAAAATAGATCTTTTCTTGAAATGTCCAAATTTGGATTTGATTGGATAAGAGGCCCCTCTAAACCCATGTATTTATTTCTTCCTTCTAAGTAGCTGAAATAGACTATATGAGGATGAGAGCATCTGATAAGAGAGGTATGGGTTACAAGCTCGTTTTAAAAATAATTCACTTTCTAGTTCACTTAACAAATTAAACAGGTGTCACAGTTTAAATTGGAATCCTCTAATAGAGTCCATTTGCTAGAAATCTGGATCCATTTTCAGAAAATAAGAAAAAGATTATTATCATACAAATAACTGATTCACAGAGCCAATTTTTGTTTAAATTCTTGGTATTAACATCCAACACTGTGATAAACAGCCGAATTTGGATAAAATAACAAGTATCACACAAACCATCCAGAGAAGAAATTTTAATTCTGGGGATAGAACACCATCTTCATAATGGAAGCGTTCATGAGTGATAGGAAAGATCACACAATAGCACGTGAAGCTTCAGGAAAGAGTTCTCTGTTTCATTTCTCTAGGGTTTTATCCCGTGGCCATCATTTTAATTCCCCTAAGAACACCTTAGAAAATAGTGTTTAGCAATCTGCAAAAAAGTTCTGATTTGATGATCAAAAACAATATTGAGAAAGATTACACAGATTATTGGGGAACTGGTCACCATAAAACTTCTGGTATATCAGAAGTCGATTCTGGCAGAATCTGAGAAGGGTAAGTTGAGCAGTCACATCGTAGTTTACTGATACTCAGAATATTTAGATTATATCTCTAGTTTTATACCAGCTATTGCCTGAACAGAGATGAGCGCATCAGGAACGTCTTGGTCATCAACACTACTTTGATAAGTTATTAAATATCCAAGTTTCCCTTCCACCTACTACAGAAAACTCAATTTCAGCAAAAAAAAAAAGCCGTAAGTAGTTATTTTTATTTAAAGAGGTCTGTCCTGGCTAGGTGCAGTGGCTCACACCTGTAATCCCAGCATTTTGGGAAGCCAAGGAGGGTGGATCACTTGAAGTCAGGAGTTCGAGACCAGCCTGGCCAATATGGCGAAACCCCATCTCTACTAAAAATACAAAAAATCAGCCAGGGATGGTGGTGCATGCCTATAATCCCAGCTACTAAGGAGGCTGAGGCAGGAGAACCGCTTGACCCCAGGAGGCAGAGGTTGCAGTGAGCCAAGGTTGTGCCATTGCACTCCAGCCTGGGTGACAGAGTGAGACCGTCTCAAAAAAAAAAAAATCTGTCCTGAATGTTATCTGGTGTCTCAGACACACACGCCACTTACAGCTGTTATCAATCACCAGTAATGCTCTGCTAAAAACCAAGTAAACTCTATTCCCTCATATGAAAACTACTTTTCTTAGTGAATTCCTTTCCTCTGGAGAGAAATAAGCTCTAAAATGGAAGAGATTGAGAGGAGATAAGTTTTGAAATCACAGAATCAGAATTTTAGGGCTAGACCAGAAGAAATTTACTACATCATACTATGGTCATTTATTTACATGTCTCTTTTACTTAGATTATATGTTTTTTGAGAACAAGGACAATGTGCTTATTTATAGTTCATGACACTGTAAATATACAGTGTATTCATCTGAATTCAACTGACTGAATTTGAAAAGATCTTCAAAATCATCTAATCCTAGCCCTATTTTTTAATGTTAAGGGAAAAAAAAAAAGTTCTAAGGCCCAGATAGGTGTGGTGACTTGCCTAAAATCACACAGGACGTTAGCACTAGAACCAGTACTAGAACCCCTCACATGAACATCCTCCTTTAAAAGGATATTACCTACACTATCTCATTAAGTATTCACAACAGCTTTACAAATCATACAGGCAGAGCACCTAAGTCCCCCTTTTATGACGAAAAAATGCAAAATGTCAAGGTTACAGGGAAGGTTAATAAGGGTATCAAACTCAGAACTTCTGGCCTGAGCTTTTGTTCCTATGGCACAGAGGATTTGAAACATGCCACTTCTTATTCACAAGGCATGAGCTAGCAAAGGGGAAGTGAATCTAGTCCAAGTGTGCAAGTAGATGGACACCACAGAAGAAAAGGGAAACATAGATGTAGCATAAAATAAATTAATATGAGGAAGCATGAATACAGTTGGCTGGAGAGAAGAGGAGAGCTTGAAGCTGGGGTAGCAGCCCTCTCCATAAAATGGGATCAGATTTTGGCTTTGTTTTGATTTTCTATGTTTTCCGAAACTTAGTAATTTCCTTCACTGTCACAGTTTTATAATTTGCAAAGCTGATTTCATGTACAATTTATGGCCTATCACACCTCTGATATTGATAATTATTTTCCCTGTGACTACAAGGCTATGATAGTGGGATATCAAGTTGAGACATTCTTTTTATGTTAAAAGAAACAGGAAGGGCATGTGGAAAGAGAGCTATGAGCCTCAACCCTTACATCGCTCAGTTTGAGCATCAGATGTTCCCTGATGGCTGAGAACAACACAGATCAGAAAGGGTAGCCACCCAGACACATCCCCTGACCATTCTCATCAGAGTTACTGGGATGGGAGGCCCCAAAATGTGGGTATAATGTAAAAGGGAGAAAGAAAGCCCAGATCTCTTCCTCCAGCAGCAAAGCCTGCCTAAAGCTTGCTTGATATGATGCAAAGAACACAGGCCTTTGACGCAATAGTTTGAATTGTGCTGTTTACCTCTGCCAAATCATTTTACTTTTCTAGAGAATTCTCCTGTTTCTCTAATGTAAAAAGTAGCAAAGTAATACTAACTTGCCTCAAAGAGTTAGTTTTAGGGGCTAATTTAAATGATGTATGTGATGAATTTTAGTAAACTGTTAGTTACTATATGAAGTTAGCTATCATTACAATAGAAGCATAAGGAATTTAACATCTCTAAATAATCTTAATTAATATTCTCCAAACTGAGGTCTACTGTTCAGCTAATTTACATGGAAAAAGTATAAAAATCAGTAGCTTATCTGGAAAAAACCCATAGCATCTGGAACAAATTACAGTTTAAGAAAAGGATAAAACAATGAATTACAATGAATCCTAAGCTTACGTCTTTAAACAAAGAATGCTATTTAAGAGTAAAGATTGGCCAGATTATACAGGGTAGAGGGGACATTTAGTAGTCACAAGGTGAGGATCAAAGGACTTCCAATATCACAAAACTTTACAGAAAGAATTTTTGCTGTCTTTCGCACTGGTATTGAATTTCAATTTATAAAATAAAACATCATCATTAGTTCAGCACATGCAAATGATGAAGATACCCTAGTGGGGTAACACACTACCCCGCAAATCACAAATTTAACTTGTGCGTATGAAAGACATTATTGGCTGGGACAATGAATTATGTTTCATTTGCTGGTTAGACCACTTGTATCAGCACTGGTCTGAAGCAGCTGTAGAGAATTAGAAAAAAAGAGTCCCCCTGAGAATTCCCCTTTTCACCTGATTGGCTACCAGGGTCACCACTAAACAGCAACTGACTTGCTGCCTACAGAGAAAAGTTACTGGAAAGAATCCTGGGATTTGTTAGCATCTATCCAAACAACAACACTAACAAGGCAAAGAAGTTGACTTCTAATTTGGGTCAGGAAAGAACAGGAGTTTGACTTTGTCCCCCAAATCTCTCATTGCTGAAATAAACCTATACCTTAAAATCTACATATCCAAAAGTTAGCAAGGATCTCTGAATATGTAAAAATATGAAATGATACACTTTTGAAGGGGGTTATTCACTTTAAAGAGTAATTCTTAACGAGATCCATTTAGGTTTAGCAACTACTTAAGTGCACTGAAAATACAATTTGATTTAAACAAATTTAATTTCTTTACAGCTTTTTCTCAGAAGCACAACTGTGATACAACTGAACAGGAGATTGACTGCTGGCTTCTCACTTCCAGTACTTCCTCTCCGAGGAGATTTCCCTGGGGCTGTTCCTGACCCACACATCCATGAGGAGGTCACTGACAGCCACTTGAATGTTATGAATTTGAGAAGCTGTCACAGCACCTGTTTATTCCAAGAGGGTTCAGTATTGTAAGCTGAAAAATGAATTTAGCCTGGATTGTTTAGACTAAGGAAAAAAAAAACTGTGCCTTAGACTCAGCTCTGGCAGAGGGTCTTAAACAATAAGGTTAAATTATGCCCCTGAATTTTGGGGAAGATAGAGGCTGCTTTGGTTTTTCCACTTTCCCCCTACTCCTATACCACTAACAAGAACACATGAAAGATTAATTTCCAAAGTTCCAAAGTTGAAATCAGGCTTCAACCCGCCATTGTGTAGTCATAAGAATTACACCCAACTACTCATGAGTCATCAGGCACTGGATTCAATCAGTGAATGAATTCATCTTTTTTTCCTCTTTCATGGAGGTGACCGGCTATCTCCATTCCAGCAAAGAACTGGCAAAAATGAATAATTTGGTTAAAGCAATCCAACAGCCTCCTTAAGGTTCACACCTAATCAACTATGTAATTTTGGATTTGAGTGTCAACTAATTTGGCCATATCTTGTCATAATTTGACCTACTATTGTCAAGATTGTTATTCATTGTATCACACACAGTCTATGTTATGGAGACTCAGAAGAAAAATTCCTCTCAAACCTCATTATTAGGAAAATGTCTTTTTTTAAATCAACTTCTTTATTAAGTTCTGGGGTATGTGTATGGGATGTGCAGATTTGTTACAGAGGTAAACGTGTGCCATGGTGGTTTGTGGCACAGATAAACCCATCACTGAGGTATTAAGCCCAGCACCCATTAGCTGTTCTTCCTGATGCTCTTCCTCCCCCATTCCCCCAACAGGTCCCAGTATGTGTTGTCCCCCAACAACGTGTCCATGTGTTCTCATTGTTCAGCTCCCACTTGTAAGTGAGAACATGCGGTGTTTGATTTTCTGTTCCTGCATTAGTTTGCTGAGAATAACGGCTTCTAGCCCCATCCATGTCCCTGCAAAGGCATGATCTCATTCCCTTTTATGGCTGCATAGTATTCTATGGTGTATATATACCACATTTTCTTTATCCACTCTATCATTGATGGGCATTTGCAGTGATTCCATGTCTTTACTATTGTGAATAGTGCTGCAATGAACATATGTATGCATGTATCTTTATAACAGAAGGACTTATATTCCTTTGGGTATATACCCAGTAATGGGATTGCTTGGTCAAATGGTATTTCTGCCTCTAGAGCTCTGAGGAATTGCCACACTGTCTTCCACAATGGTTGAACTAATTTACACTCCCACCACCAGTGTAAAAGCATTCCTTTTTCCTTCTCCATAACCTCACCAGCATCTGTTGTTTCTTGACTTTTTAAAATCGACACTCTGACTGGCATGAGATGGTATCTCATGGTGGTTTTGACCTGCATTTCTCTAATGACCAGTGATAGTGAGCTTTTTCTCGTGTTTGTTGGTTGCAGTCAAAATGCTGTTGAAAAACCAAACAACAAAAAACAAAAAAGCAAACACAAAAACAAACTACAACAACAAGAAAAATAAGTATGTGTTCTGTTTCTTTAAAACATTCAGAATCTTTTAAATGGCTATGACTCCAAATTTGTATTGACTAGAGAAAAGTCACATTCTACATCTGGCAGTGTAGAAATATATATATATGCTGTATACATAATATAAAATATATATATTTTTTCATCCAGACTGCTTGAGGCTTTTGAGAAATCTACTTTGATGTAACCTTTTTTGTAGATTTTCCTGGTTACTCATGGGCTGACTCTACTGATTAACATGTATAACTTCTGCTGAATTTAAGTGGCTTATGCCAGGAAGAGAAGAATAAAAATGATCTCAATTCAGATCAATCAATATTAACAAGTACTTAGGTCTCAGCTCAATAAGTCACATTTCAGAACTTTTTCTCCACATTGCCTTAATACTAATACCAAATAATTATTTAGCATTTACTATATTCCCAATACTTTGTCTCAAAAAGAAGATTCCTTGAAAACTTGAAGATAAAACTCAGTAAAGGTCTGTTGAGATCAGTGCAGTGGCTCACATCTGTAAATCCCAACATTTTGGGATTCCAAGGTGGGAGAATCACTTGAGGCAAGGAGTTTGAGACCAGCCTGAGCAACAAAGCAAGACTCTATCTCTACAGAAAATAAATAAATAGATAAAAAGTAGCTGGGCATGGTGTGTAGCTATAGTCTCCACTATTCAGGAGGCTGACGTGGGAGGATTGCTTGAGCCCAGGAATTTAAAGCTGCAGTGAGGCATGATCATGCCACTGCACTGAAGCAGGCAACAGAGTGAGACTCTGGCTCAAAAAAAAAAAAAAAATCTGTTGAGATCAAACTTGAATCTATTAAACCAAAGCAAATATAAAATATCATGTGACACTGAATTCAGTGGTAAACATCAAAATGTTTCCTAGAAATGACCTTGATGGGATTAAAAAATGAAGGCTGAAGTTGTTAGAAAAGACTAATTCGAGGTTGAAGAATCTAAATTAGTTCTGGTGAAGGAATGAGGTGATTCTAGGCAAGGTATATATGCCAGTGAAGGCACCAAGGTAAAACAGACACCATATTTTCATATATCATCGCCGAGAGCCACGTGAAAAAAGCAAAAGTTACAGCATAGAAATTTCCAGAAAATGTACTTATGAAAGGACTTAGTGACTAGAACAAAGATTTGAGTGTAATGATTACAAAGTCCAAGAAGGGTTCCTTGTTTTTCCATTTTGGGCCAGGACAATATAGAGGGTAACTATTCTCTTTGCAGAGTACAAAGATTTTCTGCTCAAGGTCTAGGACCAAATTATAGCAAGACAGGATACACTTATGAAACATTCCAGTCTGTTTTAAAGCTATTTCCACTCCCCCAAAACATAAAGGTGTTTATTCTTCATTAAGAATTCATGAACTTATTCAAGCTATGAGATTCAAATATAAAATTGCCCCTTTTAAAAAATTTCTATCCAAAATCTAGTTTACTGATCCACTCTTAAAATAGACATAACTAACATACTTATATTCATAGGACACTTCCCATTTCCCATTCATAGCAAATGGGAAATGATTCCCATTCATAGGAATCAATCCCATTTCCATCCCAGAATAGCCCAGAAACAGAAATAGCAAGGTATGAATGGCCAGAACAACAGAAGGACCTTAACCTCTGAAAGCCACTGAAGCACCAATCCTTTAAATCCGTTTCTGCCAGTCTATAGAACCTGGAAAGTTACAGATTTAATACCATATAATTTCAACTGAACTGGAAATATGTGGTTTCTAACATAGTTTCAGCAGACAAATTTAAGGCTGACTCTTAAATTGAAAGAAATACTTTCTAAAATTAGTAATTAGGGGAGAGAAAATGCCCGTATAATTAGAAGCTCTAAAACTTACTAACCTAACATAATATTATTTCCAGGATATCCCTTTTTGTCTGAATTATACAATTGTATTTCCTATTTTGAGCCATCCTCTATAGCATCTCCCCTATATTATTAGTTAACCTAAAAAATAGACCATGACAGACTTTGGAAACAAAGCTCTTTTTTTTTTATTCAGATTGAAAAGTAAGAGAAGAGTCACAACCAGAGAACCAGTCACAGTGGGATACAGGAGCAGCAGTGATGGATGTGTTCCCCCATCCAAGGCAACACGGTAGTCAACCAGCAGGAAGGCCCTCCCTCTGCCACTCAGTGAGCACCTGAACATAACTGTCCTTTTCTCCATTTTCCTAATTCTTGCTTTATCAGTCTCTAAAATGAGAACAAACCATATTTTCCCACTCTCCTAAAGAATATGTGAGAGTTGAGTAACTGTCTGACTTTTCAAGAATGTTGAGTTCTGTGGTAGAAAAAAAAAAAATCACACTTTAGGACCAGCCCTCTGCTTACTCCAATCTCTACCTGATCAGAGACACTGTTAACTACTAATCCAGTTGCTGCTATATGTGTTTACATAATAGTTAAAGATGTGGACATTAATAAGCCAATTTTCCCAAGAAAAATATACCAAGCTACAGGATGACATCCCTCCCAATCTGCTATTAATTATGCCAATTGGTTTGAAACCTTAAAATCAGACCTAAAAATTCTACTTTTATGCCCTTTATTATGCCCTATGCCCTTTCAATTCCGCCCTTAAAATATCTCCCCATATTTATTTCTTCCTCTCCACTCCAAACAACAGCATCCTCTACAAATCAGCCTTAGGTTACAGAAACAGACTCCAGCTAAATTTTAAAAGGGCATAAAAGATCACTTAAAAGTATTTACTACCTAGAGAGAGCCTTTACAGTATTACTATTTTGGGAAACACCTTTTCAGACAATTCTCTCTAAGACTAGCTATACATATATGGACATGTATACAAATTTACTTTGTATTTCATATTCATCACATTGTATTACATAAGCATATTTATGTAAATTTGTACACTGCTTCATTCATGCAACATTATATAATATCATATTATATAATTTAATTCTAAAATATCATTTTCCATAATTGTGTTGCTTCACTGATCTTTTCTTACCCTTATTTTATAGAGAAATGCATGTCGAAGTAATAGGACTTATCCATGCTATGGAGTAATTTAATAACAATATTCAATGCCTTCCCAATCTTGCCAGTGTTTACCTTGTCCAATGTCAACCTATACTACTCTTCTATATTAGCCTCTTCATCAAAACAAACTTGGATCACTCATCACCTATTCATACTCTGAGTATTCCCACTACCATACATTAATTAACTTGTATTTTTCCTTCTGTCTATAAGTCCTTCCTATCTCCTTGTGTGCCTTTCCTTCAAGGTTAAATACAAGTCCCACCTCTTCATTCATGTATCCCTTATTCATTGTGTATTAGTCCATTTTTACACTACTATGAAAAACTCCCTGAGACTGGATAATTTATAAACAAAAGAGGCTTAACTGACTCACAGTTCCACATGGCTGGGGAGGCCTCAGGAAACTTACAATCATGGCAGAAGGTGAAGGGGAAGCAAGGCATGTCTTACATGGCAGTGGGGAGCTGGGGGTGGGGAACTGCCAAACACTTTTAACCCATCAGTTCTCCTGAGAACTCACTATCATGAGAACAGCATGGGGGAAACTGCCTCCATGATCTAATCACCTCCCACCAGGTCCCTCCCTCATCAAGTGTGAAATACAATTCAAGATTTGGATGGGTACACAAAGCCTAACCATATGACATTCATTTAACATATATTTCTATACATCTATGCATCAATGCTAAAGATTCAGAGTTGAACAATATACACACCAGCCCTGCCCCTAAGCAACTTACCAAGAATGACACCTAAGCAAGTGATAACACAAAAATAAGATTAACATTAGGTCAAGATACATGACAGAAACCTATGTGGTGCCCATCATGAGAACTTCCTTTTTGAAGCTTTGACAAGATATTCTTGCTCATAATGTCTACTCCCAGATCAGAATTCCTCTGCCATTTATTTATTACCAAAGCTATTCATTTCAAAAATTAGTCTATGCTTTCTTGCACTGTAATTAACTCTAGGGGACATGTCTTTCTTCCTCACTTAAATGGTTACGTTCTTTACAAACAAAGACCTTGCTTTATCCTTCTTCTGTATTCCTAGAAATTAGTATAGAGCCTTGCACAAAATAAATAATAATTTATTGTTACTGCCACTGCTGTTGTTAACACTGGGAAATAAGAATTTGACTACCGCTAGTAATTTCAAGCTTCTGATAAGAATGTAGAAGAATGTTTTAATCATTACAACTGTTCTTCATATCTCTAAGTTGTTTCCACTTACCTAAAACCTCTATTGAGACTTTCCTCCCTACTGAGCATTGCTATATGAAAACAATGCTGTGATTCCTCCTGCTGAGTTTAACAGTGTTAGGCAAAAAGTGAACAAGTTTGACACTCAATGTTCTGAAATCCTTTGAAAAAGAAAATATTTGCAGACTGTGCATCCAACAAAGGTCTAATATCCAGAATCTATAAGGAACTTAACAAGCAAAAAACAAATAATCTCATTAAAAATGGGCAAAGAACATGAACAGACACTTCTCAGAAGCAGAAATACCTGCAGCCAACAAATACATGAAAAAATACTCAACATCACTGATCATTAGAGAAATACAAATCAAAACCAAAATGGGATACCATGTCATACCAGTAAGAATGGCTAGTATTTAAAAGTGTGGAGAAAGGGAATGCTTATACCCTGGTGGTGAAAATGTAAATTAGTTCAGCCACTGTGGAGAGCAGTTTGGAGATTTCTCAAAGAACTGAGAGTTGAACTACCATTCAACCCAGCTATTCCATTACTGGGTATATATCCAAAGGAAAATAAATCATTCTACAACACATTTAGCCATATGTTCACTGCTGTGCTATTCACAATAGCAAAAACATGGAATCAACGCAGGTGCCCCTGAACAGTGGATTGTATAAAGAAAATGTTGCACATATACACCATGGAATACTACGCATCCATAAGAAAAACAAAATAATGTCCTTGGCAGCAACATGGATGCAGCTAGAGGCCATTATCATAAGTGAATTAGCACAGGAACAGAAAACTAAATACCACACGTTTTCATTTATCAACAGGAGCTAAACACTGACACATGGACACAAAGATAGGAAAAATAGATACTGTGGACTACTAAAGGTGGGAGGGAAGAAGGCATGGGTTGTAAAACTACCTATCAGGTACTATGCTCACTACCTGGGTGATGGGATCATTCATATCCCAAACCTCAGGGACACACAATTTACCCACATAGAAAATCTGCACATGTACACCCTGAACCTAAAATTAAAGTTGGAAGAAAAGGAAAAGAGAAATATTCAGCCTTGAAAAGCCAGAACTGCTTGCTATATCCTACAGCCATACCTTGAATTGAGCCTAGTTTGCTTGGTAATTTTTATTGCAGGAACGACAGCTATCAGTAAATGAACAGTAAAGTAACATTATCAATCAAATATAAATCGTCTTCAAGGAAAACAAAAGCACCGTATTTAAATTGCTCAAAAAAACCCACTAATATCATATTTATTTCTCCTGCCTATTTGGGAGAACAAACTATACTGACTGTTTTGTAGACATGTCAAGAGTATCTAAATGAAGGTCCACAAACAGTTATAAAATAAAATATCTGGCTGTAATGAGTTATGTTCTGATTTATGTGAAATAAAAAGAAAAACAAATAAACAAAAAAAAACCTGGCACCACCTCTCAAGTAAAAAAAAAAAAATTACAAATAAATTGCTAACAAATATTCCTGATTGTTTTGACTAGGGCAAAGCTCTTGATAAGAAGAACACTTTCATTCTGAAATAAAATTACATTTAATGTGCTTTTTTTTTGTATTTATCTGGATGAATATTTGAAATTCCTACTTTTCTTCAGTTAGTTTTAACTCTACTGCACCTTAACATCAGCCACTAACAGAAGTATTCTATAAGAAACGTAAGAATTACCATGGCCATGCCAATTCCACAATCAGAAACCTAGAGTGGCTCCCAATTGCTTCCCAAACGAATAATAAAATTACAAATATTGGCATGTTCCTAAAACCCCTAGCGTTTCCTTTAGCTTAGAGGTTTATAACCTGGGCCCAAGAATGGGCCCCAGGTGTTGGTAAACCCCTTGAAACTGAAACTAACATTTTGCATCTTTTTATGCATTTTTCTAGAGGAAAGAGCTCAACATTTTCAGAATCCCACTGGAGTCTCTGACCTCAAAAAAAAGGTTCACAACTATAATTTTAATATTCCCCTTTCATCACCTCTCTCATATTTAATGACCCACAACCATTATTATTTCACAGATCTGGAATTTCTAGCAGAGTCAAGAAAACCTATCTGCTTCCTTGTAGCAAGAGACATACAATTTCCTTCCCTTTATATGTCCTAACCCTCATAATAAGTCATATTTAACACTTTCTGGCTTTTCATTTCTCTCTGAAAACTTTTCTCTTCTTCCAAAAAACCCAACAAACAATACCAAACAAAAGACGACACAACCCAAAAGTTTCAAATGATACTTCCTCCCCATTTCTGATGGTCATTCCACCTAATAGCACCACACAACTAGTGGTCAGCACACATATTTTAATGAATTAGTTAACCCCCTTCTAGAAGCCTACTGCATCCATTCCATGATTAAATGCCTAAGGCCAACAATATATCTATGGTGGACAACCTAATGCTATACTTACTTAACGGTGGTGCTTCAGGACACTGAAAAACAGAACTAGTAGGAAAGTTAAGTCAGAACTGAGCTTCTAATTCTGAACTTCTAAAAGTTCTAGCTAAGCCAGTACTTGCCACTGGCTAATCAAATCCATATGATTGGGAAAGCCTTCCTTATTCTCTTAAAATTGCAGTCCTTACATTCACACAAGCTTTTAAAAAAATAACAACCTCTATTATGAGATATTAAGGTATGCATCTGTGCATTAATTTATGTATGCTTTGAAGTAGCCAGATGCACAGTAAACAAACTAGAAGGAAAAAAAGAAGTGTTTGAGGGAGGATACATTCAAATGGACTTTTCTTTTTGATATACATTTTCACCCTTATTTCCTACAGAAAACTCATTTTTAGGGGCTATAGTTCTTCAAAGTGACTGCCTGGCTCAATCAGTTATGGCTAGAATATAAGCATAACAACAATGATCGTGACGATGGGTAATATTTATTGGGCACTTATGATTTGCCAATTACTTCTCGAAGTGCTTTTGGTGTATTATTCCTTTAATCTTCCCAACAGTCGCTTTGAGACCTAATAGGTACCTTTATTATCACCATCTTATGGATGAGAAATCTGAGGCACAAAGAAGCTAGATCTTTTGCTCAAGGCCACAAGGCTAGTAAGCAGAAGGGCCCACTTGAACCTGGGTAGTTCAGCTTCAGAACTAGTATTCTTTGTCACTAGGCTATAATGGGTCCCCAGGTGAAATAATTTACCAACTTTTAAACTTCTTTTTACGTTTATAGGAATCAGACACTAACAAGATAGCTGATATCAAGCTATCAAGATATATATTAGAATATAAATTACTACTGACAATCTATATACATAATTTCCACTTTATTTTAAAAACAATAAAATCTCATAACAAGATAGAAATCTTTTAGGTTTATATGACAAGACAGTTGGGGTTGACAGTTTCATATCAGCATGAGTTTAATCAAGAAAACAAACCATTTTGAGTATGTACAATTGAGGGACTTTGATGTGGGGTTTAGCTGGTAATGAGGGAGCTGAGAAGTAAGGCGGGATGGATGATGGGCTAACCTAGAGATTAGCAACAGCAAGAAGCCAATACCACCCCCTCACGCTGGAAGGATACTGGGAGGAGACAAAGCTATCACAACCCAAGGGTCCAGGTTTGTTTAAAGGGGGTTGGAGCCAAGGAGGAGATGCAGCCATGGACAAGATGCTGCCCAAAGCAGACAGGGCGATGGAGGAACACTGACTTCAAAATTCCTACTGCCCTGGAGTCTCCTGCCAGTGCCTCCTAGCTGATATGGATCCTGAGAAATGCCTGCATCATTCTAAGATACAGAGCAGAGCCAAAGAAGGGTGAGGAATGGCTCAGAGTAACTGCACAGGTTTCTACCATGGCCTTGTTACCCATATAAATAGTCCAAGTGGAATCCAACATTGTCCAAGATTTAAGATTTAAAACCTCCCTAAGCCAAAAAGAGTGCATAAATTCCCCAGATTTTTCATATTTCACTTATGTAAAATAGAAAAACAACTGTATTCTACTAATGTTCTTTTTGAAAGTATAACAGAATTTTTTAGAATTTTATAAATTTTATAAAAAATTTCTTTTACAACCTTTGCATAAAAAACACTCTACAAGACCCAAATACAGATGTCACCTTTAACTGAGGCTTTACTTAATAGGATATTTTACTTATTAATTGACCACCTCTCTGTATTTATTGCACCAGACGCTAAACTTTCTTCAATTTTGTAATTAGATTCTAGTCTCAGAAAAAGTTAGAAAGTGGGTATTCTTGTTCCATTTTCTAGAACATTTTGGCAGTGAAGTCTTTTGTTCTCAGGAGCTATGATGTGATTGTCAGTAGACACTGCTGGTTGCCACTGGTTGTCCAACAATCATTGATCTCGCTCTGTCTTTACGTAACAGTGCTTTTTTATACACTCCTTTCCCAAATGTTACAAGGAAAGGTGAACCTCTTCCCAGACCCAGGGAATATATCTGAAAAGTCTACGTCTAAGAGAGAGGGAGAAATCAGAGAGTTTGTTCCCTACGGAACACTTGGCGATATTTCAAACTTTTTTTTTTTTTGCTCATCATACTAGAGGAGAGGCAGGGTGGCTACTGGCATCTAGTGGGTAGAGGCCAGGGATGCTGTGAAACATCCTACAATGCACAGGACATGCACACAACAGAGAAATATATGGGAACCTTGGTGTTAATGAGGTTCTTGAAGCCTCAGCATTACCTGGGAAGCTGTTAGACATGCAAATTCACTGGCTCTATCCCAAATATGCTGAACCAGAAATTGTGGGGATGGGACCTTGTATTTTACTAAGTCCCCAGTTGATTCTAACAAATGCTAATATTTCAGAGTTACTGGTCTAAGGTTCCAGGGGCAAGCAAACTATGGCCCATGGGCTTACCACCTGCTTCTATAAATTAGGTTTTACAAAAATACAGCCACATCCATTCATTTATTTATTATTGTCTATTGTTGCTATTACAGCAGAGTTGAATAGTTGGGACAGAGACCAGATGGCCGCAAGGCATAAAATATTTACCATCTTACCCTTTAAGAAAAAGTTTGCCAATCGCTAGAGCCAATCATGGTAATCTTATTATTCTTGTCAGTTTTTGGTTTAGGAATGTATTGCTTAGGAAGGCAAAGACTATTAAGATCAATAGGATGGAAGATGAATGTTGCTGGACATGAAGGTAGGACATTAGGTAAAGCATTCCTGTTTGCTTGTTTGTATGTTTGAGATGGAGTCTCGCTCTGTCGCCAGGCTGGAGCACAATAGCGTAATCTCAGCTCACTGCAACCTCCACCTCCCGGGTTCAAGCAATTCTCTGCCTCAGCCTCCCAGGTAACTGGGATTACAGGCGTCCACCACCACACCCAGCTAATTTTTGTATTTTTAGTAGAGACAAGATTTCACCATCTTGGCCAGGCTGGTCTTGAACTCCCAACCTCGTGAACTACCCGCCTCAGCCTCCCAAAGTGCTGGAATTACAGGTGTGAGCCACCGGGCCTGGCCAGCATTCCTTATTTCTAAGGAGCACAGACAGAAAGGGATGTACTACTTTTTCCTCTGGATATTATATCATCTGGAAGTGATAGCAGAACTGCAGCAGCCACCTTGCAATTATGAGGAAAGCCAGGTTAAAGCAAAAACAATATTCCAAAGATAAGAAAAGTGAGACAAGGAAAGAACCCGATATTTATATGTTAAAAATTTTTCCCATAGTGAGGCTGTATTACTTGAGTAATAAGAAAAAAATTAAAGTTAAGGGGCAAAAAGACTGGATAAGAAGACAAGTCGGGGAAGCTGAATCCAAATAACCACAGAAGTTTTTAATTACCTTAAGTCTGTTTTAGTGTATGTATGTTTGGATCCATTATCCATACAAATGTTAAAGTAAAACAATTCTGGTTTGAAGCAAATTAAATTTTCCCCCCAACAATAGTGAAGAGTAACTACTTCCTCTCGCATTGTAACCCGAGCAATTTAAACTAACAGGCCACATGGCAGAAATATAATCAAAGGTTCACCACAGGGAACACACAGCACAAGCTCAGTAAACTTGAAATCATTTTCTCCAAGAAATCAACAGCAACTAAAGAGACCACGATTTGGATTTTAATCAATTTGAATTTGTGATATAGCAAATCCAAATAGATATTTAAAATCTTCAAAGTGTAAATAATCTCATTTTCCACAGAATACAGTATAGCCCAGCATATATTTACGTAGTATATAAAGAATCATCATAATATATAATGAACCTGGCATTGGACTAGGTTCTAGAGACAAAAAAATAAATAAGATATGATTCCCTCCCTTTAGCAGTTTATGTCTGGTGGGGAAAGTGATAAATATATACAGAGAATTGTAAGACAAGGAAACACGGCATAGAAGTTAGTAGAGTTTTATGGAAATACAGAGGAAGAGACAGATAATCTAGTTAGAATCAAAGTCGAGAGTATGAAAATATTATTGAAACTGTAATTTACCATGCAAATACAATGATTTTATAAGCTGCTGTGTGAAAAACTAGTATTTATAAAAATGTTGGCCAGGCGCGGTGGCTTACACCTGTAATCCCAGCACTTTGGGAGGCCAAGGTGGGTGGATCATGAGGCCAGGAGTTGGAGACCAGCCTGGCCAACATGGTGAACCTCCATTTCTACTAAAAATACAAAAATCAGCTGGCTGTGGTGGTGGGCACCTGTAATCCCAGCTACTCGGGAGGCTGAGGCAGGAGAACTGCTTGAACCCAGGAGGCGGAGATTGCCGTGAGCCAAGATTGTCACCAGCCTGGGTGACAGAGCAAGACTCCGTCTCAGGTGGGGGAAAAATGTTGCATGTAGAGAAGTTTGTATAGCCAACTAATTTGAATGAAATTATTTAAAATACATTAGTCTGTAGGCAACATTTTTGTTTTTCAAAATACTATTCCTTCTAAAAAGTTCATTGCACTTGGAGATTTATCTTCATTAATTTCTAACTGGTAGGGGAAGACAATCTTTCAAGACTAACATTCCAAGGATGGTCCCAATTTCATGAATGACACAGTTCAAAGAAGAATCCATCCCAGAGCTGGAGTTCAGCAGGGCCATCCGGGGCCCACGGGGTCAACTTAGGGCCTGAGGTAAGGTAGAGGTTGGAACCAGGGACTAGATCAATACCCAGCCAAGTCACCATGAAGAAGAGTTCTTGGGATGAATCATTTTATTACATATTTGACCAAGTGGAAAAGCAATTTGTTCTGTGGTTATGATCACTGATACTGTTGACAATGTTTATCATGTGACAAGTTCCACAAACAATAAAGTATACACACTCACTACAGGAAAAAAGTAAGGGTGGTTGAGAGAATGGGGCTAATGCTGCCGTATGTTAGGATCCAAGAACTACAAGATAAAAACAGGCCATTTGGCCCAAATAGCTTACACAATTAAATATGCCATTAATTTCAACTATAAACTCTCCTTGTCGATGTATTCTACAATTACCTCTTTGCTAAAGAATCTCTCAAGCAGTTAACTAATGCCAGGCCTGCTCGGGACAGCCTGTCCATAAACGCTATCTAACCTCCATGTTATCTACCATCATGTCCTCATCTAATTAGATCTGAGCAGTCACCCAGCTTCAAGCTTACTTATTACATTTGGCCCATTTACTAGAATTAGATCCAGAATCTTCTCTGAGAGATATTTTCTCAAGTATTGCATGAGAAATCAGTGCTACATTTTTTTCTGGAAAATGATCCTCCTTATGAATTTTGCTTTGCTATTATCCACTATAATATCAAAAAATAAATAAAATCCTCCATGATCAAGGTCTAAGCCTTTATCCAAGATTCTCATCTGCTCCTCATCTATTTCTTTTTCCTCAGAACTTAATAAACTCACCTGGACATCTTCACAGTGTTTTAGATATGCCTATTGCCTCTGAAGAAATAAAAATATCATTTCTCTGCAAGAGTCACTATTTATCCTTGAGCAATCACTCCTACACCCTCTGGCTTACTTCACTAATTCTCAGTCAGAGTCCACAGAAAGATGAGATGAATAGAAGTTTCTCTGTCAGTCAAAATGCCCTAAGAGGAAATGACTAGGATGCCCTAAGAAATGACTAGGAGAGCAATCCCTAGTGGGTAATTTTAGGGACTTGTGGTCAGAGGCAATCTTGCCTAAAGAAGTCCTCAGCCTGAGCCACCACTACCAGTCTGCTCTACCAGCTGTGCGGAACCCTGGCTTCCCATAAAATCAACTTCAGTGACCTGGTGGCAGTTCGTGGTTTTGAAAATTCCACTTTAAATGGAAATTTTTGAAAATGGTTCTGTTGCTCTGGTTTGCTGACAACCAACCGTTACAAATTTGGCAAGAACACTCTGTTGCCCAGCTGCCTCTGATTTACTGTCCCTGGGCACAGTCTCCAGCGTGGCTGTTGGGCTCTACACAGCTAGCATTGCCATTGCCTCTGGCAATGTGGTGTGGTGGAAAGCACAGTGGACAGCTAAGGAGACCTGGGATCAGTCCTGCTTCTGTCACTAATGAGAATGCCCTTAAACTTTCTAGACCTTAGTTTTTGCGTTTCTAAGCTCTCTTCTAGCTCTAGTCATACTGTTGTTCCACCAGCAGTTATGAGCATCTACTATGGCCTATACGTGTAGCAAGGGATACAAGTCACAAACCCCACCCTCAGGGAGTTCTAATGATGCTCTGATTCTATGAACAGCCAACTTGCCATTTTTTATGCTAAGATAAGAAATACTAATGAATGATAAAGCCAGAATCAATTCCAACATCTCATTTTGGCCAACTCTTTTTAAACGTCACCAACTTCTTCACAAACAAGTAAGTAACAATTTTGGAATAAATGAAAGACCATCACTTGCAGCATTTCTTCCCCCATCCCACTATGACTGTACATTTAAAAATCAAGCAAAAGGAGGATGAAACAGGAGAAACAGCTTGGATAAGTCAGCAATTAGATAACTAGCCACTGGAACAACAAAAAGTTGCCCAAGTTGATGCTGAAGGAAAGCACACTTTTTAGTGATACCAGCTAAAAGTGTCAGATTATTCCACATGTGAAGATGTCACATTGAAGACTGGTTAATGAATAATCCACAGGAAAATGAACCTGTATCAGTATGTGGCACGACGACATTATAGAAACTACTATCTATTTCTCAGCTGATTTCTATCCCTCCCATCTTTTGAAAAGCCTACTCAAAACTCACCATCTATCCTCTAACCCCAGGACACCCCCCTGAATGAGTATCCTTGAGGATGTCCATTTAGCTGCCCAGGTCTCCACAGAACACAGCTGGCCCAAGGATTCTCTTCCATTATTCATTTGTTGCTTTGTGAGCTTGTGTGTGATTGCTCTTCTACAGTGGACTTTAAATCCTTCAGAGGTAGTATATTATAACCCATGGTGAGTAGGCACTCACTATTTTCTGCCTCCCTGGCTTCACATCTTCTAAAGTCTATTACGCTAAGATACAAATCCTGAACAGCTTTGAAAATAGAGAATTCATCATTGATCGCTGGCATCATACATATCAACAGAGGGAAAAAAAGCTTGCTATTTTCATGGAAAATTGGAGGATAATCTACAAGAGAATAATAAATAGAAGTGGTAAAAAAGTGAAGGGGTAGAAATGGAATCCACATTAGAAGTTTAGGGAGAGAAGTTGAATAGCAATAGAAAAATAAATATATTTTAGAAGGGCCAGAAGTGATTTTTTAAAAAAATTAAAAACCTAGATTCTAGCTTCCCCTATAGTTGAGTGACCTGTATCAAATCATTTTATCTGAGAGAAAAAAAAAAAAAGGATGCTGGTGTTCAATGTTTACAAAAATCTAGGAAACTAATATGAAAATAAATGTAAAATTCTGGAAAAATATTATTGTAATTCTATATTGTTATGAAAAGGCAAAGTAGTACCACAGTTGGATTTAGTACAACAAGCACTTCTTGAGGGCCTGCCATGGCCCCAGGCATTGTAGTAAGTCCTCAGTTCCAAAGATGAACAAGACACGGCCTCTACCCTCGAAGAGCTTACATTCTAGTTCCAAGCCCAACAAAGGCTTTCTCAGAACAAATTCAATTTAACACACCAACATCTGCTATTAATAGTTATAGTAATTAAAACAAAGAAAACTTAAATGTGCTCGGCTCATAAGTATATACTCTAGAGAAAAAGAAGATATTATTTTAAGAAAATCAAGACAACAGAGCCAGCTGGTTTGTTCAAGTTCGTATCATAAGGTAAAGTGGAAGCAAAGAAAACACCCTAGGGTGCTTTGAGTTACAACCCAGGTTTACACGCTTTCTGGAACCAAAAAGGGCCAGGCAGCTTTCTTTTTCTTTCTTTGCTTTGCTCTCTTCTTCTTTTTTTTTTAACAGCTGGGAAAACTGTGGGGTGAGGTGCTTGATGCAAAATAGTTACTTTTTTTGGCTTTGCTTAGTTTTGCAAAAATAAAAAGAGTTTCAAATAGATACTGCATTATTGTAGTTCATTTAACCCTCCAGATATTTTCCCACTTTGTCAACCATTTCATTCTGCATTTTAGTTAAAAAATATCTTCCCCTACTCCTTATCAACTTCTATACCATTTTCCATCTTATTTAGTAATGATACCCCTCCTGTCTATAGAAAGATAGGACTTTGTAATAGTATAGTACATTCCACAGATATTTAGCCAAACAAAATTGATGTTGATGAAGAAAATGGCTATAAAGTCCATGAACTTATTGTCCAAAAATAGAGATATCTGTGCACACTGATTTTATTGACTACTTCATGGGTCTTCTCTTCCTAGATAGGGGGAAAAAGACATCATGGGCTACAATTTATGGCATCCCAGATACGGAAACTCTTTTATCTCATTGCACTTGGTACAGATATACTACTCATCCATTCTGGGCTAAGGTGGTTTGTCAAACAATGCATTCCTCAGTCTTTTTATTCTCCCTCAGATTCGACCAATGAATTACCGAATGGGGTGATGACCAGTCTGACACTAGTACCAATGCACAGTCAATCTACTGTACTATAAAAGTGGTTATTGATAACACCTCCAAAAGAGCAGATGACTTCTCAAAAAAGTGGTCTCTGACCAAAAAAAAAAAAAAAAAGGAAATCAGTAGATCGAAGAGAAATCTGTACACCTCTTTAAAGCAGCACTATTCACAATAGCCAAAATATGGAACCAACTTAAGAGTCCACCAATGGATGAATGCATAAAGAAAATATGATATACATACACAACGAAATACTATTCAGTCACAAAAAAAGAATGAAATTCTGTCATTTGCAGCAGCATAGCTGAGCCTGGGGGACATTAAACTACGCCAGGCACAGAAAGACAAACATTGCATGTTCTCATTCATATGTGGGAACTAAAAAAGTTGATCTGATAGAGAGTAGAATGATGGTTCCTAGAGGCTGGAAAGCGTAGTGGGGAGCAGGGCATGCAGAGAGGTTGGTTAACGGTGACAAAAATACAGTTAGAAGGAATACATTCTAGTGTTTGATAGCACAGTAGGATGATTATAGTTTATTATATATTTCAAGATAGCTAAAAGATTTAAAATGTTTCCAACACAAAGAAATGATAAATATTTGAGGTAACTGATATCCCAATTACCCTGATTTGATCATTAATACACTGTATGCATGCAAGTATCAAAATATCACATATATCCCATAAATACGTACAATTATTCTATACTAATAAAAACAGGATGGTCTCTGAATGCAGATCAGAAATGAAGGACTCAAGCACTTATCACTGTGTAATACAGTCAGCCTTCGTTGTATTTTATTGATTTCTGGATTTTATTGATTCAATTGCCCTTCATTGTTAAAATACTGGAAAATAGAGTAGGTTTCTCAGCAGCTGGGCCCTCATTTAGGATCCTGCATTAGTCAGGGTTCTCTTAGAGGGATAGAACTAATAGGATATAATAATATATATATATATAGGATATATATACACATATACAGGGGAGTTTATTAAGTATTGAATTACATGATCAGGCGGTCCCACAATAGGTTATCTGCAAGCTGAGGAGCAAGGAGAGCCAGCCCAAGTCCCCAAATTGAAGAATTTGGAGTCCGATGTTCGAGGGCAGGAAGCATCCAGCACGGGAGAAAGATGGAGGCTGCGAGCTTAGGCCTGTCTCTCCTTTTCATGTTTTTCAGCCTGCTTTATATTTGCTGGCAGCTGATTAGCTTGTGCCCACCAGATCAAGGGTGGATCTGCCTTTCCCAGCCCACTCACTCAAATGTTAATCTCTTTCAGCAACACCCTCACAGACACACCCAAGATCAATACTTTGTATCCTTCAGTCCGATCAAGTTGACACTCAGTATTAACCATCACAGATCTCCAGGAGATGAACAGATTTTGGTGGAAGAAAACTATTTGGAGATACAGCCTGGGATGTAATTTTCAATGTGATTAAAAGAGTTAGGCCGGGTGCGGTGGCTCAAGCCTGTAATCCCAGCACTTTGGGAGGCCGAGACGGGCGGATCACGAGGTCGGGAGATCAAGACCATCCTGGCTAACACGGTGAA
>NW_012116289.1:465826-481488 GCF_000951035.1 Colobus angolensis palliatus | reverse complement strand
AAAAAAAAAAAAAAAAAAAAAAAAAAAAAAGAGTTGTGACCATGCTTCAGAATGGGAAAACAACTACAGTATCATAAAGTCACAGCTATTGTTCTGTGTCAATAGAAGTCAGAAATCTCAAAGTGGCTAAAGATTACATTAAATTTCTATGAGTTTAACAATGATATAATTTGGTGCAAATTAGATGGCAAAAGGCTGTTAATGGATCCTGTTATCCACATCACCTATAATAAGTTTAAAAGAAACCAGTAAAGATCAATAGTTCAGCAAAAATGAAGACACACAAGAATAGCATGCTTAAAAGAGGGGAAGAGGGGAAAGAAGGAGGAAAGATAATCAATTCCACAGGAAGAATTTAGCATGCTAAACCACTATTCCAGCAATTTTCATTTACTTAGAAAAACTGTATTATAAACCTAGGTAAGGACAGAAGATTAACACATTATATAAAGAGTAGTTATAAAACAATTACAATAGTAGAGGTAAAGGGGGGTTCCCACAGCACTGGTGAAGTAGTGAAAAAGGAGGGCATTAGAGAAAAAAAGGCCAATTAGATCAAAGGGCAAAAAATATACAAATGAACTAATAGACTTATTTGTGTAAACTAGGAATAGGAAATCACAAATAAATTAAAGTTAATAATCTTGTCCAGCCTCATAGAAAATCAAAAGAAATAACGGGGTCTGGGATCTTCAATGGTTTTAAATAGAGCTGTAAGGTGATATAAACAAACAAGGAGATAGCATATCATTCTGGGTCTAGTAGACAAACTAGAACTAAAAGAGATGTTTTGGTAATATTAGTAACTGGGCAAGCAGACAACCTAGAAATACTGCATGGAATGTTCCCCCCAGAATCAAGTCCCCATCTCTAAGGATGGGTGCAGTAAATGTCTTCATAGCATCTTCAATCACAGCCTCTGCCCCTACTGAAAAGGTAACCCATATTCTCTTTAAAGATCAACAGTCCTTGAATGTTTGTTATTCAGTTGTCATAGTAAGGAGTTTGGTTGTCGAGAGAGAGAGAGAGAGAGAGAGAATGAATGAATGAATGAGTGAATGAGTGAATATGAATGAATATGTATTGTGGGAGGAAGGGGTCCTGATACTTGGGAAGCTACATCAGAAATGGGCTCACCCTTGACATCTGCGTAGACCCCTCTCCCCCTCCAAGCTTTCCACACTGAGGCAGAGTGCCTGATGAACCCATGCTTGTGACAAAGTCCCTTGGTCAAATTCATGCCACTGGACTTCCCTCTGTATCCGCCTGACTTATCAACACTTGGCATTGTCTTATTCTTCACTGGTTACAGAATGACTCTTCGACTATCATTTATCCCTCTTTTTTTCCAGTGTTTTTCTGACTTTTAAGGATCTGAAACATGATGTCATGATTCTTACTCTTCTACTCAGTAATTAATTCGTGTTTTTCAAGACTATCATTACTCCAGCCAAGATATGGAAACAACCGAAGTGTCTGCAGACAGATGAATGAATAAAGAATAAATGGTATGTAAACACACACACATACATATACACACACATACACAAAGATTATTATTCAGCTTTAAAGAAGTTAGCCCTGCCATTTGCAAGAACATGGATAAACCCAGAGAATTTTATGTTAAGTGAAATAAGCCGGGCCCAGAAAGACAAATACTGCATGATCTCACATATACGTAGAATCTAAAGAAGCCAAAGTAGAATGGTGGTTGTCAAGGGCTGGAAGGTGGGGGAAGTAGGAAAAAACTCATGGAGGATGAATAAGTTCTGAACATCTAATGTACAGCATGGTGACTACAGCTAATAATACTGTATTGTATGCTTGAAATTTGCTGAGAGAGTAGATCTTAAGTTTTCTCACTACACGCAAAAAAATCATAACTGTGAGTTGATGCATATGTTAACTAGTTTGACCGTGGTAACCATTCACAATGTGTGTGTGTGTGTGTATATATATATGTATCAAAAGGTCATGTTATATACTTTAAATACATACAATTTTTATTCGTCAGGTACACCTCAATAAAGCCAGGGGAAAAAGACTACCATTACTACTAATTAAATGATTTTCCTTGATTTATATCAACTTGATTTATTTTTATAGTTCATCAAATATAGGAAGAAATGAAATCTTTTTTATTGCTAGAAAGGGTATTTTTTCAAGTTAATAGTACAGTTAAAACAAAGCTTAATAGTACTGTCAGCAACAAAGCAAGAAAATAATAATATATAGTGATAGCAGCTGACATTTATTGAGCATTTAGTATGTGCCATGCACTGTTCTAAATAAATATGTATCTATATGTATTAACTCAATCCATACAATAACCTTACAAAGTGAGGCTATTGTTACCACACTTTACAGATGAGAAAACTGAGATATAGACAGTAACATGCCCGAGGACATACAACTAATAAGTGAGAGACAGGATTCAAATCCAGATAGGTCACAGAAAGGGATTTATAATTCAAAACCAGACACTTTGGAGAGAATAAGAGTGTCCTGAAATCAGTTAATATTTATAGAGTGTTCATTTTATCTTTTTTAATATAAGAAACTGCCAAAGAAGGAACAATCCTTCACTATTAACTAAAGTACTTTGGGCACAATAACACTCATGTTTCCCTTGCTGGCATTCCTCTGCAGGTGTGTAGTTCACAGTGCCCCACCTCCCACAACGCCACCCCAAGAAGAGATATGCATTGGGAAGAGTTTTATAGGACTGTAAAATAAATATGCCTCATGAAAGCATTAATGAGAGAAAGCTGAAAAAAAAGAAAAAAAATTAATCATGGTTTTTTCTTCCCTACAGACACTGGCTTCTAGCACCAAAACAGTATTATCTCCAAAGCAAAATTAACAGGAATTACCACAGATCCCATCTCTACATTCTGTAAAACAACTGAGATACATACAGGAACTCTAGCTTTTATGGAAGAACCAACAAAATTATTAAAGAACAACATAATCAGCAATTAAATTATAACATCTGATTAATTGACATACCATCAGTGGCACCTGGGGTTGGCAGAAAAAACAATAAATAGTTAAAAAGAATGACGTTGGCAAGCATCTGTAGTCCCAGCTACTCAGGAAGCTGAGGTGAGAGAATGGCTTGAGCCCGGGAGATCAAGGCTGCAGTGAGCCATTATGACACCACTGTATGCCAGCCTGGGTGACAGTGGAAGACCTCATCTCAAAATTAAATTAAATTTTAAAAAAGAAAGTGTTTCTAAGTCTCAGTTTCCTCATCTGTAAAATGTTCATTATAACAATAGTTATGTAATGGACTCATGAACTCATATAATAAAATAAGACCTGATAAAAGTGCTTTATAATATTAAATATTAATTAAATATATAACATAAACACTGAGAATGAAATCACTAGCCCTTTTTATTTACAACCTAACAGAACAATCTGAAAAAATTAACGTATCTTCCTGTGCTCCAACAGGAAAAGAATTATTGAACAGATGTTATTACATTTTCATTTGGATCATCCAAATGGAGACCTTTAAAAATTCTGGTGAAAAACTGAAGTTTAAAGCAAACTAGTCCTCCCTCCCTCCCCAAAAAAGTCTTTACATAATTGTAAAGAAGTTTTTAGTTTCATATCCATTACATATTTATTATTCTCATTCTGTCTACTATGAAGAAAAGAGATATTACTCCTATTTTACAGAAGAGCAAATCAAGTCAGGGAGTAAGTAGAAAACCAGGAAATCCCAAATCTTCTGATCTACAACCCTTAGTTTTTAAAATTACCCCATGTTACCAAAACATAGTTCCCTCATTTTCATAAGGCTCATATTTGTTTTATCTTGACCTAGCTTTTCTGATAATGTCTGTCTCTAGTTAAATAAAGCTAATGCTTTTCAAGTGTATTAGCATTTTAAGCAATCCTGTTAACCAAAGCAGGTAGTCAAATTTATAAAACGAATTTCAGTAAGCATTACACAAATTTGGATATATTATAAATGATGTATGATTTTAACTTAACAAAAAATGTACAATTGCCATTTAAAAGCACAAAATATACTGTATTTTAAAATTAGCACATCTAAAAATACTTAAGGACATTATACTGTAAGATTTGTCTACCTCACTGAAAAACAGGCAATGGATACATTCAGAAAAATGTTACATTATTTTAAAGTTTTCATATACCCACATAAAACATAAATGTCAACTCAGAATTTCAGAAAGGGCTGGGCTGATAGGAGATCAAATTTAAATTTTAAGTTTAATCCTTCCATAAGTGAATGTAGGAACGAACTTTACATTTGTTTAATATTTGGTGGGTCTCATTCTCTTCTGCTTTGGAAAATAGAATACTGTCTAAAATACTTGAAAAACATGATTTTAAAATTTTGTTTACATTCTGGTTGCTATAAACCTGATTGTACTAGCTGAAACTTGTTCCAGTGTAGAGGAATCTGATTAGCTTTATTTCAGACAAAAATAAGAGACTAAGAGAAGTGTAAAAGCACATCCTGGCTCACAGAGATACTGTATAAACTCACAGTCTAGAATCACAGAATTTTTAAGACTGGAAGGGATCATTGTAACAAGGAAATACTTTGGGACCCATTTCTCCCACTGATCTAAACAAGATAACTATTTTTTTTTTTTCTTTCACAGGTTTCCTAACTGAAACTGGATCTACAGAGCAAGATACAGGCATTCCCCCATCAAAAAGTTAATGTAGAAATTACCTTTGCTATTTCACTTCTACATACACAATGCCAGCACAATTGGTTACAATAGGAAAATCTAAGCTGTCGCCTGTCTGTGTTTTGGTCTACATGACGCTAAGCAAGGATTGTGGTTTGGTTTTGTCAATTAATTGATCATCTGTTCAGCTGCACAATAGCTTCAATCCTCTGGCAGTGACAATGAAATACAAAGAAAGCCTGGGCATACCACTCCCTTTAAGAAATCTTGGCAAATCTCATCAAACTACAAGTCCATTACTTTTTAGGCAGACCCTCCAGGACCCCCCAAATCTTCTATTTAACTGAACACACACCCTTATTTCACCCATTTTCTCCTGGCTTGTCCCTACTGTCTTAACTCCTAAAAGGTTTAACGTGCAAAGTGATTGTAGTTAATCTACTCACTCAGGTTTCCTTTAAATATTTTCTAATTTTAAATACCCAGTTTTTAAAAAGTGGAAAGACTATGGCTTCATGAGTGCTTCTTGAGAAGACTAATCTCATGCTGCAAAAAGAGCTGCCCATCCAAGATGTGTCCTTTCACCCTTCCTGGGTAACCCAAATTTGACTTATTCTGACTAATATCCCTCATTTGTATGGAGTAGGTTTGGAAGAACCCACTTAGAATATTTAAATATTTTCCATAAGCACGTGCCTATGTTCATTTTTTTAAAGTTCATTTAATGGCAAGTAGAGCTTACCACCACTTTTTCTGTCACTGCCAGAAATAATGTGAGCTACATACATGAGAAATGTTTACAGTTTCAAATTCGGCTACTGTGATTTTCCAAGTCAATCTACTGTAATAATTTTTACTGTCACCCTAGAGTGTTTTCAGAAATATGCAGCCATTCATGGGGGAATACTTCTGATATCTAATAATTGTGGTAACTTAGAGTTAAATTTACTATGTGCCATCTTCCAATGCCAAGTCCTAACTATATTACTGCATTTCCATACTGACATTATATTTTTTGTCAAAAACTACATATTTCCTTAATTAACGAAATGATTACACGGAAAGCCTGATGGACTTCAGATGTAAATATATCTGGGATACAAAAGACAGCCATGGTTAATGATCCAAATTTGGAATATTTTATATGTTTAACAGAATGGGAACATTTCATAATAGGAGAAGCTAACAAGGAACCAAGTATTATCCCAATAAAACATTCTTGTGTAATCAAATTAGAGGTAAGGTTTTAGATTTTGATTTAGTTTATTATTTAATAATTAACCTAGTGTTCCTACCCTAAGGAAAAACTATACATCTTCATGTTTGAATATCATAAAGATGTCAAATAAATAAATGAGATTAAGATGACTTTAGATATGGGAATAATTAGCTTCACCAGCACTTAGAAAGCAATACAAACTGACTTCTGGCTGCTAAAATTAAAAATGGCATAATTCAAACACTATTTCTAAATGTACTTGGTAATGAGATATGCCATGTGAAGTTAAAAGGGTCCAACCTAAAAGACGATCTTTTTAGGCAAATCTTCAAAAACCCCAGCAACATGACAAAGAAGAAAACAATTAACTCCATCTCACAGGTAACTGTCAAATGCAGATCTCTTTTGTTCCTATTCAGAGTAAATATTTATTAACTCCATAAATATATAAGGTGTTATTGAACATTCAGCCTAATTTTTTAATTTTTGTTTCATTTTCACAAAGTCATATGGAAAGTAGATACTGTGGCCAAACATTTAAATTGACTTCTGCTATCTTAGGGAAGAGGTAGTTAATTGTCTTAGAGCAGAAGACTAGACGTTAAAAGCCTGGAATCTTTTTCTAAGAGTCTTACAAACTCTCCTGAGATGAATATGGAAATTATCCAAAGTATTTTTTTAAGTAACTTTGGAAGAAGTGGTAGCTATGTTAAAGAATAATCTATTTTTAATAACAAAAATCAAAGCATTGAAGAAAGTATGTTTCCAAATTGAGTATTTTGATTTTGATAATGAACATGAAGTTAGGAATAGCTTTTAAAAATCATTCCACTACTGTGGAAGACCATTTGGCTGTTCCTAAAAACGTTAAACATAGTGTTACCATATGATCCCACAACCCTACTTCTAGGTATATGCCCAAAAGAACTGAATACAGGTACTCAAAACACATACACACATGTTCACAGCAGCTCTATTCACAATAACCAAAAGGTGGAAATAGCCCAAACATCCATCAATGAATGAATGGAAAAACAAAATATGGTACAGCCACATAATGGACTATTATTCAGCCATAAAAAGGAATAAAGTACTGCTACATGCTACAAAGTCAATGAACCTTCAACATATTATGCTAAGTAAAAGAAGTCAGATGCAAAGATCACATATTATATAATTCCAATTATAAGCAATACCCAGAAAAGATAAATCCATAGAGAGAGAACTCAGATTGGTAATTGCCAGGGTCTAGGGAAATGGGTTAATGAAAGAAACTGCTTATTGGGTAAGGAGTATTACTTTGGAGTGGTGGAAATGGTTTAGAACTAGATAGGTGTGGAGATCACACAACAATGTGAATGCATTAAATGTTAGTGCATTCTTCCCTTTAAAATGATTAATTTCATGTCATGTGAATTTCATCTCAAATTGTTTTTTTAAATGCTACATCACCAAAACTTCTGATGATATAGAGGACAGTAATGTTTGGAAAAATACAGACATTGACATTTCTAAGTTTAAAAGTGATCCCAAACGGACTCCGAATGTGAAAAAAGTTTAAGAATACCTTGAACAAATTATTTTGCTTGTATTTTTCTTTATACGTATATTTAAGTGTGATAAAACATAAAATTTTGTCTAAATAAATCTTAAAGAGTTTTTCAGTACATAAAAATATTTAATAAGAGAAAATATTCATTTTAAAACCAAAATTATTTTCACTTGTACATAAAATGGTTTAAAAACCAACAATGCTACTGAAAAACAAAACCCTGACAGGTTATGTCAATCAGTTATGGGCATAGAAGATAGTTTTTGAAACAAGCAAAGCAGTTAAAGATAAAGCCAAGAAATTCTAGAAACCATCTTAGGAGAATTTAAACCTTAAATTTCTACAGAGATATGAACATTGGCCAAATGAAATACTATCAGTTTAATTTAAATCACAATAGGACTCTTTAAGCAAAGTTCATCATTATGCAGATTTTCACACACTTCAGAACAAATTATTGATTTGTAGACAAGGCAGGATTAAGTGCCTTTCATCTGTGGGAGGCTATGAAATAAAACTACATGTAGTAAAAGTGCTCAGTAACAAAGTTGCTTTAAAGCAACAGTAGTCTCAAACATCATCAGTACATTATAAAAGAAATATATTTTACAATTCATGTTATTGCAGGTTTCATTTAACATACAAAAATTCATTTCAAATTTCAGTATTACTTAGGTAATTAGAAGTTCCACGTAAGCTCAAACATAAGAAAAGTATTTTTAAAGTACACATATAATATATGGTAAAGATCAAGTTTTAAAAACTGGTCTCATTAACAAATTAAGCTTCGATTCTGGAGTTTAAAAAACTAAGTGCCCATAAGCATGCCTAATGCCCAGATCTTGGTTTCTTCAATAAAAAGAACCAGGGCTCCTCGGAGAAATGGCTGATGCCAGCACGGGGCAAGAGATATATAAGATAAACCTGGAGCATCCTGTAGTGCCAGAAAGTAAGGAAGTGCTCAAAACAAAAACATTTCAGTGACTTTGCTACCTTGAGTGAGATATTTTGAATATCTGCTTGGATAAACTGGCTATGAATTTGTAGAGACAGACCACTTCTTTTAAATGCCTTTTAATTTCTTCCTATAGAGCAGAGTTTCTCAACCCTGTTGAGACCTGTTAACATTTTGGGCTGGATACTTGTTTGCTGTGAGGGCTGCTCTGCCCATTGTAGGAAGTTTAGCAGCATCACTGGCCTCTACTTACTAGATGCCAATAGTATCCTCTCCCTTCTCCCCAGCTGTTACAACCAAAAATGCCCCCAGACTTTGCCAAATGTACTGGAGTCTCAATCACCCTACTCCCAATTGAGAACCACAGCTCTAGAGAAATTTCCAAAATGCTGAGCAAAATAAAACATGATAGTTAAAACAAACAGAACAATACCGCAAGATTCTGGCTGGCGTTAAAGAACCAGCAAAGGAAAGGGGGATCTCAATGGAAAGGAGCTGGTTTTGTCTTCTTGAGTGTTTCTTTTCTTCTTTCCTCTTCAGTCATTGGCCATAAAGCCCTTTTAACAACTGATTTAACACTGTACTCCTGATCACCTAACTTCATTCCCACTGCTGCTAACAAGCCTCATGGCAGAAAAGAAGAAAGCCCTAGTGTTTGACACATTTCACAAAAGCTGTCCTTCAAAGACACTGGGTTGAGAAGCAATTTAATTAAAGACAAGGACAACAGCCTGTCAGTTAAACTCAGAAACACCAAATAAGGAGGGTGCTACAGTTTCTGGAATCCCATCTTTTCTGCTGCTAATAAAACTCTCTGAGCCCAGAGTACTAAAAGAATTGCCATAATGTATTCGGGGTGTGAAACTGAGAAATGTTCACCTACTCCAGTGAATCACGCTTCCATAACATCTGAAAAGAAGTGCAAGTGTACTCCCCTTGGGCAAACACCTGTTTACAAACTGGAACATACAATTAACAGAGACTAGTTTCTTTTATACCCTGTGCCAAATTCACTGTAACTCATTTGACTTTTGCCATAATTGGATTCTAATCCTTTGTTCTAGACCATTAGCTATAATCTTTAGCTTCTTGTTTGTTACTTATTTTAGCAAAAAGCAGAGAAAGATTTTCCACAAAGAAAAATTGACACAGAATAGTTAATATAAACACTCCCCAAGATGGTAAGGTAATTCCACAAATGGACTAGAAATTTAAATGAAAGTCTGATTATATATACTGATATCATATACTCTCAAAGAAGAAATCTATGGATCAAATGAACTAACAGGTACATTGGCACCCTGTTCTGAAAACTTTATTCTTGAAAATACTCAAAGAAGCCTGTTATCTTTTACTTTTTTTCTCTCATTCAAAAAATCAACTTTTTACATTTTTCAGATGTGTTACATTCAGCCTTTCCTTGACTGACTTTTACATTTCTTCTTAAAGAGTGACATAAACAGTTTTGCTAAATCATACATTTTCTATAATAAGCATTATTCAAAAAAAAAAAAAAGTGCACAGATTCATCCAGGCCAGACAACTGTCTCTTTTTGTTTCTTTTACAAGCACACCTGAGGACTCCATTTAAATTGGAGAGTGCTGATCTCAGAGCAGAACCAGCGAATTGTCTTAGAGCTAAAAGACTAGAAATTAAAAGCCTCAAACCTTTTCCTGATCCTGCCACTTGCTGGGTTACTTGAACGTCACTTAACCTCTTTGGACTTTTATTGATCTATAAATGGCAACTATTTGGCAAATGATAGGGTGATTTATGGAATGGGCACTTTAAGAGCATTGACTAAAAGTGATTAAATTAAAAGTTAAGTTGTATTTTTAAACTCTAAATAGAGATATTGAGGTCTTTAACACTCTTTTCAGACACAATTTCCTGAAAGTTTCTTTTTTACAGATAAATATATCATGCTTTCAGACAAACTAACCTTGAGTTCAAAATCATCAACTAGCTAAGGAAAATACAAAAAACTGTTTTCATCCTAAGATACCATACATGTTTTCCATATATTCTGTGAAATATATTAATGTAAAATTATATCTTATTCCATGACTTACTCAATGGCACTAATAAATGATTTCTTCTTTTTTAATATCATAACAATATGTTGGGCCAAACAAGCAACCACTTATCACTAACAGCTCTGTTAAAAAGAAACACAAGAAAGGCCAACCCAGACTTTTCTTATTAATACAATCCATCAACAAATAGGTTTCAGAAGGTATCTGATCTCTTAACGTACAGAAATGAATATGGTGACATTTCTCATTGAGTGACTATGGTGGAAGTGCTTATTAAAACAATAACATTACCAAGACTCAAGAGTCCTTTTTCTTTGGTCCAGAGAAAGTCTTAAAATCTCGCCTTCAGGACAGGTGGAATAAAGGTCCTGAAATCTGTCCTGTCCTATTTCTCAATATTAAGAGACTAGTTTTGTAGAAGCAGAAACTCCTCTACACAAGCATAAGCTAATTTCTTTCATTCTTGACGTTGCTCTTGTACCTTAGGAAAATATGTGGTCTCTTGCCAATAACACACAATACTATAAGGCTGATTGCCTCTGTGACTCATTAGTCAGCGTGTCCCATGCATCTTCCAGAAAGATGGCCCTCTGTGTAAACAATGTCTGAAGAGGCCCACAGAAGCCAGAGAAGAGGGCAAATGGATAAATCCTAATCTCTCTCCCAAAGGACTGGCTTTAAAATAGTCTGAAGTGCACGTATGGCCCCCCTCTTAGGGGCCAGGTAGACATTTTCCACCTTGCACCATGGTGACCAAATCTCACCCCCATTTACTCCTTGTCCCACTTAATTAATCCTCATCCCACTTAATTAACAGTGCTATTTATTTTTCTACAGACGTTTTCTATTTAGGAAAATCAACTCATGATCAGAATCAGTTATAAGAAGTTAATCAATAATCCTTCTATTTTTGACTGATTTGCTCTATTTCAAAACTTGAACTTTTTGGAGATGTTTCATCTTGTCACTTTTTAATCAAAGTTCCATCTGACACTCTGTAGGAGATGTAGGGATATTATTTAGCAGCATCCTACAACATTCATGGTTTTGTTATCCATGACAGCAAACCTGAACTTTCCATTCTATCTGAAAGAGACACTTATTTACCCATATCTAGAATACAGAAAAAAAAAAAAACTTCAGGGGAGAGGGGAAAAAATGAAGAAAGTCCTGGTTTTAATTCAGATTTTTGTTAACTCAAAACAACCATAAAACCTACCTAGAACAAAGCAAAAGAGTTTTCTAATTACCACTGAAAAATAACTTTGTATTAGACTAATACAAATTAGTACAGGCACAGGTTTAAGAGGAAAGACTGAAGTGAAGACAGCATCTTATTTCTTTTATTATCTACCTTTCCTTGCATTCATTACAAGTATTACAGCAACACAGCTGCCACATTGTAAATGATGCTTTCTTAATTAAATGTACATTTTTTCCTTCATTATGGAACAAATTCTGGAATCTACATTCAAATTCAAAGCCTATGGGAAATTTAACATTACCTAGCAGTTTAAAAGATTTTAAATTACAGCTCAAATTTTTAAAATGTACATTATTCCCAAAATAGTTCCAAGACAGTCCCCATCCCTTTGTGTACTATAAAAATATGTGTTATTTCTATGATTAAACAAAAATTGTTCACCAAAGGACACAAATATTACGTAACACTCACATCTTGGCTGAACGGGCCTTATGTGTGTGCACATGCATGTGGGACCCTATGCCTCTGCTTTGACAGCTAATGTTTCCCTAGCACAATAATTTCATTATCTCCGCATATTCCAGATATTTCTGAAATTGCTTGCTATCAAATATAAAAGGCAGGCATAGTGACTTACTCAATGGCACTAATAAATGATTTCTTCTTTCTTAATATCATAACAATATGTTGGGCCAAATAAGCAACCACTTATCACTAACAGCTCTGTTAAAAAGAAACACAAGAAAGGCCAACCCAGACTTTTCTTATTAATACAATCCTTTGTAGTTCTGATCTCGGGTTAGCTGGGGACCCAATTCAGACATGGCCTTTTTAAAGAAAATCAGTACCCTAATTACCACACCACAGTGGGGTGTTTCCACCATTGATGGTTTTCTAGTCTCTAATGCCATAGACGCCTGTTAATTATTGCTGCTGGGATAGTTTTGGTGAAATAAAGCCTAGGAAAAGCCAGACCAACTTTGTCAGATTGCCTTGAGTAGTGACAGGACATGAAGGCAATACTCTGAAATAGGAAAAACAAAAAACAAAAAAGAAGAGGGGATAACTCGTCAAGAATTTATTTCTGGGTTAGTAAGCTGATTTTCTATAAAATATGAACAAATTTTCTAGTCAGACGCAGATTTTACCTGGAAAATTTTACCTGAAAAATTACGAAGGGCAGCAGTAGCCCAGAATCACTATCTCATCTTAGAAACTGAGGTTTCCTGACAGCAGAGACAACTACAGAGGGTGAGCTTTGTGTCTTACATGTTCCCTCCCACTACAGTATCAACAGATCTGAGGTAAGTATCACCACCACCATCCATATTTTACAGATGAGGAACTGATGTCTGAGGAGGTCAAGTGATTTGCCAAAGTTTTCTCATCAGGGAGTGACAGAGCCAGGGAACAAGTGTGTACCAGGTACTTAAGAACAATAAAAGCAGCTAGCATTTATTGAATACTCTGCATGTATCACCTCAATTAACCTCACAACATGACAAACTGGATATAACTGGGATTGCTCCTCCTTTATAAAAGAAAAATGAATTGTAGGGGAATTGTCACTTGCCAGTGGTCTTACAGCTCATTGGAACTGCTTTTACACCAGAAAGATAAACGTTTACCTTGGGCTCTGAGTTTTGAGAAGCCAGAATGGGGTCCACTCCTGACCAAACTCCTCCCCACAGGGAAAGTCGTCCATGAAACCAAGGGGATGTACGAACAAAGAGACTGTGCCTTCCCTTCTAAATATGTTCTTTTTAGCACAGAATTCCCTGCCCAAACTGCTGCAAGTCTACCTTCCAGGGCCACTCCCAAAATCCTTCCCCAGGACTCACTATATAGCAGGTGTGCACATGCCTACATCCATCTACCTAACAGTGCAGTAGCCATTATGATTTAGGTGTCTTGACCTCAGGTCTCGAGATGAATCATGATTTGTCTGAGCCAACCATGATAATCCCATCCTCTTGGCAGTGACCTGTTCAGGAACTTGGCCTAAGCCACTTAATGCTTCTCAGTATCAAAGATTATTTCCAAAATGGACAAGTGATAAAATACAGGCCAGAGAGAAATAAGGAAATGTCTGCTGGGAGCTTCTTGGAGTTTACTTCCTCTAAGAGTAAGCCTTTGGATAATGTGCAGCTGTGAGGTCCAGCACTGCTACAGACATCTCACCACTATCAGCCTGAGGCAGAAACCAAAACACAAAAGAAGTCAAAGCCAAGTGAGTCATAGGGCAACAGAATAGAAACTACTGGATTAAAAACAACTCTGAATCCTCTGTACTTGCAGTTATATGAACTCATATATTTCCTTATTGTTTAAGCCAATCCGAGTTGGGTTTCAGTTATTTAAAGCCCAATGCATCCCAAATTGGTAGATTCCCAAAGCCCATGTTTTTGACCACTGTATGATACTGCCTCCCATGAAGGGTAGGAGATGGGGGAGGACCAGGGGCAGTACTGACCCCCCAGTGAAGAGGCCCCAAAGGCTACTAAGCCCTGTTCCATCTGGAGTAACATGTATAGTTGACACTTGAACAATGAGGGGATTAAAGGTGTGACCCCCACACCCTGCCATGCAGTCAGAAATCCATGTACAACTTTTGACACCCCCAAATTTAACTACTAATTGCCTACTCTTGACCTGAAGACTTACCAATAACATAAACAGTCAATTAACACATATTTAGTATATGTATTATACACTATATTCTTACAATAAAGTAAGCTAAAGAAAAGAAAATATTAAGAAAGACATAAGGTGGCTCATGCCTGTAATCCCAGCACTTTGGGAGGCCGAGGCAGGCTGATCACCTGAGGTGGGGAGTTCGAGATCAGCCTGGCCAACATGGTGAAACCCTGTCACTACTAAAATACAAAATTATCCGGGCATGGTGGTGCATGCCTGTAATCCCAGCTACTCAGGAGGCTGCGGCAGGAGAATCACTTGAACCCAGGAGGCGGAGGCTGCAGTGAGCTGAGATCGCACCATTGAACTCCAGCCTGGGCAACAAGAGCAAAACTCCATCTCAAAAAAAAAAAAAAGAAAGACAGACAGACAGAAAAAAAGAAAGTCATAAGGAAAATACTGTTCATTTAGTGGAAGTGGATCATCATAAAGGTCTTTATCCTCATGGTCTTCATGTTGAGCAGGCTGAGGAGAAGGAAGAAGAGGAGTTGGTTTTGCTGTCTCTGAGGTGGCAGAGGCACAAGAAAATCAATGTATAAGTGGATCTGTGTAGTTCAAGCCCATGTTGTTCAAGGGTCAACTGCATTTACATCCAGCCTGACACTATCAGCAGAGCAAAGGCCATTTAGTCCCTTCTTCCCTTTAACTCAGCTGCTTTGTGAGTGGGGTTAAAAAATCTGAATCCTCCATAACATAACATCATGTAAAGAGCATAAAGAATGTGTCTTAATGATATCACCACTCTTAACCCATAACCATAGTTAAGACCCAGCATGATTTCCAGTATTTTAAAATTTCAGTCATATGGAAGATTTTGGAAGAGCTGAGTGTTTATATAGCTAGGAGTGAAACATATTATTTTGAAGGAAAACCTTTCTAAATTGTACTGCCAACTCCACTGCCTTCTTAAATGAAGTGCACAGTCATGTAATTTAATCTTTTCTTGATGACTCAGAAGTCACCATTATGAACATCAATTGCTATATTTGATTACAAATTTATTCAGCCAGAAGAAATTAAGGACAGGTAGAAAGCTCTTTTGATCCTATACTACCTGGCTGTAACTTTTGAATTATTATCACTTTTATATTTAATTTTAGAGTTTTTGTTCTCTTTCTTCTGATTACACTATCAGTGGTTACTTCACACAGTTGCTAGAGTGTGTTCCCATAATAACCTTTTTACCCTCAAAATTTATGGCATCTACTCTACTGTAATTTTGGAAATCCACTAAACATATAAGTAGGCATTTAAAAAAATATTTAATAGGCCGGGCGCGGTGGCTCAAGCCTGTAATCCCAGCACTTTGGGAGGCCGAG
>NW_012116289.1:443536-465776 GCF_000951035.1 Colobus angolensis palliatus | reverse complement strand
AGTATAATAAGATTCAAATCCAGGTGTGTCTGACTTCGTTCTGGAATCCCACCCCACGCCGCCTTCAGAATAGTAAATGACAGACTACATGAGAGCCCTTGAAGTGGAAAACTGCCAAGGCAAAGGGAATGCACTCAGACTACATCACAGACAGGAAAAGACATGATCTGGAAAACCAACCCAAGCCCAAAAGAATATACATCAGAAAGGCTAGGAAACAAGGGAGGGAGAGAGGTCTGAACTGGGGCAATTTCTAGAGCTCTGAGCAGAGCTGAAATCAGAACAAGTCCTTGCTTTCCCACACAGGAAACCAAGGCAATGCTTGCTGCAGCTATCAGGACAAGCAGAGTCCAGAAAACTAGCGGCCAAGAATCAGAGTGGCAGAACATCAAAGAAGGCAGGAAGCCTTCAACTTCCAACTTACTGGCCAGAACTGTGGAACACATCCACTCTAAGCTGAAAAAGAGCCTAGAAAATAGAAGGTCGGTTTAAAAAAAAAAAAAAAAAAAAAAAATTTAATAATAGATATTTAGTGAACACTTAGTATGTTTCCCGAATTATGCTTAGAGCTTTGTGTCCATTAGCTTATTTAATATTCAAACAACCCCATAAGGGACATATGATCTTTTCCACTAGAGAAAATAAGAATGCCGAGGCTAGAAAGATATTAAGGACAAAGTTCCAAGTGAGGATATACAGCACTTTCCTACAAGTAAAGCGCAAGGGGCTTTGTGAACATTGTTTTGACTATTCAAAAAGCTGTGGCTCTTGGTGAGGGAAAAGAAAGGCTGAATTTCAGAAAAATAGAGTGTTATTGTGGAAGGACAAACTTGGAAATGAACTCAATTCTAAAAGCTAATGTTAAAGGGGTACTTCTCAGAATTAAACACTTAGTGATAAACTTAACTAAGGTGGTGGAAGACTTGTACACTAAAAACTATAAAACATTGCTAAAAAAAAAAGATAAAAATAAATAGGAAGATATTCTGTGTTGGTTAAGATCCCTATATCAAAATTCCACTGGTGGCCAGGTGCAGTGGCTCATGCCTGTAATTCCAGCACTTGGGGAGGCCGAGGCAGATGAATTGCTTGAGGTTAGCCTGGCCAGCCTGGCCAACATGGCAAAATCCCATCTCTACTGAAAATACAAAAATTAGCTGGGCATGGTGCTGCATGCCTGTAATCCCAGTTTCTTGGGAGCCCAAGGCACAAGAATTGCTTGAACCCTGGAGGTGAAGATTGCAGTGAGCTGAGACCACACGACCACACTCCAGCCTGGGTGACAGAGCAAGACTCTGTCTCAAAAGAAAAAAAAATGTTCCCAATGGCATATTCTGCAAAAACAGAAAATAAAAATTGTTAAAATGTCCATAGTACCAAAAAGAAACTCAGAGTTACTAAAATCCCTATCAAAATCCCAACGGCATATTATGCAAAAACAGGAGGAAAATACTAAATTTCATATGTAACCTCAGAGAATCCAGAATAACAAAAACGGTGATACAGAACAAAGCTGGAGACTTCACACTTACTGATTTCAAAATCTATCACAAAGCTACAGTAATTAAAACAGTATGGTACTGGCATAAAGACAGATATATAGACCAATGGGATAGAACAGAGAGCCCAGAAATAAACCCTCAAATATATGGTCAAATTTTCTTCAACAAAGGTGCCAAGACTACACAGTGAGTGAAAAGATAGTCTCTTCCACAAATAGTATTGGGAAAACTAGATAATCACACATAAAAGAAGGAAATAGGGCCCCTATTTAACACTATATTAAACATTTACTAAAAATGAATTAAAGGCTGAAACATAAAACTTGAAACTATAATTCCTAGAAGAAAATATAGGGGAAAAGCTTTATAACATTGCATTTGGCAAGGACTTCTTGGATATGACACCAAAAGCACAGGCAACAAAAGCAAAAGTAGAACTACATAAAACTTTATTAAAACTTCTTAAGAGCAAAGGAAACAAGCAACAAAATGAAATGGCAACCTATAAAATGGGAGAAAATATTTTCAAACCATGTATGTGATAAAGAGTTAATATCCAGAATATATAAAGAATTCCTATAACCCAGTAACAACAAAAAAACTGATCTGATTTTAAAATGGACGAAGAATTTGAATAGAGATATCTCCAAAGAAAACATGCAAATGGCCAAGAAGCATAGGAAAAGATGCTCAACATCAGTAATCATCCAGAAAATGCAAATCAAAACTACAACGAGCTATCACCTAACCCCCATTAGGATAGCCACTATTAAACACACACACACATAATAGTAAGTGTTAGTGAAGATGTGGAGAAACTAGAATCCTTGTGCACTGTTGGTAAGAATGTAAAAGAGTGCAACTGCTATGAAAAACAGTATGGAGTTTCCTCAAAAAACTAACAATAGAACTACAATATGATCTAGAAATCCCATCTCTGGGTAAATATCCAAAAGAATTAAAAACAAGACCTCAAAGCGATATTGGCACACCCGTGTTCATTGCAGCATTATTCACAATTGCCAAGGGGATGAAGCAATGTAAATGTCCATCAAAAGATGAATAAATAAATTACGGTATGGCATATATATGAATATTATTCAGCCTTTGAAAAGAAAGAAATCCTGTCATGTGTTATACAACATAGATGAATACTGAGGACCTTACGCTAAGAGAAATAAGCCAGTCACAAAAAGACATGATTCTACTGCACGATTCTACTTATGAGGTATCTAAAGTGGTCAAAATGAAAGAAATAGAAACTAGAATGGTGGTTGTCAGGGGCCGACCTGACAGGGAGTGGAAGGTAGAGAGTTGTTGTTTAATGTATGTAGGGTTTCAGTCATGTGGGGAATGGGTGGGTCTGGGGATCTGTTGCACAACAATGTACATGTGGTGGACAATATTGTACTATACACTTGGAAATGGTTGGGAAGGCAAATTTTATGTTGTGTGTGTCTTTTTAAATATCTTTATGTGTTTCTTTGCCACAACAAAAAGAGAGGGCAGGACGGAAGAGTACCTCTGTTATTGGCCAAGAATGATACAATTTGTTTCCTTAATCCCTACAGTAAAACCACAGGCATAAAAAATACAGCTGGTTGAGTTTGTCTATTTCATTTAAACATTTTGTTTCCAGGTTATATACAGAGAAATATGAACTGAAAATGTCTTTGTACTCTAACACGGATACATGCTAACCATTCCAATATGAAACCTTGCTCATTAAACTTGGCTTATATGAATTTCTCAAAAATAGTAAACCTTGAGGCCATCCCAAGCCCTCACCGCTGGCTTCCTGTCCACACAGGAAGTCATCTGTTCACCCAGCCCCCAAGCCTCTCCAGGGCTCCGGGCCCTAAGAACTATTCCAGTTACTCAAGTGGTTTACTTATTTATTGGTGAAGTATGCTGAGTTCCAAACAGTGGAATTACATATTTTGGAAAACAAACCTGTCCATAAATCGGGAATTGCCTGTAGCCAGTACCATTCTGTTAGTGAGGTATTGTCTATGGCTGATAATTCATGTACCCCCTCCTTTACTGCTGCCCTTACAGAAGCCGCAGGGAATAAACAGGGCATTGCAGTTCTCCCCAAAGTCATCCATTCAGGGCTGACACCCCAGCTAAAGTAGCAGCAAAACCAAATTCCACAGCACAACTACCATGATCAACGCCCAGCACAAGGACTCAGGACCTGGGTTTCTTCCTTGTCTCTCTCTTCCTTCCCTTGTTCATCTCAATATTTATTTAAAGGCAGTGAAACTCTAGAACCAGACTACTGGCATTCTTCTCAGCTAGCTAAGAGCTGTGTGACCTTCTGCAAGTTACATAAATTCTCTGAGTTTGAGTTTATCTCCAAAATGGAGGTAATAATACCTACTCTTGTCCTCTGGGAGGAAATGAGTCAATATATGTAAAGCACTTAGAACAAATTGATACAAATTAAGTGCTCACTAAATGTTAACTATTTTTCTTATTATTATGTGCCAGGGCCTTCATGCCAGGGCCTATGTCAAATACTAGGGAGACAGCAGTGAATGAGACCAACATGGTTACTGCCCACGGAACATTTAGATTTGCAGATTTGGCACCAGTTCTGATACTTTATGAATAAACTGTCTCAGATTCCTATTCTTTAGAAAGGAAAAAACAATACTATTCAATGCTTGTTGTTGGTTTAGCATAATCATTAACATATCATTTCAATGGTACTGAATGCTTACATTACAGGTACTGGGCCAATTGCTTCACAAGCTTTACCCCATTTAATCCCCACATCAAAGTCCTGAGCTATACTATTATCCTCTTTTACAGCTCAAGAAACTGAGGAACAGGGAGATTCAGTATAATAAGATTCAAATCCAGGTGTGTCTGACTTCGTTCTGGAATCCCACCCCACGCCGCCTTCAGAATAGTAAATGACAGACTACATGAGAGCCCTTGAAGTGGAAAACTGCCAAGGCAAAGGGAATGCACTCAGACTACATCACAGACAGGAAAAGACATGATCTGGAAAACCAACCCAAGCCCAAAAGAATATACATCAGAAAGGCTAGGAAACAAGGGAGGGAGAGAGGTCTGAACTGGGGCAATTTCTAGAGCTCTGAGCAGAGCTGAAATCAGAACAAGTCCTTGCTTTCCCACACAGGAAACCAAGGCAATGCTTGCTGCAGCTATCAGGACAAGCAGAGTCCAGAAAACTAGCGGCCAAGAATCAGAGTGGCAGAACATCAAAGAAGGCAGGAAGCCTTCAACTTCCAACTTACTGGCCAGAACTGTGGAACACATCCACTCTAAGCTGAAAAAGAGCCTAGAAAATAGAAGGTCGGTTTAAAAAAAAAAAAACAAAAAAAAAAAACTAGGTATCAATAAAACTTTTGCTCACCCAATCCCTTCTCCACTAGCCTCCCTACTTCTCAAACAAAAGTGGAGTCCTGCTAGTAATGACAATAGATAACATGTAGGCAACCCACAGAACCTGAACAATATATATCCATCTTTCCTTATTCATTAAAATCAGTTCTAATTCTTTAATCATTTGGAACTTTCCAAAAATAACCTGCTATACCAAGGGCAAAAGCGATCAAAAGTCCACATTTGTGTGATTTTAAAATCACAGAAATTCTATAACAGATACATGACCCATAGCAGCCTTCTCAGATCATTAACCTAATCATTCCACAGGCACCAAATAAATATTTAACACCCTGATAGTAAAGTTCTCTAAAATAACACAAAATAGCAGATTAAGATAGGTATTTAAAAAAAAGTCTTTTTGGAAACAGTTGGATGACTAACTTAACAAGCATTAAATCGGATGTAAAATTTCTATATGCAAATTTTTTGATGCCAGGACAATATTCAAAGTCTATTCAAAGTCCACTGAAGCCATGACTCCTAAAAAGGCTGATTATGTATTAAGTACTGCAAATGCTCAATGTAATGAGTTTGTCCTCCGAAATCCTAGGTCTAACCGAACTGTCTTCCTCTGGCATCTATTTCTTTGTGAGGTGCCTACTATGATTGCTTCCCCACAGCTTCCATAATTAATTGTGGATCTCAAACCTCTTGTTGTGATATCAATCTGGGACCATCTGGCCTAGAAGTGAAGGGAGAATACTGCCAACCAGGAAAAAGTGGTATATTCTGGTTTGTCTCTTCTCGCACATCTTTAGCAAGCTTTGTTTTCCTATTTCTTCCCCCATGATAATGTGTAAGAAACACAATCCTAAAAGTACTTGCACAGCCTTTGGATGGATGCTTCTAAGTCTTGATCCTATGATAATGTAACATACTTCTTTGATTATCATATAAATTCATTAGTTTCTTTCCCACCTATCTAAACTATTAAACCTTCTCTTAGTAGCAGAACTTGCCACCTTTAGCCAATCTAGGGTGAAATGAGCCTAGCAGTCAACTCAGACTGAATCTGTTCTCCGCATGTTCAGGCTTTGTCCAGATGCCAGCTGGAAGCCCTCTGAAGTGCTCAACATCAGAACCGAACTGGGGATTGGTGTGCTTCAGACAAAGGAAACGGAAAAGCAAACAACCCAATTTCTTTCGTTAATACTGCTCACTACTCACTCCACAGCATGATGGTGAATAGGCTGACCATGAAAATGTGGTCTCCTCTTTGATGAATGAAAGAACTGCAGATAAGACAATGAAAAAGGCAAGAATAAAGCTGCTTTCTCATTTAATCACCTTCTCCCTTTTCTGGGGCAAACACCAAGCTTCCAACTTTAAATAAACCTTAAATGAAGGCCTCATTCTCTTTTAGATAGGCTGTTTGATCGTGGCAATAGGCAGGTGTGCAATCAATACCTTATGTTTGCCTGCTTTTATACTTGATATAATGAAGTTATGACATCTTACGTTGTAAGGAAATTTCAAACTTTTTCAAAAAAATAGATTCAATATTTGGTTTAATTGATAATTAATATTGCTTAATAATTAAATGTTAACTTAATATTTACTATCAAGATATTAACCAAACGGCAATACTATGGACTAAGAATTGTACTTTAATATCAGACATAGAAGCACAGGAACTTTTGGCTCAAGTAAATTATTCTTTTTGCTCTCAAAGACTGAATTTTTAAGGTCTCCTTTATTCACTTTTAAAGTGTTGTGACTATGATTCCATGATGAAAGAGTTTTGTTGTTGTTGATGCTATTTTGATCTTAAGCAACCATATTTTAGATCTCTCACTCTCAAATCAAATAAATTTAAGCTTGGAGGTTTTGTTCTTAATATATCACTTGAAAGAATGATAATACAATTATACATTTTCTGCCTTAAAAATCTATTATAATTTTTAAGATTATGGACTATCTGTATTAGTCCGTTTTCACACTGCTCTAAAGACACTACCCAAGACTGGGTAATTTATAAAGAAAGGTTTAATTGACTCACAGTTCCACATGGCTGAGGAAGCCCTAGGAAACTTACAATCATGGTGGAAGGTGAAAGGGAAGCAAAACCTTCTTCACATGGTGGCAGGAAAAAGAGAAGTGCAAGTAGGGGAAATGCCAGATGCTTATAAAACCACCAGATTTCATGAGAACTTACTATCACAAGAAAAGCATGGGGGAACCGTCCCCATGATCCAATCACCTCCCAACAGGTCCCTCCCTCAACACATGGGGATTATGGGGATCACAATTCAACATGAGATTTGGGTGGAGACACAGCCACACCAGATCAATATCAGTTAGATGGATTAAAATAGTTTCAACAATGTGATAAGCAGTGTAATAAACAGAGAACATTCCAACTAACGGAAGACAACACAAACATTTATACCTCAGTTTCTCAATCTGGTCACTGAGGTCATGTCATAAAATTTTACATTATGCATCAACACACAAGTAGTTTATTTACTAAGTTGATATTTACCATGATGTACTGGCATCTCTGACACAAATGCAATACATGTGTTCCTGCAAAACTTCATGTTTTGCAAAATTGCTATGAAAATAACAGGGCTTATGAGGGAAAAGAGATTATGGGCAGAGCGCTCAAAACTTATGCAATTCTGTAATCAGAGCATTAACTAAAATAATAACAGTTCTAATAGGAATATTAGCACAGTTCAATCTCCACTGGCATTTGCATTCAGCAGTCAGTCAGTCAATGCTTAAAGGCCTGAAAACTCAGGCTCTGCTTCCTCCTACAGGATGTAGGTCCTTACATAGATTCTCCAAGACAGACCAATTCCATCAAAATTTAAAACATGACCTAGGGACGTAACCTATTGTACAGCCTTGCTCCTCTTCTTCTTCCTCTCCTTTCTCCACTCACCTCCCCTCAACATACATGCACCATTTTTCTAAATGCAGGGAAGGATGCACTCTGCCCTCTCAGTTTCCCTAGACAGCTGAATATTACGGACAATCCAGCCATTTTGGAAGCAACTAAACCAGCCACTACTTGCCCTAAAAAAAGAGCTTGCTGCAAAATTTTCAGCTGTATTTTAAGGTCTGCATATATTGATAAGGCTTTGTCTTCAGTTGTGAGCAGGGAGAACAGATTATACTGGGCATGTACTCTCCACCAGCGACAGACTCCAAAGAATGAGCTAGAGTTCCTAGAATAAAAAGCAGTTAGTTGACCTCCCATCATGCGATGTTCTGGGCTCTTACTTAAGATCACTAAGCCTTGACCCTGGCATAAATCCAAGCAGCACTCATTTAGTACACGTTCTTTGGAGCCAAGACATCTGTGTGTTGTAATAACATGCAAGTTACAAAAGAGTGTTTATATCTCACTTTAGTATAATGTGAACATTTAACTATTGCAAATCAGCTTTCTATAATGACTAGTCCTTACTTAAAAGATTTATTATATTTCCAATGAAAGTCCTTAACAGTGCACAACAAATTTATATGAACTGATTAAGCTATTCATTATGGCAGCTCCAGAAGTGCTTAATATAGTAGTTAGCCACATTGGAAAATAGAAAATTTAAAATAATCTATATGATGTAAAATAACTAATCATATTTATTGACTACTTCCAAATAACTGTTTTCATTTTTATCTCTCTAATAGAGTTATCGTTCTTCAAAACTGACAATAAAGAAATAGTTCAAGAATAGAGAATGATCCTCGAGGTATCAAGAAGCAGACTGATTTGGATTTGGGGAAGCACTTCTCTAAGCACCCATCTAAGACAGCAACAGTGGTGGGCATCTCTATTCTGAGGTTCTAGTGAAATACAGATGTGCAAGGTCATATTCTGACCCAATAAGCTGCACCACAGGTATCACTCTTCAAAAGGCAAAGTTGAAATTCTGGCTAGGGTTGCCTCAGGGGGAAAGAAGAGGAGAGTAATTATCCTTCAAACCTGAAGAGGTAATGGGAAAGGTCATTTCAGAGGTCAAAGGACCAATTCAAACAGCTCATCAATTCAAACACCTTCACTGATTTTTAAAACTACTCTACTGTGGTGAGCACAGTTTGAGCTCCCAGTTTCGGTAACTCATAAACTCCTGCTGATGACTTCTTCTCTCAGGCATTCACTTTATTGCCTTAAACTTGTCTCAAGTAAAGTAATTTTTAAGTTATAATTCATGGTCACACAGAAGGGGTCTGGTGTCATATGTAACCCATTTTGGCATGATTACAAATCCATGCTTGCTAAGACTATACGAGAAGGCCAACATGAACTTCTTACAGGTACAATAGAAGATCAACAATTTATTTTCATTTTTTTATTACAAAAACTGCACATTTATAGGTAATAGGGATTCCAAAGTAAAACAAAATGTCAAGTCTCTTTGCAGCAATTATTTCACACTGATCAAACACTTTTACATGCAGTTTTATGCAGTATTAATAAAAGCATGTAAAATTGATATATTATCCTTGAGAGACAATTTTTAAAGCATGGAGTCCATAGGGAAGAAAAATATAGGGGTTTCCCGGTGGGAGTGAAGGGCATGAAAGACAGGATATCTGGATTTAAGAGAATCCCGGTGACAAAATTAGTCCTCCACTAGCTATGTCTCAGAATATGAAGGAATTAACTTTTCTAGATTTCTCTTTATGAACAAGCAGACATAATGACAAGCAAGTCTCCTTTTCCATTTCCATCTTTCTATCAAACAAAAATTAAGTCATTCTCGTGATCAATTAGGATTGAAGGGTTTGGGTTAATTTAAGATATTTGGCTTAAAACAAGTTCCATTTTTACCAAACCAATCTCCAATTCATAAATTCTTGGTAATGGTGCCAGTTCTACTACAAAGTAGTCATAATTTTTCACAGAAATGAGTACATGATCTACCCATTTATCCATATACAAGGTGTGACGGTACAATAATGAGACCAATTCCATAAGCCAGTCATAAAAACCAATTCCATTAACTTTTCATACATGACATATAAGATGCCAAATATGCTTTATGTTTCCAACAGACTTCCTCAGTTTTCAAAGCTATTTCTAAGGAATTTTTTTTTTTATTTCTGCCTATATTTACACAGTGTGAAAACTGGACAAAGACCAATGCAGGTAATGGCTGCTTATAACTCTAAGCAGACCTGGGTTAACTAAAGAAATCTGATAAACACCAAGCTAATGAGACCCAAAAAAAAAAAGGTGATCGCATTATTCTTAATGCATACACCTTTGTGAGGAACAATAATCCTTATACTTGGCACATTTACAGTGGAGCTTCCCATCATCACTGTTGATTTGTGAGGTGTTAATTACCTTTTCTTTCTCAATCAGAAGAAAGTAATAATTTGTCAGATCAAAATGCACTTGCTTCCATTTTAATCAATTGTAAAACTTTCGCTTACTATTTTAAAAAACACTTTCTAACATTATGAATGTTCACCCCCTCAAATCCACTACAAATGTAATAATTTGATGAAATGTTTCCAAAGTACTTCAAATACATGCCATACTTTCTTGAGAACATTTTTAAAAGTTCATGTCTGTATTCTACATACACCTTACACACCACAAACCACCCTGCTCATTCTCTATGCTTGATACTACAAACCACCCTGCTCATTCTCTATGCTTGATACTACAGCCTGAATTGTGCAAAATATTGTTATCTAAATCTCTTCCCTGGTCTGTGGCAAACATAACACGATAATTAGTATCAAGGGCGTTTAGACCAAGAGTTCATGGGTTCGACTGTCAAACTGACTGAAACTGGAAATTTCTTAGCAGCACATGCCAGCAGTCGGGCATGGTGGCTCACACCTGTAATCCCAGCACTTTGGGAAGCCAAGACAAGCAGATCACCTAAAGTTAGGAGTTTGAGACCAGCCTGGCCAACATGGTGAAACCCTGTCTCTACTAAAAATACAAAAATTAGCCAGGCCTGGTGGCAGGTGCCTGTAGTCCCAGCTATTGGGCAGGCTGAGGCAAAAGAATGGCTCAAACCCAGGAGATGGAGGCTGCAGTGAGCTGGGATCATGCCATTGCACTCCAGCCTGGGTGACAGAGTAAGACTCTGTCCCAGAAAAAAAAACAAAAAAACAAGTGTATGCCAGGGATGGTTGAAAACATTGCTATAATTGATGGGCAATCTTTGAGTTGAGATAACGTATACAGGGAATTCCTTTAACACATCCTAAACTTTCTGAGCTCCACAGAGTCCAAGTCCTCATAATGGATTCTTAGGAAAGAAATTAAATCAAAAAGGTAATGAGATAAAACAAAAGTCATGAAAGCATACATTAGTTGGAATTAAATGGGCTAACAACCATGCAAACATTAACTTCTTGATTTAATGGAGATATTATAAATATAAGTGCAAATGTGGGCTTTCAAGCTTTCAGGCTTTACTAACCAGAGTGCTCAAGATCTCAGAAAGAATATTCTAAAGAAATACATATAATTTATGTAGTAATAATCCAAAATATCATTACATGATGAATTAAGTTTCCACAAGTTATTATTGTGATTTTCATTTTATGAATAGATGAATTAAAACAACGAACATAAAAATAAACATTAAATATTGTTTGCAAATCAATCTGGCGTCTTGCCTCAGTTTGTATCCTGCTCCCTCTGAGCCCTTGGGGATACAGTTTCTAAGATTTGAAAGACTGAAAGACCTTTCTCCCCACCGTTTTTTTTTGTTTGTTTTTTTGTTTTTGGGTTTTTTTTTTTTGGCTAATCTACAGCTCATCCTTTCCCCAAACCCAGCTCATACACTCACAAATAGGGAGCATTCCTGGATTGACTCCACTCCAGCCTGTGTTGATGATTCTTTTACTCTGCTTTCTCTCACAATTAGATGTTCTACTTGTTATATAACAATCTATAGCCACTTGATTATTGCTTTCATGCTTAGCAATTTTTTCCAATTCAACCTTTTTCTTATTTTTTTTTTTTGTTGAAGTGTTCAGAAAATGCACAGATTTTAAGTTCTCAGTTCAGTGAATTCTGACAAATATATCTACCTGTATAACTAATACCCCACTAAAAATATAGAATATTTCCGTCACCCTTCAAAGTTCTCATATTTCTTTTTCTAGTTAATGCCTCTCCCTCCCCAAAAGCAACCATTCTTCTAACTTCTATTGCTGTCGATCATGCCCATTTATTAAATTATAAATTATATTGCTGCTAAATGGCATACACCATGCACTAGATCCTATGCTTCATATGAGCTTGGCCTACCTCATGCAATGGTATACTGATGGACTCTGAAATTTTTCCATATTCAAAAATTCCCCATGTTTCTCTAACATCAATTAACATAAAGTGTTGGAATTCAGTACGTTTTCAGGTTCTTGATAAATGACTTGTTTAGGAAGGAAATTCAAAATTCTGGCAGCTTCCCTTTCTTGACTTCAAACCTTTAGGCACAGCTTCAATAAACCTGAGTGCAGCCCCTCAAAACTGTAAGCTGTGGCCCATGACCTTCCATGTGCTACACAGTAGCATCCTCACCAAGCACCATTGCATATTTAATAATTTTTATGTGTTAAAAGGAATGCCCCCAGCTGTAATGTATTTATGAAAATTTAAAACTACCCTTTCTTTAGAAAACAAAAGCCAGTAAGAAAATAGGGATGACTGTTACTCTGTACTGAACTAAGAACATACTGACACCATGTACTGATGAGGGCAAACGAGATCAAAAGAATGTAAGGCATCATTCAGAAAAATATTGATAACACTAATATCTCAAATGTGTATGGTACTTTATAACTTACAATGCATCTTCAAATAAATTAAATTACACAAATCTATGAGATAAGCTTTATTATTTCCAAACTTCAATGGATGAAACTATGGCTTAGAATTTTTATGAGTCTTTTCCAAGATCAAGAGTTTTTATAAGTGTCTTTTCCATGACCACAAAGCTGGAAAACCGCCAGCCCTAACGTCTAAGACTTTTTGCATTACACTACAAGGAAACATTATCTTATTTCATATCAAATTTCTCCAACACTAAGGTTGATTCACTTGCCTTGCCTACCTCACAGTCAAGTCCTTGTGCCCCACCCTAGGTATCACAAAAGACAGGTTTATCTTTTCTTCCTCTAGAAAGGTTTTCCTTTAAGAAGTGATAAAAGGCCGGGGGCAGTGGCTCACACCTGTAATCCCAGCACTTTGGGAAGCCGAAGCAGGCAGATCACGAGGTCAGGAGATCAAGAGCATCCTGGACAACATGGTAAAACCCCGTCTCTACTAAAAATACAAAAATTAGCTGGGCATGGTGGCGCACGCTTGTAATCCCAGCTACTTAGGAGGCTGAGGCAGGAGAATTGCTTGAACCCGGGAGTCGGAGGTTGCAGTTAGCCGAGATTGCGCCCCTGCAATCCAGCCTGGCGACAAAGCAAGACTCTGCCAAAAAAAAAAAAAGTGAAAAAAAAGAGAAAAAGTGGATGTGGGCACAGCCTTCTGGAGACAGAAATGCTTCAGTCTGAAATAATGAAAGCTGGGAAGGGAAATGTAGAAATCTATGAAATCATGGGCGGCATCAGAAAAATAATAGCATTTCTCCCAAAATAATGTAGTAAAATGCAATTCTTTGAAACTCAGAGAAATCCATTTGACACATGCAGAAAGTAGTAAAAGCTCACACAATCACTCAAAAATCACAACACCCCATGAGATAATTCTTGCAAGAAATAAACTGATTCCAAAAGGGAGAACAAAGATAGGAATAGCAGAGCCATGTGAGCAGCAATAAGAAAAGGTGAAATAGTCCTTCCCAGCTGTCGCAGGGAAAAAAACTAGGGCCTGGCCTAGCATGTCACTCAGACCTGAGCTGGCCCCAGGCTTTAGGGCTGAATGGTCCTTAAAGCTTGAACAAGAATACAGGCATTTTTGGCTGCTTGTAAATCAGCCCAAAAAGCTTGAACACTTTGTGTTTACTCTTGGTGACGTATCTAGCAAAGCACTGGTAAAGTGATAAAAATCCTGTGGGCATCTACCAAATATGATGAACTAAGGTTGTAAGTGACTCCTTCATCAGCTTTAGTCATCATAACTTGCTGAACTAACTGTTTCAATGAAAGAAGAGAATAGCGTAGTATACGAGAACATTCGCCAGTTTTGTAAAATGAATATCCTCTGTGTTTCTTTCTCAGCATTGTGTTTTTGAGACTGCTTTAAATATTAGCGTGTATATAGCCCAAGTGCTCTCATTTAACTGCTCTCCAAATACTGTATCTAATTGTGCTCCTACAAGTGGTGTATGGGAATTTGTCATTGGCTCCATGTACTTGCCAACACTTCATCCTATCAGAAATTTCCCTTTTTCTTCAGTTTGATATGTATGAAATGGATTTTCCCTGTGTATTTTAATTTATACTTCTTTGATTACCACCAAGGTTAAGCATCTTTCAATGTCTTTTGGCGGCTCACATTTTCTCCTCCAGAATTTTCTACACATACCCTTTGCCTAATTTTTCTACTGGACCTGTTAGTCTTAATTATGTCAGATTCTTTACATAATCCTTTCCTGGTAGAATGAATTAAAAATTATCTTGTCTTAATTTTGTTGCTGGTTTCCTTTGTTATGCAAAAACTGCATTTCAATTTAGTCAAATTTATCAACCTCTGATTTTAAAGGTTGGCTGTGCTTTTTATAACTTGTTTAGGAAGTCCTTGCCTACCCTGAGGTTAAAAATATATGCTTCTCCCTTTTCTTGTAAAAGTTATACGTTTCCCATTTAGGTATTTAATTTACTTAGGATTTATTTTTGTTTATGGCATGAGGTAAGGATCTAATTGTATTTTTTATATATAGATAGCCCATTGGTTTAGTTCTGTGGTATTTTAAAATAAAAACACCACAATATGCTTATTTTGGCACTTATCACCAGGTGTTACAATATGCTTTTTTGCATTTTATTGACAGTGGGTTAGAATTATGAAAGAAGAGAGCATATGTGTTTTTCATTTCTGTATTTCAAAACTTAACACTATGTCCAGCAAAAATACTTGTTGAATACGTTACAAAACCTGTTCAAAACAGCTGTACAAAAGCTGTGGGTTTTTTGTTTGTTTGTTTTGTTTTTGAGACAGAGTCTCACTCTGTTGTCCAGGCTGGAGTGCAGTGGCAGGATCTTGGCTCACTGCAACCTCTGCCTCCCGGGTTCAAACAATTCTCCTGCCTCAGCCTCTCGAGTAGCTGGGATTACAGGTATGCAACACAGTGCCTGGCTAACTTTTTTTTTTTTTTTTAGTAGAGACGGGTTTCACCATGTTGGCCAGGCTGGTCTCAAACTCCTGACCTCAGGTGATCCGCCCACCTTGGCCTCTCAAAGTGCTGGGATTACAGGCATGAGGCACTGCCCAAAAGCTGTTCTTAAAGATATGCTGAACATATACACAAGCTAAGAAGCTCTCACTTCTCGTGTAGTAGTAATCTTCAATATAAATCAATCTGTGTTTCCAGGTAAAGAATTTATGTAAAATTCAAAAGAATTGTCCTTCCAGAATTGGAAATATGTCTGACAGATACCACTCTGATGCTTCTCTATGTATCCATTAAAAATACCCTGGAGTTAACCTGATATAGCACTTGGTTCTAATTGATGATCACTCTCAGGTCACTGTTTGGAAAGAAGTCTGGTGTGGGAGCAGAGAGGTCAGCTGTGTGGCCTTTCACATGCTCTAACTCCAAAGAGGTTAAATACCAAGGCAAGTTTCAGTGTATCTTAACTCAATTTACTTCAATATAAATAACCTGAATTAGATGGTTTCTAATTCTCCTTCTAGACAATGATTAAATGTCTAAGATGGGCCTAAAGCAGAGACAAGCCTGTGATGGACAGATAGATTCCAAAAGACTGGTCCACTTACAAGCTGTAGATAGTTTCTTTTTCCTTTATTTAATCCCTGATATTTTAAATCATATATTAAGTTTCCTCACTCATGTACAAATCTCACCACCAAACTTCATGTTAAATCAACTATGTCACAGTCACAAGTCAAGTTACACAGAAATTATCTCAGATGGCTAATGCTTTATAACTTATGTGTTTTATATAGTATTCCATGCTTAAGTAAATTCAAGATAATTTGGAGAACATTTATCTGGCATCTATTAACAATGAGAACACTTATTAACATTTAGGGGTATCAATGAAGAAGACATGTCCCCTTCCATTAAACAGCTCACAGCTTTGTTAACAAAACAGATGTGTAGTCAAGTAGTTGCAACACAGCGTTATAAATACCATGGTCAAGGTGGATCTAAAAAGTTGATGGCAGAGAGAACAGCCTGACTTCAATGAGAGTTGGCAATGGATCCTGAGACTTTGCTGAAGTTGCTTATCAGCTTAAGGAGATTTTGGGCTGAGACAATGGGGTTTTCTAAATATACAATCATGTCATCTGCGAACAGGGACAATTTGACTTCTTCTTTTCCTAACTGAATACCCTTGATTTCTTTCTCTTGCCTGATTGCCCTAGCCAGAACTTCCAACACTATGTTGAATAGGAGTGGTGAGAGAGGGCATCCCTGTCTTGTACCAGTTTTCAAAGGGAATTTTTCCAGTTTTTGCCCATTCAGTATGATATTAGCTGTGGGTTTGTCATAAATAGCTCTTATTATTTTGACGTACGTTCCATCAATACACTTTTACACTGTTGGTGGGATTGTAAACTAGTTCAACCATTATGGAAAACAGTATGGCGATTCCTCAAGGATCTAGAACTAGATGTACCATATGACCCAGCCATCCCACTACTGGGTATATACCCAAAGGATTATAAATTATTCTACTACAAAGACACATGCACACGTATGTTTATTGCAGCACTATTCACAATAGCAAAGACTTGGAATCAACCCAAATGTCCATCTGTGACAGACTGGATTAAGAAAATGTGGCACATATACACCATGGAATACTATGCAGCCATAAAAAAGGATGAGTTTGCGTCCTTTGTAGGGACATGGATGCAGCTGGAAACCATCATTCTTAGCAAACTATCACAAGAAGAGAAAACCAAACACCGCATGTTCTCACTCATAGGTGGGAACTGAACAATGAGATCACTTGGACTCGGGAAGGGGAACATCACACACTGGGCTTATCATGGGGAGGTGGGAGGGGGGAGGGATTGCATTGGGGAGTTATACCTGATATAAATGATGAATTGATGGGTGCTGACGAGTTGATGGATGCAGCACACCAACATTGCACAAGTATACATATGTAACAAACCTGCATGTTATGCACATGTACCCTAGAACTTAAAGTATAATAAAAAAAAAAAAAAAAAAAAAAAAAAAAAAGAGAGTTGGCAATGGAGGCAAATCTTAACAAATAAATTCATTTTAAATAATTTCAACGAGTTCAGAACCTTTAGTTTGAACTTGAAAAATGAAATGTTTTTATTCATTATTTCTAGTATAAGAGTTTGAGAATATAAATAATGTAATTACAAGAATCAGTTATATAATCTTTAGGAAACTAACTTTCTGAGAAATGATCACCTGAAGTTAGAAGACAGATGATTCAAAGTTGGGGCAGTGATTAAAGGGCTATTACATTAATCATTAATAATAACAAAGTACAAATTTTAACAGATGAGCATCTTTCATCAGGTACACTATAACACACTTATTTCATAATGCAAAAACATGATCTAAGTTCACATCACTAGCAATAGTAATGGCATATTTGCTACAGGGCTCCCACATCTCCAGGATTCAGGGAATCATTAAGTAGCAGAAACACAATAGGTAATGGCAAACCAACAACTCCTGCTTAAGTAGGGCAGCCCAAACTGTGTTGGTTCCAGCTTCAGTACAGCAAACTACTTGGAAGTTAGAGGACTGACTTGTCCTGAAGTTGCACTTTCATAGCACTTTACAAAAACAAAATACAAATACGCTAACACTCTATCTCAAAGAATTGGGGAAGGCCGCTAAAGGTCATGGGAAGACCAAAGCCACCTCCCCCAAGTAAACACTTGGTGATACCTCTAGCCCAAGGAATCCACTGGTAATTCTTCAGAGTACTCTTGCTTCAATGTAAGGAGTGGCTAATATTCAGTACTGACAATAAAGAACACAAAAGTTTTCACACATCTGAAGCACAAGGGACCAAAAACTCAGTGTCACAAGAGAACACAACAAACCCTCTTGGAACCAACTGAATGGCCTTTATGAAAAATATATCTCTGTAAAATATGCACATATTTAAGGGATTTAGTGCTGCATACTTAATGGATTTAGTTCCTTTCAATGGAGTCCTTGGTCTAGACCTAATCTTCCACATATTTTACATATAAGGGTAAGAAATTAACACACTTTTATTAAGGAACATCTACAAAAGGGATATTTTATTCATTATTCAATTCAATCTTTGAGGTAACGTCATTCCTCATTAACAGACAAGAAACTGTACTTATAAAGTATCAAAGATTTAACAAATCCTTGATATTAACAAAAGTCATATAGCCAGTCAATATTAACAAAGGTCATATAACCAGTAAATTTTATACAGAGAATATTTGATGACTCCAAGTATTCTGATAATCCCTATGCTTCCTTTTTCCTTCCTTTTACCATCAATAAGACATCAACCAAGGCAGAACCTACAGAGAAGTGTTCAACTAAAAAGACCACCATTCAAATGGCCTTCTCAACATGCAGTATTTATTATACCTAAATTTTAGGGTTACTTTATAATTCAATAAAATTATATTCCAGGCAAATTGGGCAGAGGAACAGAAATCATTATTCATTTTATGTAGTCTTCATAAAGGAGGTAAGATTTCCTAATATTCCTTAAAATGCCTTGTGATAGAAGGCTAAAATTAAGTAATGGAGTCACAATACTTTAAACATTTTCTTTGAACTTAGCACTTTCTGCATATTTCATGAGGTCAAAGCCACAATATTACATTAAATTCATATAATATGTCATGACCATCATTGTACATTTTAGACTCCATTCTTCAAGATCCAATAAGCAAATGAGCAGCAGTGTGTTATTTCAAATGTAGCTTGTTTTGATTAGATTATCTAGACTTTGTACTAATTTTGACATAATTATAAATACAAAATTAAGTCACTAAATGGTTCTACAAAGGGCTAAAAACACAGGTGAAACACAATGAGCTCTTAGTTATTATTGGCGAAGTAGCAGACAGCAGCTCTCATTTTTCCACAGCAGACTTACAGAACTGTTGTTATCTGTCTGAATGCTCAGACCCCTACACCATATTTCCATTCAAACATTTAGCTACAGGATCTAGCAACATAACTCATCAAAAATTACACACTAAGAAAAGATGGCCCACCAAAATGTCACGTGGCTTTCAGCATTAGAAGGCTATCCATTGAGTTGCTTTGGTTGCTTAGTAATCTAATGATGTCCTAACTTGTCTATTTTAATGAATATATTACTAAAAAGACAGATACACATTAAATTAAAAAATGACTTTACAGCAACATAAACTACCACAGGGAGATTTTTTTTTAGCAAACAGGAAATTATAATTCAGTGTTTTTAGAAAGTTGCTTGGCAATATGTATCAAGAGTTTTTTAAAGGCTAATATTCTTGGCCCAATAATTTCACTTCTAGAAATCTATCCTATGGAAATAACCAGAGATATGGTCAAAGATTTATAAACGAAGATGTCCATCATTTTATTGATAAAAAAACTATGAAAAAATATTTGAAAATTGGGAATGGTTGAAAATGATACAATGTATATATTCATCAAAAATCAACGTTTAAAAATGTTAAATGGCAAAATATGCATCATGTAATGCTAAAAATCAGTATTCAAAACTGCATATACAACATGAACTTTAAGAAATTAAAAAAGACTAGAAAGTAAAATCAACTTGTCAATAGGATTATGAAAATACAGATGAATTTATTTTCCTACTTATACCAGTTCCAAGTTTCATGCATTCCAAATTTTTCAAATTTTACATAATGATTATTTGTAAAATTTAAAAAAAAATTGTAAGGTTATATTTACATCAACCTCATGTTACTCTCTTATTTCATTCCAGTTGACACCAACAAAATAAAAAGATTACAAAGAAGTCTCTTCTATGAATGTGAAACAAATGCAAAACAAGACTAGCTGATCCAGAGGGTTCTTGACATAATTGTATCTCTTAGACCGAATACTAACGCTGATAGCACTAATGGAATGAAACCAGAATGGCATGAATAATACATTACTTGCACTAATCAATGTTACGATGTTACAAGCTGATGGAAAAAAATACTCAGAATAAAAACAGAGGAAATTTCAAATGCAAGTAGAGTATAGAAATCTATCTGATATCTCTACTGGATCATGGTATGGGAAAATTGTTGCAACTCTGCTAAAACAATGCAAAATCAGTAACAACTGTTGCTTTCTCATTGCCAAATTGTCTCCTACCAATGATGTATCAGAGGAAAGGCATTATACAGATGACTGTGATTGAAGGTAAATTATTGATTAATATACATGTGTTTTCATGTAACTATGTATACCCATTAACAAAAGACTTGTGATACCAGCAAATGCAAAATTTTAATTGCTTATCTCTTCAATTAGTATAAAATTATATGCCATATGTTAAAACAAAGAACAGAAATAAAATACATAAAAGAGTTCATTATAGCCCACATTACCCATATTCCTAAATCAAGCGCCTCCTAGCATGTGGCACTGGAGGAAATGATTCACAGTTTTCAGCCTTCAGGTAAAGTGGCTAGGTGATTGATAGACCATGCCTCAAGGAATACATAAGTCCTCTCTTCGTCACATATATGTCAGTTCCTTTTCAACTGAGGGTCTGAATTATAGAATAGATCAGTGTCCCAGGAGAGAATGAGGGAGAGAAGAAACTAGCAAGTAAAAGGATTCTTAACTCTGAAATCATGTAGGGGAAACTTTTAGGGCATGACGTTCCAAATATGATACAAATGAGGGAAAATATCTTGAAAAAAGGAAAAGCATGCTTATCATAAAAACTTGCCTGGAAATGTTCATAAGTAACTCTTCTATAGGCCTAATAAAAATGATATAGTTTGGATTTCAAATCATCTTCCATTTCGAATAACAACATATACAACTTTTCTTTTCCAGGTGCAGTTTTTATCTGCTAAATTATTTCTTCTAAAACAACAAAAAGATAAAGTTGTCTTAACCATTTAATACTTTAACCTAATGGCCAAAAAGAACACCTTAAATTGGATGATATTAGTTAGTTTTCTACGGAACCCTTTAGGTTTATCATAAAAGAAATAGAAGATGTATAAAATCACATTATAATGTAATTACACTGCAAAATAAAGAGTTTTGAGAGTAATTTAAGAAAAAAAAAATCCTGGCAAAAATGTTTAACAAACTAGAATGAGTTTCTTGGGGATATTATAAAATACTCTTTCATTGGTGCTCATTAAAAGGACAAATACAAGGGACTTTTCACTTGACATGGTAACTATCAAGTGGTGCTTGCTTTGCTCTTTTCTCCTATTTCAATGTTCATTCCCGCAAAAGCATATATTATAAAAAGATGCCCAGTTACAAGGCAGTGCAAAGTATGATGATTCATGGTGTATTATATCCACCACACATCAGGAGTAACTTCCATTAAACATGTGATTCTCTTTCTTAGTCCATTTGGGCTGCTCTAGCAAAACATCAAAAACAAAATATCACATAAATATATGACTTATAAACAACAGAAATCTATTTCTCACAGTATGGGAGGCTGGGAATTCCAAGATCAAAGTGCTAACAATTCAATGTCTGATGACAGCTCTATTTCTGGTTCATAGATGGCACCTTCTAGCTGTGTCCCCACATGGTAAAAGGGGCAAGGCAACTCTCTGGGGCCTCGTTATGGAGGCACTGATCCTATTTGTGACAGCACCACCCTCATGATCTAATCACCTCCCTAAGGCTCCACCTTCTAGTACCATCACATCGGTCATTAGATTTCAATATGAATTTGGGGTTGGTGGGAAGGGTACAAACATTCAGATCGCAGCAGACTCTGACTAGGAGAGTCACATTTAGCAGAGAAAACTGGAAGTTCAAAAAAGATTTCCACCAAAATCCACTGCATTCACCCAGTTAAAAATCTACATCAATCCAGACCCAAAATGCCAGTAGTCACTTCTTTATTGGACAAGAATGGCTTTCTCAGATAACCAGTGCCTTTTTTTTTTTTTTTGAGACAGGGTCTTACTCTATAGCCCAGGCTGGTTGGAATGTGCAGTGGCATGATCTTGGCTCAACGCAACCGCTGCCTCCCAGGCTCAAGTAATCCTG
>NW_012116289.1:412963-443486 GCF_000951035.1 Colobus angolensis palliatus | reverse complement strand
ACAGGGTCTTACTCTATAGCCCAGGCTGGTTGGAATGTGCAGTGGCATGATCTTGGCTCAACGCAACCGCTGCCTCCCAGGCTCAAGTAATCCAGCCACCTCAGCCTCCCTAGTAGCCGAAATTGCAGGCATTTGACACCTTGCCTGGCTAATTTTTTTCTTTTAATTTTTTTTTTTTTTTTTCACAGAGACAGGCTTTTGCCATGCTGCCCAAGTTAGTCTCGAACTCCTGAGTTCACACGATCCACCCGCCTCGGCCTCCAAAATGCTGAGATTATAGGCATGAGCCACCATGCCAGGCCAGTACCATTGTCAAATCTTTCTCTTGTCCCTCACAAACACCTACGTCCAACTCTTTCCATATTCATTGAAGACTGCAAATCCCAACTGTTCAAACAGTCAACAAGGGAGAGGTAGACATGCCCTGTTTCTTATGATCGAAACACTCATTTATTAAGTGTTCATTCAATTTCCACTGTCCATTGGCCACTGGTGGTTAAGAAAAACGTTCCGGATTTTATCATATTTTAAATCCACATGAGATTGATAGAGGAAAGAAGCAGAGACGAGGAAAAACATGAAGGACAAATTCTAGAATTTGGACTTTTATCCACTGCTTTTGATAAACAATTGATCTGAGATAAAATAAGTTCCCTCCACATAAGTGACTAGGCCACAAAGTAAAACAAGACTTCTCATTCACCCAGAAGAGGATCCAAGTTTCCTCTATACAACAAACAGTTATTGAGATGCTATAACATACCAACTATTTTCTAGATGCTAGGGATACAATAGAGAACAAGAAAAAAAGCTGCTGAGTCCATGGAATTTATATCTAGTGAGAACAAACATAATTATTAACAAATAAATAAGAAAAATGTTTAGTAGAAACTAAGTCCTATGAAGTCCGGGATCTTCTTTTTGTTGACTGAGAAAACCAAAGTGCCTAAATACTGCTTGACAGAGCAAACTCTCAACATGTTTTGAGTAAGTGAATGAATACATGAATTTCAGTTAATTGATTGCAGGGAGACTACATTGACTATCTTTTTTCACTGCTGCTTTTTAATTGCTATGCATCTGTGTTAGTCTGCTTATTGGTAACAGAACTAACCTTATAAGGCCACCAGCCTGAGCATGTAGTCCAGGTTGGGCCCATCCTAGTAGCACTCTCCCTGGTACCAGTAAGACCCATACATCAATTTTTTTAAATTGACCTGACTTCGTGGGGAAAAGACCCTTTCCTCATGGGCCACAAGCTAATGCACGTGTAGAGCTTCCTAAAGACAACTCTCCCTTCCCATAGAAAAGCTGGTCTCAGAAAAAAATGAAATGCAGTTAACAAAATTACAAGTTTTTTAATTTCGCTATTTGGCAAGTAAAGTTACTCTCCTAAACAGCTACTATAAAACCACTGTGACAAAACTAAATCAAAATTGAAATTACAGAGTATTTATAAAAACATAAAATTAATAAAGAAAGGCATTCATTGGTCAACCATCTCCCTTTTAGGTACTGTGCCATGAACTCTACAGAAAAAAAATAAATAAATAAATAAATTTTTTTCATTTCTGAAAAGTAAATATTATTAGCCCCATTTTATAATGCAGAAACTGAAGCTCAAGATTATGGAATCCATGGCAGGATCCTAGTAAAGATCTAGCTGTTTCCTAAGCCAATGCTATTTTCACCAAGCCTTACTGCAACATCACCACACTAAAATGTGGTGTGTTGGCAAAGCCATACTCAAACACAAATTCATAGCCTTAAATGCTTTCAGTGTTCTTAAAGAATAAAAATAATGATGCAAACATTAAAGTAAAAAGTTTGAAGAAGGAACAAAGCAAATCATAGTAGGCAGGAAAAAGGAGATTCAGAGTACAATGAATTAGAGTAATTTTGATAAATAACACTTCTGGTTGATTTTTTTTTTATTTCAAGCCAAAAGCTACTCAAAAAAGGGGAGAGAGTGGCGACACAAAATTATAAAATAAAAGGAGATATAGCAACAAATAGAGGTGGCCTTTTTTAAAAAAGAAAGAAAACTGCTACACATATGCCAATGTATTCCAAAGTGTGCTTCCACGGAAAGTTAACACATGCTCCACTAAAAAAAGCACTCAGTGTCTAAGTTTGGGAAATGCTGGACTAAACAAAGTGAATAAGTTATTTCTAGCACTCTAGGACTTCACCTAGTCTTTAACATGCTTATATGTGTATTGTTAATCTCCAAAAGATATATCATTTGACCACAGAATCATTTCACAGAATATACTCTTCAAAAACATTTCAATATGGAAAAATGCACAAAATGCATTTACAAAGCTAGCCTAACACCAATGCAAAAAATTTCTAACAAGTAGCACAACAACAACAAAAATCAACGGAAAACCACCATAATAGCCTGTAGAGGCTAATTAAACAATTATGTATAAACCAAAGAAAACTATCATAGTTATTATAGATCTGTATATTAATTATTATTCTCTCTTTGTTAGAACACTCACTGAAAAGGATGTCAAGGAAAGCAAAGTTTAAGTATCTTATCCTTTGTTAGTTGACATTAGGAGGACAAGATAGTGTTGCAATTTTCCATCCTCAGCTGGGTTTCATCTAGATGAGGAATGTGTACCCTATAAAGCCAAGTCAATCATGTTCTTCTGTTTGAGGGGGTGGAAGAAGAGAGAAAAGAATAATTATCTCCTGTTTTGCTTTGAAAAATGTCATAAATATTCCCTTTACTTTGGACTGCACTAAGTTCTGGGAACCCACAAAACACTGAGGTGTGAGAAAAGGATGTGCAGTAATACATTTTATCTATATTGGAACTGTCAATAAGGGTGGGTCTACCTTGGCAATAAAATACTTTTAAAAGCACACACAAAAAATTTAAAACTATTTGAATTTATCATATTGACTCAATGGGAGATAATATCCTAGAACCACACCTGTTAAAACTCAATTGCACAACTGTGACTAAAATCTATCCTACTATTTACTTGGATATTTCATTTGCACAGTAGCATGAACATACACCCTGTTTTTCTGTGACAGTCCGGACTATACCTGTTGTCCTGGTGCAATTATTAATATTGTTCCCCTTTCCTCTCCAAAATGTCTAGTTTGGATTCTAACTACATGGTCACCCTCAGCTCAAGCCAAACAATGCCATAAAACTTTAATTTGGCAGACGGTGGAGGGGAACAGAGAAAACTGGATATTGAAGTCCTACGTACATATGTGTATTTAAATCATAGCTCTACTAATTACCTGACCTGGGGGTGATCACTTCCTCTCTGGTTATCAGTTTCCTCATGCATAAAATAAGGATAAAAATGGTAACTAGTTAGGGTCATTATGAGGATTAAATAAGAAAATATCCTATGCTTAGCTACACAGTAGCTGGTGTTTAGTAAGCACTCCATAAATGATAGCAATGAATATTATAAGAACCACCTCATAGAGCATCAAATTTCTTCATATGTAAATTTCAGAGTAACAATACCAAAATCCTGAATGATGTGAATGATTATATCAGAAAACCCGTGTAAACTGTCAAGCAGAGTAAATTGCCTAGTCTTTCTTTCCCTAAATGTACAAGAGCTGTAAAACTAATCATCCAGCACCATTTGGTGTTTCATTATATAAACAGAAATTCTACACCTGGAAAAATCAAGCACAGAAAAGAACAGTAGCAAAACATAATTGATGCCTAGTCAATAAAACCTAAAAGGAAAGCTATAGGAACTGAGATTAATTGGCTCAAAGGAGCAACACTGCCAGGAAACTCAATAGTCTAGACTGTTTGGAAGATGCTTCACTTTGCAGTCTCGTGTTTTCTCCACTCTTCACAGCTTTGCCCCAGCCACTCTATTCTTATCTCTCACCCTACTCCGCCCAACCCTTCAGGAATTGTGAAAGGTGTAAGATTTTACTCTAACTGCAAGTTAACAAGTTTATCTGCCATGGTTTCACTGATGCTTGCAAAAGATTCAAGACTGCGAGGTCAAAGGGAAAAGATTTTACTCCTTAAAGCAACCACGGTACCCAGAACGTCAGCATTTGTGCCAGTTCCCTGAGCCCAAATTCCCACAGGTAATGTGAAAAGGGCCAAAATGGTGATATCTGCACATGCGGAGGGGTTGTGTTACAGGAGAAGAACCCTGAGCTTAGGGAACCCCAATCTTTTATAATGGTCAGTAATCATACTTAAACTTTATCCTGGAAGGATCGATTGTCTTTGTTGTACTAGATAGTAAACAACCTACCTTCTGCTCTGCAGGGAGATACTACGTCTATTGTCCAAGGGTATTCTCTATAAAATATCCTTCTTGAAAATACAGTACAGAACAAAGGCAATCAGTGTTTCTGCTCGCAAGATGCGCAGAAACAGAAGACACCCAGCAGAATTGTCTCCCAATACCAACTAGGCACTCATGGAATGTTCTCCAATCCTCCCTCCCTGACCACTCCTCTCAAGGTGTTCTGTACTTAAATTAAGGAAATAGTAAACGTCGTTTTTAAAAAAACTCCATTATATTTTTTTTAAAGCAGAACTTCTCAGATCCTTTAACAACCCAGTGTGGCTTAGTGAATTCCCAGTAGAAGGATACAGAATGCAGTGCTTCAAAACCCATTTTTTACAGAACATCTATTAATATCTCCCAGAAGAATATTCTTTGGATCACAGTTTGGGAAATCTGGGGAGAGTTTATAGCATATGCCCAACACCATCATTCTCTCTTGTACAAGGTTAGCTAATATTTTCCCATTTATTTCCTAGAATCCCAAATCCATGGGGAAGTGTTTACATAAAGAAATGCTCTTTAAAAGTATTAAGTTATTGAGGGCAAAAAATTACAGAGTCCCTCTGTACAACAGAACCCTTTAAAATAATTGAGATAATGTAGGTAAAGTGCTTAGCAATAGCTGGCACTCAGTAAGTGCTCAAAAAATAGCAGCTATTATAAATATTTGCCATTTTTATCATGGTGCATTTACAGAACCCTCTTTGTTGTAACACACTGAATTCCTATTATAAGTAAGCTGGTGTGGCTGTAGTAACATCGGGTCATGACTAGTGATTTTTCCTTCTCTAATTCTACTCCCGTACATTTTCCTACATGCAATGTTTCCATTCTCTTCATGCCAATATTTTACTCCACAAACTGGACCTTATAAACTTCTTGGTTTATTTTAGTCTAAATTTGATAAATGTTACCTAAAGTCAGCCTTCCTTTTTGTTTTATTTTAATGTAAAAAATTAAATCCACATTTCTTTAGAACTAATTCTAAGTTTCTGTTTGTGCTTACTTAAGTTTGTTCTCTCTTAACATGATTGCCACTGTAAGGTCAAGCTGGATCTCATAAATGAGCAGCAAATGACACTGGCTTAGGTATCTGAAGCTCAACACTAAAATAAAATACAGCAAGGCCCACTTGGTATTTCAAAAGTAAGACAATATCAACTCTGCTTAACTAGGTCCCAAAAGAAGTCTCTTAATTCCCCACTTCTTCCAACTCCTCCCATAACAGTGCCTTTAGTTTCTGAGCCTTTTAAGGAGGAAAGATCAGACAGGCAAGTTGCTGTCCATTTCTACACAGCATGCTGACTAGACTGTCTCTCAAAATGTGCCTGTTTATGAGAACACATGGACACAGGGAGGGGAACAACACACACTGGGGCCTCTTGGGGGGGTTGTGGGGGAGGGAGAGCATTAGGAAATTCAGCTAACGCATGCTGGGCTTAATACGTAGGTGATGGGCTGGTAAGTGCAGCAAACCACCATGGCACACGTCTACCTATGTAACAAACCTGCACATCCTGCATATGTACCCCGGGACTTAAAATTAAAATAAAAAAAATTTTAAGTGTGCCTGTTTGTATTATCATCATACTTTAAAATAAGTAATGATAAAAATTAATAATAATAATTGAGCTCCACTGGATAAAGTGGGGTCTAAGCAGAAAGACTAGCAACGGGATCTATAACCAGTCTATAAGTTTAGACATAGGGTTGGGAAGGGAGGAGAACTTCTCCATTTACATAGAAGGGTAGATAACAAAATGGCACAGGAATCAAAATAATCCAATACTCTTCTATGTGTTTACTATAGATTAGAATGTCCTTAGATAAGTGGTTTTCCTCCTCGCTGCTCAGTTTCTTGTCTGTAAAATAGAATGTGATCACTTCCCCTTTATTTCATACTTTAGGGGAAGAAGAGGTCAATAAACATTTTAAAAATATTAATTTATATCCAAAAAACCATAAACTTTTTAAATTTTTTTACCATAACATGATAGTGAATATCTACTTGCACATCTGTTACTTTGAGTGATCAAATCTCTTAAGTTATAAAAGGAACTTCAATTACTCTGATATTCTAGATCTTTCTTAAATAGTAGCTAACCAAGAAAGTACATTTCCATTTCCATTTAAAAAATCTTATAATTATATGGCCATCAGTATAAAGAAGAAACCCCCAAATAAGAAATTTCATTACACTACGGTCTGCATATCAAAATTTCCTACAAAATTCTGTTAAACCCTCTGCTTAAAGTCTTATTACATGTGCTACTTGTGGATATTTTTAACTACCTGTTTCTGGTAACAGGAACTTTTTTAAAAGTTCATTTTGAGATATTCTCTTACTAGTGTAGTTCTCACACATTACAAGAGAGAAGGCTGCCAGACATTTTCCTGGACCCTGCCTCAGAATCACCAGGGAACCTTTTAAAAAAAAACATCCCTTCTCCCTTGAAATTCAGTGAGTCTAAGGGTGGAGCTCAGGAATCTGTATTTTTTAATGCTCCCCTCCAGACTGAACCAAAAGCAAATTTCAGAACTACTAAAGTGTCAAGTGTATACATTTCAAGCAGCATCTAGCTGGCAGCAGAAAACTGTTCTTTGGAAAAAGAAGAGTTCTCCCTTTTTATAAGAATAGAAAGTAATCTCTTTGGAAATGATAAGCCAAGTTTTCCTATATTCTTCCATAATCACCTTGCTGGAACCACTTGTTCTTCAAGCACGAAATCAAAAAGAATTTTTTAAAATATACAATACACATGGTGTATGTGTGTGTGTTTCCAGCTACAAGGTGATGAGAAAAGCAAAGTTCATCATTAGTTAATGTCAAGTTTGAGACAGACTGTATATAGGTGGTGGCTGGAGCAAAAAATGCCACTGAGTAGCTGAAAAATCAAAAAGTGTCCTTTAAACCAATCAAGACATTAATTCAAAGATTAGTAAAATTTACTGAATTTTCTTTTCATTTTATTTGCTTTAGTTCAAAAAGGAATCAAAGCAGTCCTTTCACTTTCCCACCTGGGAAAAAGCTTTACTAGTCAGACTCATAATTTTAACCAAATCATGGCTGCCCCCTGGTGGCTGCTTACCCCAATTACAAGGTTTTTAGAGAGGTTTAAATTAACATACTGAAAGAAGACTTCAAGTTTTATCTTTGAAGTAGGAACAGAAACTAAATTTGGTCTCGAAATGTCCTGGTATGCTCATTCTTGTAAAGTAATGATCCCAGGCCTTTAATTTATTTCCTGGGGCACCTATAATTTCTGAAGTTTACTGACTGAATTGTGTTGCTGAAACAATGCAAGATTTTTAAATACTTTTTTGTTTGCTTTCTACATTTACATATTCTCCACACATCATATGAAAGGCCCTCTTAATCCTAGACCCGGCTACCAGAAGCACAGTGTGCACACCCATGGGCCCTGACTCAAAAACCTTTGTTTTTTTCATCCCCTTATAGCTAGAAACACACACACACACACACACACACACATCAGGTATACATTTTCATTTTAAAATTCTATCTTTTTGATTTTGTGCTTGAAGAACCAGTGGTTACAGCAAGATGATACATGCCTCCCCTGCTATATTCCCACAGGCTCAAGGATGCTCCTGACCCCCGCAGCAGAGGCAGATGTTCTCGGCTATGGAATCGGGTTCACACTTGGGCTTTTGTGGTCAATCTTATCACATAGCCAGGCCTGTGAATGTCTCAGCCCCTCAGCAGTTAGCTTCTGTAATAACTTTAACATGGCTACAGCTTCCAATTTGGCTGACTTTCTACCTCCTAAATCAGCGAAGTGTTCCCATCCCTGGCACTCATGATCACTGTCCTGGCCTGTTTGGGAAGTGGCATTCACTTCTGATAGAAGGGTCATTGACCTAGTCACCCCAAGTTCTCTTCCAGTCAGTATTCCTTCAGGGACATTGATGTGCCAGACATAATTCAAACAGATGTGCTCATATATAAACTGAGGCCAGGCACGGATGGCTCATGCCTGTAATCCCAGCACTTTAGGAGGAAAAAGTGAGAGGATTGCTTGAGGCCAAGAGTTTGAGACTAGCCTGGAAAACACAGCAAGACCCTGTCTCTATTTTTTAAAAATTAAAATAAAAAATAAGCTGAACATTCACATTTATTACTTATGCTTTTCTTTAAAAATCTGATAGCTCTCTTTCTCTGGTAATTAGCTCTTTTCTCATTGTTGAAAGCCAAATATAATCTTTTGTGCTTCTGTTCTTAAATTGTCACATCATAAACATAAGACATTATTATTATAAAGTAGGAATTTAAAGCAGGGACAATCAAAAGTAATTGAATTGTGGTAGCTAGAAAGCAAGAAAAGTTGGGCAACTATTTTCCTACTTAGCCAATATTCTTAAAAACACCAACACATTTAAAGTATCATCACTGTGTAATCACAAACCAGTAAAAAAATCACCCTCTCTCTAAAAATGGGCTAGAAGTTAGAAAGAGAAGCTTCTCAAAGTAAATCACTAACAGTAAGAAAAATCAGCTAATTCTGCGACGGTAAATATTTATTCTTTGTGGTACACATCAAATATACAGTGGTCTGCATCAGAATAATATTTATTCATAAAGTAAAATGAATTACTTACATGTCACTGTGAAGCAATATGCCACACATTTTTTTAAAAGACAGAAGCATACCATACAAACATAACTGAAACTAGCAACCAGAGTTAACTATATTTATGAAAAGCTATAGCAGCTATAACCATACATAAAATTTAAATTTACAAGAAAAAGCACTTTCCAAACAGTATGTACCTTATGACCCAATTTAAAAATACTTCTATTTCTTCTTTATATTTATGCATAATCCAACACATTCATAAATCTGGAAGGCTATATACTAAATTCAAACTACGATTTCTTTCTAGGTGGTGGAATTAGGGTAATGTTTATTTTTATTCCCTTCCCTCATCTGTATTTTCTGACAAAGAATTCTGATATTTAGTACTTGTGTACTTTTTAAAAAGTTATATTGAAAAGAAAAGTAAGTAAAAATACACTACGCTAATTTTCAAGTGTTATCTGGAGGTACCGCCATGTCCTTTCTTTAAGAAAGATCAGTGTTACTTAGTAAATTACAGAATGCTTTTCTTGTTTGAGGCCTTCTCAGAGGATGGGGAGCAGAGGTGCACATAGAACACTGTTCCAAGATCCCTATTGTTTATTTCCATCATTTTTAAAATCTTAAATCCCTGTATATCTCAATATTCCAGACTAAGAAAAGACAAGAGTATGTTTTGCAATAACTAGCTTTTGCTGCACTCTGCTGGAACATTCCCTAATGTTCTGTATAAAATGATCAATAAAGTATGCCTAGGTCTTTGCTACGTCTGGTTAAAATGTTCTCATGGAGGTTTATACATTTCTATGAATAATTAAGAATATTTTCAACTAACAAAATGGATATAGTTTACAAACATACACACCAAGTATCATCATGCTCACGTATTAATAAATGGCTATATATGCAGTAGTTGATTATGATGTATGAGAGGGAGTATTTTAAAATGGTATATGTTTTACACTCCTGAGGGAGTGCAAAAAAAAGAAAGAAGAAATTAAAAAAAGAAAGAAGAAATAAGATCTTTTCTTATTTCTTCTAAACAAATTCAAAGTTTTATCTTCAATCATGTAAAAGTCGCTGTAAATTCCTTGGACGTACCTACTTGGACTCATTGTAGAAGAATCATTTGTTTACAGTTAAAAATTAAATTAAATTAAAAATCCTCACCAAATTAAAGCAGGCAGTTCTACAGTTTAAATAGCCAAATGACTTAAACCTGCTTTATCTAATGATCAATCCTTCCATTTTTACTCCTTTACAGCCTCCTCCAAAACACACCTGCAGTCAACATTCAGCATGAAGTTCTTTCACTGAAAAGCAAATCAATTTGTGTTGGCCCAAGATTCCACAAAACAGTGTCTAGAGAGGCCTCAATAATACAGATGCAATGGAAAAGAATAGTGGCCAGCTTGTTTCAACAATCTTCCAAGGGTAGTGAAGAAAAACTTTCACCTTAGCAATGTCTTGGGAGTTGCAAACACAGAGCTTGGCAAGAATCCCAGCATACACAAAATACTTCTCAATTTTTACTAATACCTGCTAAAATTATGTTTTGGCCTCTCTGCCTGAAAAGAAAAGTCTGGAATGACCCCTTCTTTTGACTTTATAATCTGCATAAATCTCTCAAAGAGGGTTCACAGGAAAAGTTTCCATGGAACATTTCTTTTCCCAAAAAAAAAAAAAAAAGCAGCAGGCTCCTCAGCATCATCTCTGTCTCTGTGGATTTCTCGGCTGTGCTATCAAACAAGAGTGGGGAAACGCAGGAGTCCCGAGGCCACAGAACAAAAGCGCCTGCCGAATGGCTTCAGTATGGATTCCTGTCCAAACCTCGTAACAGTATCATCATAAACCAGGTGCATACTAGTGTCCCCTTGTCTGGTATTGGTCGGGCAGCAAACCCAGACCTCATCGCCAAAGTAGCCAGGGTCTTGTCTGACATAAGTGACTCGCTACAATACACAACAGTGTGTTGTACAGAAGACACTGACCTAGCAAAGGGAAGGGAGCCAGCACCGATGAGGCATTTGGAAGGGTCAGAACCTAAACTCAGTCTTCAAATCCATTCTCTCATGAAATCACACAATGGAATATCGTCCCCATTTTACAGAAGATAAAATCGAGGTTCGGAGCACTTCAGTAATCTGCCAGAGGTTACAAAGGTAGTCATGGTTGAAAACCAGATTTGTCTGACCCCAAAATCTCTTTCAAAACCAACAAATTGTCTCAGAAACCCTGGTTCTTGTCCCATCTCAGTTATTAATAGTACAGAACTTTGGGCAGGTCATTGAATATTTGAGACTTCTTTTTATTCTCCTGTGAAATGAGGTAACTGAACCTAATTTCCAAAACTTCTTCAAATTAAAAACTCCATCATTCTCAGGATCTGTTCATATCTTTCTTCCACCACCTGCCCCCTCACCACCGATTTTTTTTCTTTCTTTCTTTCTTTTTTTTTTTTTATTTTTCTGATGGGACATAAAGATGCAAACTCTCTATGCTAAAAAAATTCAAGGCAATCTTAAGGACTTCATATGCCAGACAGTCTCTACTGCTGAGAATAAAGTTTGTAATTATCAGTAATCTCTCTGAACCTGATGATTTTTAATGAAGTATACAGATGAACAAAAATAGGCCAAACAAAGCACCAAATGCTCTTAAGATACTTAGCTTAGTTTCAAGAAACTTCATTTCCTACTTATTATTTATTCACTATAAGTTTTAAAAATACAGAAAAAAAGTTCTTTAATACATTTGGAATCAAGAAATATGAGGCATTTTTGCCACACTACCCTTAGGATCTGGTTCCACGACATTTTATTATTATAAAACAATCTCTAAGCATATTCACACAAGGTGACAATGAATGTAATTAGAAAACTATTCCATTTAAAAAGCAAATGTTTTAATACTTTAAAACGGAAACAAGCTCCCCATTTCCATCAACAGTTTAATCAATCATTTGGCCTTAACCAAGGAATGGTTATTTCAAAAAGAAAGAAAGCAATATTTTAAAAATCTATTTTCATCAAAAAGGTACATTTTGTTTCATTACTGATATACAATTTTAACTAAAACTTCAAGTCCATATATTGCTTAAGTGACAGATATTTTCATTAACTAGCAAATAGTTAACCCATTGTCACAATCCTGAAATAATGTGTGTGATGAAGAATAATTAAGGTAGCAAGGGCAAAAGGTTACTCAAGACTTTACTACAGTTTGAGCTTAAATTATAGGTTTTAAACAAGATGTAAGGACCAATTCACATAAAAAAGAAAAAGAGCAATTTTAATGGAATGCAGAACAAATTAACTTTTTAACATTTAATACTACCCAACTGCATAATGGGATTTTTGCTAAGTGCTACAGGGAGCAGAAAATAAAGTAACACTGAAAGGTATGCTTGTTAACTACTTTAAGCTAAAGGTATTATTGATCTACTAAATGCTGTAGTAAATGGACATATTTTGACATGAAAGACTCTGGGTTCTGCCATCTGATTGGCATGTTTTGTGTGTTGCTTTTTTTTATATATATAAAAGAAAATGGATCAAAAAACTTTTAAGGAGTTTTGTTAGCATATTCCCAGAATGTCTTCTCAACACTTCGCTAGACTGGGAAAGGCTTCTCCTGCAGGGTTACCTTCTTCCCTATTAAGTCAACCAGAAAGGTGGCTATAAGATGCTTTCAAACCCAGCCTTCTCCATGGGGGTGAAGGCACCACATCATTCCTGTCTCCAACGACCTAGGGAGCCTGCAATTCAATCTGAGCCTCTAGCTTGTAAAGTAATAACCACAGGGCATGGGGCAGCCTTTGTTTTCATCCAATTAATTGAGTGAAAATGGTTTCCACTGTGAAAAGACCCTTCATGACCTAGCCCCAAAGGTTGGCAAAAAAGAAATAGAACACAAGTCTGAGCTTAGAATTCCACTGCAAAAAGTCACCCTGCCAAACACTGGCCACACACTCAGTCTCCCAAAGGAGAGGGCTTTTGCATGGTCAGTTTTTGTTCCTAGTCATCAGGGGTTAAAATACATCATCAACCTTCTGCTGACCAGAAGCTTTACCACAGAAATGGCATACTGTATGTCCAGAACACACTGCAAATCTCAAAGGCAGTATTACAACCACAACCAGCAACAAATGAACAAATGGATCTGTCCATTAACACACATTTGTAATCAAAAACCAAATTACAGAGCCAGAGAAACCAATATAATGCTGCTTGAGAGCACTGAGAGCTCATTTTAAATTTCCTCCCAAGATGCCAAGGGCTGCAGTAATTCATTCTCTAAACTTAGAGACACCTACCCTATGCCAGGCATGCTGTAGGCAAGGCACTGTGCTTGGCAGAGTGAACAAGACAGATATGGTCCCTGTCCTCAAAGAACCTAGGACCTACTGGCTGCACACTGCACCAGAATATAGTCTCAATCACCCAGGCTTAACCCTTGGTAAAAGAGAAAAGTGCCCAAACTCAAAAAGTGAATGTAGCAAGTCAGTAGAAACCTTTATTGTTTCTATCTCTCTTCATTACCTGATCATTTTCTGTTCTTTAATCTTTTGGTGAAGTTCCCAGTGAACTTGGCTGAATGAAAGACTGGCCACTTGAAAGAGAAAATGGTACTAAGACTTCTGTTAACCAAAAGTTGACATGAAAACTCACTCTGATTAGGTAGAAAATCTCCTTTCGTATAGTTAAGCATATGCTAAAACATTCTTAATTCCCATGATCTTAACAGACTCCACTAAACAGTTATGGCAACCTTTGTCTTAGAGCCTGGATAAACCTAAGAATCCTTCTCAACTCAGCATTTTTGGTAGTCACTACAAATTGTTCAAAATCATCATAGGAGATGAAAATTATTTGCTAATATAACCTTAAATAGAATTGAATCACAGAGTTTTTATACCCAGTAGAAGGTTGGGCTACATGACCTAAGTTCAGTTGCAATGCCCCAAATCTAGGAATCTGAAATTCTAAAAAGAGGACGTATCCAACTTAAATGAATTATAACATTCCAAAAGTACGTTTATTAGTAGAGTATTCAAGCCCACAGAAGGAATTTCCCCAGTGAGACAATGCTATAAACTGTGTTTATTTCACAAACCCATCCACAAAGACTCTTGTAGCACATAATATACTAAAATAGAACTGAATCAGAACACATTTCAAATAAAAAACTAGAAAAACAGATTGATCAGGGGTTAAGATAATATTCACAATAAAAGTTTAAAACAACTTTGTAGAGCAAAATCTAACAACAATTGTTAAAATTTAGTGTGTATTATAGCTATTGGGGTGCATATCTCATCTTCCTAACTAGACTGGAAATTACTTGAGGAGAGAAACCATTTCAATTACATTTTGTATACTTCTCTGACTGTCTCACCCATGGTCCCTAATAAATATCTATTGAGCAAGTATAGATAAATGAAAGATTTTCATAGAAAGAAACCTAGGATCATCAAGGAGCAAATGTCCCTATGCTTTTCTATCCACGTAAAAGAAAAGGGAACAATGGAGCTTCAGAGTCATTTTTTGCTCACTAAAAGGAGACAACTGGCTGCCTCCTCCACTGCCTCCATGTGACTTTGAATGGCCATTTACACCTGTGAGATGCTCATAAGCTACGGATTCGGAATAACGTGGAAAACCCCACAGATTATAGACTCCATAATATTGGGGACCATGGCTGTCATATGCACTGTTGAGGCTTCAACGACCAGGCATGGTGGCCATCACTGTGCATCACAGCTTAGTGGTCTGGCACATAACAGACGGTCACATAACATTTGTTGCATAAATGAACAAGTAAATTAGTATCTATAGTCTCCATGCAGTAGAGCCCCCTTGGGATCGGTACTGGTCATTATAGTGTCCTGAACCCTAAGATATACAAAACTTCTCAGCCTGCCATTCATTTTTCTAATTTTTATAAATGTGGATAAAAGAACAATTTCTCTTTCTTTTTATAGTTTTACAGAAACCACAAAAAGCAACACCAAGTTGATGATAAAAGATAGCAGAACCTCAGGCTGTGTCAGGAGACAATACCAGTGGTGAAGACTGTCAAGCAGAAGGCAGGACCCATGTGAAGGGGGCACCCTGTGCTCACCATGAGGAAATGCAGGTCCCATATGGCCAGAGCTACTGACTTTTCAAGAGAAATTTTTTAAAGTCTTCTAGATTTTAATTTTGGCAAATAATAAATGTTTTTATAGAAACACTATGTGAAGCCAGCCATGGTGGCTCACACCTATAATCCCAGAACTTTGAGAGGCTAAGGTAGGCAGATTGCTCGAGCCCTGGAATTCAAGACCAGCCTGGGCAACACGGCAAAACCCCATCTCTACAAAAACTACAAAAATTAACCAGATGTGGTGGGATGCACCTGTAGTCCCAGCAATTCAGGAGGCTGAGGTGGCAGGATCCTGAGCCCAAGGAGGTCGAGGCAGCAGCAAGCCAAGATTGCATCACTGGGTGGCAGAATGAGACCCTATCTCAAAAAATTGTTTTCTTAATTAAAGGAATGTTTTAAAAACCACTAGGTGACTCAATTATAATGTCTGATCAAGAAGATGAAGCTGGCTTATTCCTATGCTGTTCCTAAAGGCAAAAGAGGGAGAGAGCACTACACTTCCTTGGGAGTGTTTAAATAAAGCTAAGGATGTAGAGGACTACATGCTCACAAAGGAGAAGTTCCCGATAAGTCCTGCTCTTGCAAACGAAGCAGGGCGTTCCCGATAGAAGCCAGCTGCAAACAGCAGACCCTGGGGGCTTGTTTATGTGTAAACATCTTGAAAATCCAGAAAGTCAGGGAAAGGTCAGAAAAACAACAATGTGTCTGGTGACTTGGTAACATTCCACAAACGACTGTATAAAATAAAGCGGAGCGTGTCGTTCGGCGCGGCCGCCATGTTTGTCTTGTCTTGTGTTGTCTTGTGTGTTCATTCCTTTGTTTAGGAAACACGCAGACCCCAACAAAGGAGACTGTAGATCAGGAATACAGCAAGCAAGAGGTTGAACTTAGCAGCCTCAAAGCCCCTTCTAAACTGGAAAGTCCGCGTCTTGACATCTGTCAACACTGGGAATTATTAAAAAACATATTTGCCAGTTTTACAGACGAAATGGTGTCTTACTGTTTTACTGTGAATTTATAATGTGGTTAGTCCTTGGTCCCTATCTTTGTTGATACCTGAGATGAGCTACTTCCTCTTTCAGGCCCTAATGTTGGTTATAGAGACTGAGGTGCAGAGCTCTCAATCCAAGACCCAGTTTTTAAGTATTTTCATCTAGTTTTTCTCCAGGTCTCTTAGAGGCATCTTCTCTTATACATGCTTTCTGAACTCAAGGAATATGGGGAAAACTATAGTTCTCAGTTGGTATTTCTATTAGCTTTCTCCCTAACTTGGGGTCTTACCCACAGTACTTTATACTGGAACATTTTACAAGACACACTGACATACTTTTACTTCAGATTGTGACTCTAAGTTTATCTCCCTTCTTCAATTTGCCATAGGCTTTGCATCCTTTCCTCCCACCCCAAGAAGCCCACCATGAAAGTCACTGGTTTTGAAAAATGGGACTTAAGGAACCCCAGGAATTCAGTAGAGCCTCTACAACCATCAAGATAAAGGGTAGGAAGGTATTTTGATCCAAATAACTCAGGTTTTTGTTGTTGTTGTTTTAGATATTAGGCTTCAACTTGAAGTTGTGATTTCAATTTTTTAAAAATGTGAAAACCACTACCCTAGTTATTATAATTTTTCCAAATAGTTGATGGTAAACTGATATCACCTCTCTGAAGTGAAACATTTGTATTAGGAACATTTACAAATATACACAGAACTTGACCCAACATTTCCACATCTAAATACTTATTCTAAGAAAATGGTCATGAATGTTTCAAGTTTCACCTCCAAAAGTGTTCACTACAGCATTGTTCATAGTAATAAAGTGGTCAAAACAATCAAATTATTCAACACTAGGAAACTGATTAAATTGATTTTTACATGGCTACACTATATAGCATTGATAAGATATTACAATATTTATAATGACATGAAAACTCTTCTTGAGGTAAAATTAAGAGGAATAAATAGGATTCCAACAAATTGTTATATGATGATCCCAACTTTTTAAATAATGCATACATGTATATACACAAAGAGACAGGAGAATGTTCACAGGGAACTATGGGTATTGTTTCCATTTTCATTTTTGTGTTTATTTTTATCTGAATTTTATAAGTTTTCTACAATGATAATACTTAACATAACTATTTTAAAAAGCTTTGTTTAAAAGTACATAAGGTGAAAGTATTTCTGATTATTCTGCAAGGGGCCTTGGTAAAAATTTTCTTTGTAAGTAGAATTTAAATTCATTTAACTATATATAATCTAATCAAAAGTCAATCATTGTTAAGCCCCCTTTTGATCATTTACCCTTTTCTCTCTTTTTTCTTTCAGAAAAAAATGAAGATATGTGTAGGCCTGAAGTATCAGGGAAATTGCTACTAACTGATCTAAATCCCAAAATAAGAGCACTCATGTGCTGGCTGCCTCCTTCTCAGTCTTCTCTGGGAAGCTGGGTTCTTCTTTGGTTTGGTTTTTGTTTTGTTTTGTTTTGAGAGGGAGTTTTGCTCTTGTTGCCCAAGCTGGAGTGCAATGGCACATTATCAGCTCACCGCAACCTCCACCTCCCAGGTTCAAGAGATTCTCCTGCCTCAGTCTCCTGGGTAGCTAGGATTACAGGCATGCACCGTCACGCCCAGCTAATTTTTTTGTATTTTTAGTAGAAATGGGGTTTCTCCATGTTGGTCAGGCTGGTCTCAAACTCCTGACCTCAGGTGATCTGCCTGCCTCAGCCTCCCAAAGTGCTGGGATCACAGGCGTGAGCCACTGCACCCGGCCTGGTTTGGCTTTAATTCACTGTAAACAAGTGGCCAATAGCCAGTCCCTGTCTTTAGCCCCTCATATCCACATTCTGGTTTTTTTACATGCAACTGTTGGCTCTCTCCAGCTGTGCTGTCTCCAGCTGTGCTGGGTGGTCTTGTAAGGCACATTCTGGTGACAAACCCTATAAGATGCTCTGAAAACAGTGATACTGATGTACTTACTAATGAAGACAGGGTCAGGGAATACTTAAAGAATCACCTGCACATTTTCTATGCCACATCAACTCATAAAATTGGTAATAATCTGGTAATTTACACTAAGGCCTTAAAATACTCCTATTCTTTGACTTCGTAATTACCATAGTAGAAACCTATCTTAAGAAAATAATCTTTATTTAAAAAGAATAGTCAAAAGAAAAAATTAAACTCAGCCTGTCTTAATAAAGGGATGGTTAATTAAATTATCGTTCATGGTCCCAGTGGATTCTCCACCTAGATAAAACTGATAGTTAAAACAGCTGACAGTAGGAGTGAGCCTGCAAGGATTTTTAGATACCAAGAGTTGTAGGAATGCCTGCTTCTCCACACCTTTACTATTGAGACTCTATTTTATCTGAGTCAGTACTTGATTGGAAACTATCAGAACTGCCATTTAACTCATTACCCAGTGTTAACTATGAGGAGTCCAGAAAAATTAACTCATAGTAAAAAATGACTCTTTTTCTAGGTCCTGAGTGTCCAATTGCACCATAACATTCCTTAGTAAACTATATCAAACATTGAGTCAACAGCTTTCAAAATTTTATGTAAAATCATTTTTTATTTTAAGAATAAAAGCCTAACTCAAGGAAGAATGGTATCAAGCTAGAAACCAAAATTTGAAAAGATGAAGTACTTTATAATGTCACTTCTAGTCCTATGATTCAGGCTCATGAAAAACATGCTTTAGAAAGAACTGTATATCTAATTGGAATATAGCAAGTAATTTACCTCAAATGATATAAACTTTCAAATATTTGCAACTTAACACCAGAAAGATGATGAGACCTATTCTTGTTCCAAGATGATAATTGCTTTTTAAGCATAAAGGGATCTTAAAAATTCCATACTGACAAAACTGGGAGTCCCAAAACAACTTGATAGTTAAAACACAGTCAAAGCAAAGGAGTACTGTCCACGGCACCTGCAATGACTGCTGAACTCCAGGAGCAGGAATGATAAGCATAGGCATGCAAGTTCTAAAGTGTATATCTCATTAGCAAAATAATTTCCTGGTCGCAGGGAAATTACTGGCAGAAACAGAAGGCATACCTTCAGAAACTCCCTGAAGAAATGCCAATTGCCCTTGGGACAGGACCAGAGAGCTCAACAAACATGTGCTGAGCACCTAGAATGCACCACACAAGGCTCTGTGTTAAGCACTGTGGCACAGCAGTGAACAATGTTAGGTCTGGCAGTTAGTCCTACTCTGGAGACGAACTAAAAACAGACTGAAAATCCAATTCAACTAAATTGTACAGTATTTACCTGCTAAATAGTTTGAGGTCTTGGAAGAAAAAATGACATAGAAGCATGGCTATGAATTTTTTTCTAACAAGATGGGTTCTATTACAAAAATACATTAGAATAATCTATTGTTGAGCTATATAGTTCCTATTAATCATTAGTAATTTCAACCAAAATGATTTTCATATAATACATTTTAGTTAAAAAAATGTATGATGCATCTGCTCATATTTCACTTAAGCACCATTTTATTTTTTCAACTATTTAAATAATCATCCTCAATGGTAAATGACTACAATAAGAAGTAACATTTGTCCATGCTTATAATTATTATCTGTATAAAACATCGTGCTCCTTGAGGCTATACACCATATTATAAACATCTTTATATACCTCCTCCAATCATAAAGACCCCTACACAGAGTAGTTGCTCAATAAATATCTGATAGCACAATCCTTTACATTGAATCTCTTAATCCCTAAATTTTAATGATCAAATAATATTCATTCTAAGAGGCTTTTTCCCTACTATCCCCAAATATTCTTACATACTACATTGAACATTTTAGACTGAATAACACTTTTAAGACTCAAAACTACCATAAAATGTATTTCCTAGGATGAATCTATAGAAATTTAATTAAGTACATATATACGTTTTTATAAAAAGCAATAAAAATACACAATATTTTTGTTGTTTCTTGAAATCTGATCAAAATCTAAGTTTAAATTTACATGTATAGGAAAAAGAAATAAACGTGATTTACCTCAAGAAGACAGTTTTGCAAAGTTTTTAAACTAGCTCCACAAAACACAAAGATTGCATCTGTATTTAGTGTGCTAAACAATAGGTTTGTGGACAAGCAAGAGTGTTGAAACCTTGTCAAGAAATATTTTAAATATTAAAAGCCATGTCAACCCTTGTTCTACTCATGACTGAACTTGATACAATCAAGAAAAATTAGTTTCGGATGTGGGATACTTCAGGGATTTGAAGTAGTTTGCTAAATAGGAAGCTAAATCCAATTACTTTTATGAAGATTTGGCATCTTCAACTGAAAACCAATATTCCAATTAACATTAGACAAATATCCAAGCTTATCCACATGTTCCAGGCATCCTTTCTGGCTAAAAGAAGGTTGCATTTCTGCATATAATTATTCCCGTATGCATATATAGGGTCTGCACTACATTGCAGGTATAGAAAGAAAAAAAAAAAACCCAACCTTTTAAGTTCTTCTGTGGTCTGTGGCCAAGATTATATATATACACACATATATATGTGTGTGTATATATGTATTTATATATATATTTTATATATATGTATTTATATATATATTTTATATATATATATAAAATAAGTAGAGGGATACATGAAATAAGAGGTCAGAAAGCAGAAAAATAAAAGTACAGTGAATCTTACAAGACGTGTGAAACGGAGAAAAAGATAGGTTGCATCTAGAAGAGAAACACAAAGAAAAGTTGTAGGAGGCAGGTCTATGTTGGGATAAACCTCAACATGTTTTTAGGCTGTAAGAAAGCAAAAGAGCAAGGCAAAGATAAAAAATATAACAGCCAGAAAAACTGGCTCTTATATAAATCAGTATTCCAGAATTTAGTGGAAGGTCAAAGGGATGAAGGGAAGGGTTGATCTTAAAGAGAAATAAAGTACCTGATCCTTTGAGACAAGAAGGACAGCAGGAAAGTTGGGAATAGATGTAGACAAGCTTCTAGAAGGCTTGGTGAGACAACGAAGGAGACATAGCTGAGGGTCTCAATCTTTCTAACAAAATAGAATATAAGGTTGTCTCCTGGGAGTGAGAGATTGGGGGCTGAGTCACTACTCAGCCTGCTGACTGCCTGGGAGAAATGGGAGAGTCGACTGACCAAGGTGAAACTAAGATTTTAGGCAAATGAGTCTGGAGGCATGAATTTCAAGTGGCAGCAGGAAAAGAGACAGTGTTCTGATGAGGCTAAGCTTCCTAAAGGAAAGTCAGATATAGAGCAAGGGACTCATGGGTGCAGAGAAGAAAAATTTGAGATTATCAGTACTGGATTCCATGCCCTAAAGAGAACAGGGAACATGAAAATAAATTGAAGAATAAGCCATCTCTTTTTTAACATACATCTTTCTCTGAGGTCTATTTGTCAAACAGTCATGAATTATTTCAATTATGTTACTGTTCTCTGCATTGGTGGGCAAGCACATAAATGGCCCCCGTTGTCCAAGCTCACCAGGAGAAAAGATAGAAGTACCCAAGAAACCGTAACATAAGACAGAATTATATAAGTAAATTTCACAACAGAGGTTTAATCATAGTGCTCCTAAGGTTTAAAGGCAGAAGAAATCACAGATAACTGGAAAACGCATGGTGTAATAGGAAAAGCTTGAAAGACAAGAGGTTATCTATGGGAAGCTTCCATAAAGGAAGATGAGGGAAAGAAAAGGGAAATACATGTAGTAAAAATAACATAAGCAAAGGCACGGTGGGAGAAATGTATATGGTAAATTTGATCAAAAAATAATAGTCTAATAAACATATTTTAAAAAGCTCAACATCATTAGGAAAATGCAAAATAAAACTACAATGAGCTACCACTACACACCTACTAGAATGACTATAATTTAAAAAAAAAAAACAGACACCAATAAGTAATGTGAGGATGTGGAGAAACAGAATCCTCATACACTGCTGGTAGGAATATAAAATAGGACAACCTGGAGGCATCATGTTACCCAAGTTCAAACTATACTACAAGGCTACAGTAACCAAAACAGCATGGTACTGGTACAAAAACAGACACACAGACCAATAGAAGAGAACACAGAACCCAGAAATAGAGCTGCACACCTACAACCATCAATCTTTGACAAAGTCAACAAAAATAAGCATGGGGAAGAGACTCCCTATTCAATAAATGGTGCTGGCATAGCTGGTTATCCATATGCAGAAGAATGATACTAGATCCCTACCTATTATGATATACTAAAATTAACTCAAGGTGAATCAAAGACTTAAATGTAAGACCTCCAGCTATAAAAATCCTGGAAGAAAACATAGGAAATACACTTCTCAGTATCAGCTGTGGCAATGAATTTATGACTAAGTCCTCAAACACAACCACAACAAAAACAAAAATGGGTAAGTGGGACCCAATTAAACTAAAGAGTGCCTGCACAACAATAGAAATGATCATCAGAATAAACATACAGCCTACAGAATGAGATATAAGGAATTTAAACTAATCAACAAGCAAAAAACAAACTCATTAAAAAATGGGCAATGGACATCAACAGACACTTCTCAAAAGAAGACATACAATTAGCCAACAAACATATGAATAAATGTTCATCATCACTAATCATCAGAGAAATGCAAATGAAAACCACAATGAGATACCATCTCAAACTGGTCAGAATGTTTTTTGTTAAAAAGTCAAAAAATAACAGATACTCGTGAGGCTGCAGAGAAAAGGGAACACTTCTACTGTTGGTAGAAATGTAAATTAGTTCATCCACTGTGGAGAGCAGTATGGAGATTTCTCAGAGAACCGAGAGTTGAACTATCATTCAACCCAACAATCCCGTTACAGAGTACAGAACCAAAGGCAAATTCTACCAAAAAGACACATGCACCTATATGTTCACCACCACATTATTCACAATAGGAAAGACACGGAATCAACCCAGTACCCATCAACAGTGAATTACATAAAGAAAATGTGGTACTGGGGACTATCTGAGTTGAGGGGGGGGGTGTAGGTTGAAAAACTACCTATTGGATACCATGCTCACTACCTGGGTGACAGGATCCACACCCCAAACCTCAACATCCCTCAATATACCCATGTGACAGATCTGCACATCTACTCCCTGAATCTAAAATACAAGTTGAAATTATTTTTAAAAAAATTTTTAAAGAAAATGTGGTATACAAACACCATGGAATACTGTGCAGTCATAAACAAAGAATGAAATCATATCTTTGCAGCAACATGGATGTAGCTGGAAGCCATTATACTTAATTAACACAAACAGAAAACCAAATATCACATGTTCTCATTTATAAGTGGGAACTAAAACATTGGATACATATGGACATAAAGTTAGGAACAACAGATATTGGAGCGATATAAGAGTGGGGAGGAAGAAAGAGGGATAAGAGTTGAAAAACTACCTCTTGGGTACTATGCTCACTACCTGGGTGACAGGTTCATTCATACTCCAAACCTCAGCATCATGCAATATACCTTTGTAACAAGCCTGCACAGGTACCACCTGATTCTAAGATAAAAGTTGAGGAAATAAAATAAAAGGGAGCAACCACTGAGGAAAACTGATAGATGAACCTCAAAAACATGATGTTAGGTAAAAGACGCTAAAGACTACATATAGTATGATTCCATTTATATGAAATATCCAGAAAAGACCAACCTATGAAGACAGAAAGTAGATTAGTAGGTTCTTGTAGTTAGAATGGGAGTGAGGATTAGGTGTAACTGGGCACAAGTGGGCTTTCGGGGGAATGGTAATGTTTAAAATTGGATTGTGGTGATGGTTGCACAACTCTACAGATTTACTAAAAATCCTTAAATGGTACACTACAACACATGAGTTTTGGTATGTAAATTACATCTCAATAAAGCTGTGTTGTTTCTTTTTCAGAGGATAGGGTAGCTTGACCAGCATGTAGTTTCTGCAGAAATAGGAGATGAGATTAGAAGTAACTGGGTGCAACTCTTCAGAAATTTTTGAATGTCAAAGTGAGAAATTTCAACGTAATCTAATAGGCAAGGGATCCCCTTGAAGGTCTTTGAATAAGACAAATACGAACAAATGAAAACCACAGATATTTACATTCATAAAATTAACCTTATCTAGTGAGACAATTTGTTGACACATTTGACCATAAGGACCAGGACCTATGGGCTTCCTTGAGACCATGACCTGGATTTAGCACGGGCGTGAGGAGTCACACTCTACAAACCATGAAGTATCATCAAAGAGTTTTTATTTAACCCTACATAACACGGCTTACTTTCCAATCTGACTCTAGCAAAATATCACGTGATATTATATAAGGAAGGAAATCAAAACATTTTAAACCAAATATGTTTCTTTGTCATATCTTGAAATAGCCCTGCAAAGCTGTCTCTTGTGGGGAAAAAAATCTACATTCTGTAGAATCCCCTTCCCTTTCCAGGCCTTTTTCCTAGACAGAATCAACTGAGAATCTGATAAGAAACATTGGCAATCTGTTCTCTGAAGCCTGCTGTCTGAAGGTTTAATCTGTATCAAGGGAACCTTGGTCCCAGGATATCTTATCTTAACCCAGATATTCCTTCCATTGATTCTAGGTCTTTAGACAACAACGTAACTCTTTCAAGCAACTGCCAATTAGAAAATCCTTGAATTCAACTATGACCTGGAAGCCCTGCCCCCACCCCTTCAAGCTGTCCCACCTTACCAGACCAAACCAACATCTTACATGTATTGGTTGATGTCTATGTCTCCCTAAATTGTATAATTCCAAGCTGCAGCCTGACCACCTTAGGCACATGTTCTCAGGACCTCTTGAGACTGTACCCCAGGCCACTGGTTGCTCACACTTGGCTCAGAATAAATCTCTTCAAATATTCTACAGTTTGACTCTTTTTGTCAACAGGTAGATCATCTCAAATACTTTTACCTTGAATCACAAAAGTGAGACAAAAGATGGAGGGAAATGGTCCCATGAAAATCTATCACTTTCACAGGAAAAACATCTCCAAGAATATGGCTTCTGGTTTATCATTCTAACTGGGAATCAAACGAAAAAGAATATTAAGTGATCAGCTAGAAGCCAGTCCTAGATGAGATAGGGTGGAGGAAAGTGGGGAAATCAATATTTGGGTGAGGGCCTAATTCTCTGAAATTTAATATCCTGCTATAAGAGATTTGAAAATCATATAAAAAGGAAGTTAAAAACAAAAATACAGGTGGCCCATCTGGGAGCATGATAAAGTTGGATAGGTGTTGATCTTACTGCATGACATTCTATCAGTGATTCTCAGGTAGTATGACAGATATATTTAAATCCACTTAAGGTCCAATGTTCAAAGTACATTTATTTTAATTACATTAAATCACTTTTCCTACTGCTAGATTGTTCCAGGATATACAGCTGGGCCTCATAAAAGTATCTTTCTAGGAAGTACAGTACCTTAATTTATCCTTAGTTATATTTGGTACTTTCAAGCAACACTCTGAGCACTATTAGCTCACTATATATTAATATACAGAGAAACATATCAGGGTTGATATAACTGCTCAGCTGTTCATAGATATGCTTATAAAGACAGCACATCTTTTTCTTTTGCTGAGAAAGATTACAAAATAATCTCTCTAGGAAACTGGCTTTGTTTTCCTCTACTTAAAGAGAGAGAGAAAATGAGGGAAAAGGAAGGAAGGTGGAGGGGAGGATTGTGAGGGTTATAAGGGTTGTAATAATTGCTAATTCACAATTCAAACCATTCAGAACTCCTTTACAAAAAACTAATACAAAAAGAACAATTGTGCCAGATGGGATTAAACAGGAAGACAGATAACATAAATGAAAGAAATCCTCATACAATTACAGATAATTGGAGGCCACTTATGTATTTTTCTGTCATCACTGACACAAAAAGATAAGATTTTCATTTCCGCATAATGAGCCCATTAACAGTTTTATTGTAATATTAGAAACATCTTGTTTCTGAGTACATCTCAAAGGACTATTTTTTTTAAAGATCAAACAACAAATAGAACGAAATTTTAGCAGAAGAGGGTACACACTGATTACTTCTGACTCAGAATAGTTTATTTCAGAAAGGTGATCAAATTACTGAATCTGATAAACTTACCAAGATAAAATCCTAATATTAAATTTACAATACAGCCAGTTGTTCGAGCTAACACTAGCAAGCAGAAAACTCAAATGCTGATTGAAGAACATGCAGATAAAGAAGCATGCATTCAATTTATAAAAAGTGAACACACCCCAGGGAAGTAAAGCATACCAGATGGTTATTAAAAGGAGAATGTTTTCATACGATAATAGGTCTGTTCTCCCCTTGAAGTATATACAATCCCCATTAATGTCAATTAGCATTACATACCTAAATCCAGGGAAGCATACCTGCAATGTTGTAATAACACTTTGCACTTACATATCTTTTCTGAAACTGATTCAGTCACACACAGCCCTGTAACTTACACCATTGTCATTACAGTCTACCTGACAACTGCTGCCGGGCAACCAACCTCACCCCAGTTTCGAGGCTGGCACTGGATGATCCCTAAGGCCCCACTGATTTCTGACATTCTGAACTGACGAAAATTGAAGACTCCAAGTCCCTTTTCATAACCATTATGCAGGTACAATGAGCATTTACTGAGAATTTTACTGGAAAATAAGCACCATGCAAGATGTTACTCAGACAGGTTCTATCTACAGGGTCCACAGATTAAAGCGAAGAAGGTGAAGCTCAAGAGAGGTGAAGTGATATGCCCAAAGTCAAAGCGCCAGAAAGAGCTGGAACTAGGACTCAAGTCTGTTGACATAAAATTTGATGACATTGTTTTAAACAATATTTGAATGTATAGTTTCTGGTGATTCTCTAACCACCTAAGAGTGCTTCATAACTGCCTGCTATTCATATCCAGTGAGTGAAAATCATTGGCTCAGTGATAGTCTATGCATGAATAAGAATTTAAAAGGACTAAAGGAAAGAAAAAAAAACTCAAGAAAAAAGACATCACAAGAAACAACATAAAATGAGGAGCTGACAATGCTCTATGCCTGGCACGGCACTGTCTGATAGCCACATACAGCTAATCCACACTTGAAATGTGCTACACATATCAAATAAACCAGATTTTTGAAGACCTACTATGAAATATAAAATATCTCATTAATAATTCTAATTTTACTACATGTTGAAATGATATATTGAATATATAGAGTTAAATAAAATACATTGTTGGGCTGAGCATGGTAGCTCACACCTGTAAACCCAGCACTTTGGGAAGCCAAGGTGGGCAGGTCACTTGAGTTTGTGACCTGCCTGGCGAACACAGGGAAAGCCTGTCTCTACTAAAAATACAAAAATTAGCCAGGTTTGGTGGCATGTGCCTGTAGTCCCAGCAGTGAGCTAAGATAATACCACTGTATGCTAGCCTGGGTGATGGAGCGAGACTCTGTCTCAAAAAATAAATTAATTAATTAAATAAAATACATTGTTAAAATTATTTTAACTTGTTTCCCTTTACTCTTTTAACCTTCTAGGAAATTAAAAATCATATATGTGGCTCACATTTGTGACTTGAACAAATTTCTGTCAGACAGTGTATAGACTCTACACCCACACAGATACTGAATACATCAGGGACATACTTATAACAAACACTCTTTGGAGATTACTCTGACCCGGATAAAGAAAAATTTACAAAATTTGAAAGAGCTTTGTATATTGCTCTTGTTTGGCTGAGAAACTAGCAAAGGTCAGACAGAGCAAGAGAACATCCACCTTTACACTCACTCAAGCATACCATTCAGTTATCTAACTGTTCTTTTTTGAGTGAACAGGAATAAACTAACTCATATATGGAATAATTCAAAAGTCTAAACATTCTGAGACCAGAGAAACAAGTTCATAGGGTATAGACAGGAAAGAGAAAATAGCTCCCTCAGAATTACCAATGAAGAACATGAGTTCCATAACTACAACCCAGTTTTCAAAAAGTTGTTATCTGTGGTATTATATCTGGTAAAACACACATAAAATTTACCATCTTAACTATTTTCAAGTGTATGATTCAGTAAATTAATGCATTCACATTGTTTTAAAAAAGCTATTTGTATGCTCATCAATTTTTTTAATTTTTATTTATTTTTCCTTCAACTATTATTTTAAGTTCAAAGAGTACACGTGCAGGATGTGCAGGTTTATTACACAGGTAAACAGGTGGCACAGTGGTTTGTTGCACAGATCAATCTATCACCTAGATATTAATCCCAGCACCCATTAGCTATTCCTCCTGATGCTCTCCCTCCCCTGACCCCACTCCCACAGGCCCCAGTGTGTACAGTTTCCCCTCACAATGTGTCCATGTGTTCTCATCATTCAGCTCCCACTTATAAGTGAGAACATGCAGTGTTTGGTTTTCTGTTCCTGCATTAGTTTGCTGAGGATAATGGCTTCCAGATCCACCCATGATCCTGCAAAGGACATGATCTCGTTCCTTTTGACAGCTGCATAGTATTCCATGGTGCGTATGTTCCACATTTTCTTTATCTAATCTATCACTGATGGGCATTCGGTTGATTCCATGTTTTTGTTATTGTGAATAGTGCTGCAATGAACATATGCATACATGCATTTATATGTATGCACATGAAAATTTATATTCTTTCAGGTATATACCCAGTAATGGGATTGCTCAGTCAAATGGTATTTCTGCCTCTAGGTCTTTGAGAAATCACCACACTGTCTTCCACAAGGTTGAACTAAATTACACTCCCACCAACAGTATAAACATGTTCCTTTTTCTCTTCAGCCTCACCAGTATCTGCTGTTTTTTGAGGTTTTAATTATACCCATTCTGACTGGTGTGTGAGATGGTATCTCATTATAGTTTTGATTTGCATTTCTCTAATGATCAGTGATGCTGAGCTTTTTTTCCAGATGCTTTTTGGCTACAGGTATGTCTTCTTTTGAGACGTTTCTGTTCATGTCCTTTGCCCACTTTTTAATGGGTTTGTTTTTTTCTTGTAAATTTGTTTAAGTTCCTTGTAGACTCTAGCTATTAGACCTTTGTCAGATGGAGAGACTGCAAATATTTTTTCCCATTCTGTAGGTTGTCTGTTCACGCTGATGATAGTCATGATCAATCCTGAGTTAGCGTTGGTATTTGGTGTAAGGAAGAGGTCCAGTTTCAGTTTTTGCATATGGCTAGCTAGCTCTCCTAGCACCATTTATTAAATAAGGAATTCTTCACCACTGATTATTTTTGTCAGGTTTGTCAAAGATCACATGGTTGTAGTTGTGCAGTCTTATTTCTGAGTTCTCTATTCTGTTACATTGGTCTGTGTGTGTGTGTTCTTGTACCAGTACCATGCTGCTTTGGTTACTGTAGCCTTGCAGGATAGTTTGAAGTCAGGTGGAGTGATGCCTCCAGCTTTGCTCTTTTTGCTTAGGATTATCTTGGCTATTCATGCTCTTTTTTTGGTTCCATATAAATTTTAAAATAGTTTCTCTAATTCTGTGAAGAATTTCAATGGTAGTTTAACGGGACTACCATTAATCTATAAATTATCTTAGGCAATATGGCCATTTGCACAATATTAATTCTTGCTATCCATGTACTCATCAAATTATAACATTTTTTAAAATTGCGTAAAAATGTAAAGTCATCTAAAACAAACATATGCCATTTTCAATTTTTTGCACATTTATCTATTATAGACACATCTATTTCATTATTTGTAACTTACTATACACTATTTCATAATCTGCTTTTTTCAGTTACATAAAATGTTTTTGATATATCATTCTGGTTTTGAAAATAATGAAATGCAATAATGATATGCAATTATATCATATCAAATAGTAGTACTATGATAAAAGTAATCACTTTCCAACTAGAAAGCTGGTTACAATTTCCTGCAAAGATAATTAATAATATAAATGAACATCTTGATGAATGTATTTTTTTTCTTTGTGAACTATTTCCTTGCCTAAATATTTAAGAGTAAAATTATAGGGTAAAAACATACAAATTCCATTATTTTACTGACATCTCAGTTTCTTTGTTTTGTTTTGTTTTCACTTACCACCCCGTTCATCCGCAAACATACAATTGCAAATTTCTGTGTCCTCCTCCTTTCTCACCTATTTACTCTATCACCTTCTCAGAAAGAATCTCCTTTTAGCTCTTAAGTGGTTATATGAAAAACAAGCGCAGATGTCTAAAACACCAAAAGCAACAGCAACAAAAGCCAAAATTGACAAATGGGATCTAATTAAACTAAAGAGCTTCTGCACAGCAAAAAAAAAAATACCATCAGAGTGAACAGGCAACCTACAGAATGGGAGAAAATTTTTGCAATCTACTCATCTGACAAAGAGTTAATATCCAGAACCTACAAAGAACTCAAACAAATTTACAAGAAAAAAACAAACAAC
>NW_012116289.1:389074-409066 GCF_000951035.1 Colobus angolensis palliatus | reverse complement strand
AAAAAAAAAGAAGAAGAAGAAGAAACAAACATTCCTAAGGAAAAGCAAGAAAAAAGAAAAACAAGCCCAGCAACATCACCACATCCATGAAAGCTCCTTCTCAGTCTCTCAGCATATTATTTTTACTTGTCCATGACAACGAGGAAAGTGGGCCTCTGAATGGTTTCATTATATATTCCTCTGTGTTACCGCCAAAATCACGCTCATTTAAAAACCCATGGACCAAAAAGCTTTTAGGCTTCTGCGTGACTTAAAATGATTTTTATATATCAATACTATACAAATAAACAGAGTGGAAGGAAGTTTTAAGTACAGAAAAAGCAACAAAGAGCAAACTCCAAACCACAGGATCTCTATTTAAAATTATGCCTAATACAGCCTCTGTTTTGTGGAAGAGAAAAATCAGCCAACTGCTTCTCTAGAACATTAATGACTATCAGTCATTACATCACACATATGTCATCTGACACCAACTTTTAGATCAGTAAACATTTTCCCTCTGCTACAACAGAGAGTTAGTGTTGAAGTGAGGAGAAAAACCCCAGTAAATACAATAGCATCAAAACATAAGCCAAGTCATAGGGTAAGTCTGATTTCTCCCATTTCAATTTACTCAACCAATCAGTCTTGCTTTGACTAACAAATTTATGTGAAAATTTTATAATGAAATAGAGAATTTATTTTGCAAAACTTTTCTGCCAATAAGCATCAGCATTTGAAGGCAAAGAAGCTAAACTTCGGTATACGCGAAATCAACAAAGTCACAAAAAAAAAGGCCTCTGATACTTAAGTTTCAGATATAATTTCAGATTTGAGGGAACTCTCCAAAAGATTTTATTACCTTTCTAATAGGTGTGTATACAATGACTATTAGACAATCATGAATGTACATATACATAGCATGAACATGTACAGTTTGCACACATCTCCTTTTTCTTTACCCTGACTATAATTTTGCTAAAGAAAATCCAGGCTGTCTATGTACCACCTGGTAATTATTAAAGTAAAATTGCCACATGATATTCTAAAGCCTGGACTTTGGAATACAATGTTTAGCATCTATGTAACACTGAGCAAGTTTCTTAACTCTACTCAGAGTCTCAGGTTCTTCCTCTATAAACAATAATGCCACCCTCACATGATGATTCTAAGTATTAAATGAAGTAATAAATAAAATTTACTTCAAACTCAGCAGACACCCAATAAATAAGAATTTCCTTTCTTTTCTCCTACTTTATTTCTTAGGTCCTCCAAAAATACATTCAATTGATTGAGAAAGCAGTATTCCAATTTTATGAATGAGGAAATTTAGGTTTCTAACTACTGAAAAGAAGACATTCTCAACACGGTTACATTCTTTCAACATTATACCTCCAAAGCTAAAAGTAAAGATGAAAATTCTTTCAAAAAGGATGATATTTGTCCCAAAATGTTATTAGTTTTAACTTGTATTTTAAGTTCAGGCCGGGCGCGGTGGCTCAAGCCTGTAATCCCAGCACTTTGGGAGGCCGAGACGGGCGGATCACGAGGTCAGGAGATCGAGACCATCCTGGCTAACACAGTGAAACCCCGTCTCTACTAAAAATACAAAAACTAGCCGGGCAAGGTGGCGGGCACCTGTAGTCCCAGCTACTCGGGAGGCTGAGGCAGGAGAATGGCGTAAACCCGGAAGGCGGAGCTTGCAGTGAGCTGAGATCTGGCCACTGCACTCCAGTCCGGGCGACAGAGCGAGACTCTGCCTCAAAAAAAAAAAAAAAAAAAAAAAAAAAAAAAAAAAAAGTTCAGGGGTACATGTGCAGGTTTGTTACATAGGTAAACTTGTGTCATGGGGGTTTGTTGTACAGATTATTTCACCACTCACATACTGGGCCTAGTACCCATTAGTTACTTTTCCTGATCCTCTCCCTCCTCCTACCCCTCACCCTCCAATAGGCCCCAGTGTGTGTTGTTCCTCTCTATGTAGCTCCCACTTATAAGTGAGAATATGTAGTATTTAGTTTCCTGTTCCTGTGTTAGTTTGCTAAGGATAATGGCCTCCAGCTCCATCTATGTCCCTGGAAAGGATATAATCTTGTTCTTTTTTATGGCTGCATAATACAACATAATTACTGAAACTGTGGTGGGCAACCGAAAAATATTTATTCACTGGAGGCCAAATCCTTCCCTTGTAAGAATCATGCTATGCTTTTTCCAGATTGATAATCCCAGGTCCCCTCTCCTTGCTTCAACCTTAGATTGGCCTCAGTAAGGGTGCTTGTTGTATGCTCCCACTGGAGTATGATGCAGTAGTAGACACTATGTAGGCAAGGCATGCTAGCAAAAATAAGAGGGGAATGTGGCTTTGAGGGTTCCTGTACAGGATACAGGAAATAACCTGCATTTGAAAATAGGGAGGGAAGTGGTTGGCTTTTGTATCAAAACTCAAAACTATTAATGATGCATCTTGAAGCCAGTGACCCACCTGTTAGAAATATAATAAGAGGCTGCCACCCACAATAGGCCAAGAGAGGGCTGATTGCAGGATGATTGTCCTAAATGAGATAACCCTTCATGGATGGTTGCCTCATTGCCAGTTAACCAATATGTTTGTCCCAAAAAGAAGCACTTGAGCTATCCAGAAGAGCTACCACTGATGTCCATTGCATCTCCTTTTCTTCATCTTTGGAGAGGCCTACATGTGATTTGGGGTAGAGGTAATAGGGCTGTTCTCTATTTGAACTTTGCTCTGTATTTGAACTCCCAGGTCTCTTGTTCTACTCATCAGAAAGTTGTTATTATCCTAACAGGGCCAGGACCAGCTACATTATTTGAGGTGCCCAGAGCAAAATAAAAATACAGGGTCCCTTGTTTTAAAAGTATTAAGAAACTCAATATGGCTACTACAGAGCATTAAACCAAAAACAGGGCTCTGTGTGACTGTGCAGGTGACATGCCCATGAAGCCAGTCCTGGACAAAGCTAAGGTGAAGACCGACAAAAAAACTGGATAATAGATTCCATCCTTCAAAGAACTGACCATAACTAAGCACATGGGCAAATATTCAGACAGTTTTACTCGCCTAAAAACAACACTGGTGCTCTGTTTGCATTATTTTTTATTTATTTCTTTATTTTTTATTTGTTTGTTTGTTTGTTTTGAGACAGGGTCTCACACTGTCGCCCAGGGTAGACTACAAAGGCACAATCATGGCTCATTGCAGCCTCAACCTCCTGGGCTAAAGCAATCCTCCCACCTCGGCCTCCTGAGTAGCTGAGATCACAGGTGAGTGCCACCACTATCAGCTAATTTTCAAATTTTATGTAGAGACAGGGTCTCTTTATGTTCCTCATAGGGATCTCGAACTCCTGGGCTCAAGGGATCTTTCTGCCTCAGCCTCCCGAAGTCCCGGGATTACAGGCGTGAGTCACCATACCCAGCCTGCTCTGTTTGCTTTAAATGACTCTTGAAAAACCTAATTAATTTTCAGATAAATTATCTTCAGAGTCCACAGACCACAACTGCTTATGAGTGAATAAGATTTTAATGACAACAAAAATTTAAATTTCAATGTCAAAAGTATAGAAGAAAAGACATCTTTAAGTATAGAAAACCTAAATTCAAGGGTTAGAAAAGTTTCAAAAAGAAATATTCATTTAAAATAGTTTGCTAATTTAATATATGTTGAAAGAAGGAGGAAAGACTATAAAAAAGTACACAATTCTCCACTCCTTCAACAAAGAGGCAAAGTCTATATCCCCACCTCTTTAATCTGAATTGACCAAAGCCAATGGAACACTGGAAACATGACACAAACAGAGGCTTGAAAAGTGCTTGTGCATTGGGACATATAGTCACCATGTGAACAAGCCCAGTCTAGCCTGCTGGACCATGAGAGACATGTGGCCAAATTATTTCAGCTAACTGCAAGCCATCTGCCAAATACATGAGTAAATACATCCTAGCTATCCAGTTCCGAGCTGAGCCACCAGCTGACCAGAGACACATGAGTGAGCCTAGCTAAGATCAGTCAAGCATGACCCAGATCAACAGAACTACCAAGCTAATCCAGAGACTCATGAACAATAATGAATTATTGTTGTTTTAAGCCACTAAGGTTTGGGATGGTTTGCTATACAGTAAAACTGTTAAATGATACAGGTAGTATTTTAGCTCAGTAGAAGAATGGAATATACGATAAGCAGGGGCTGAGACAACAAGCTCACCATTTTTGGCAGGGAGATTAGATTCTCACCAAATTGCATAATAAATTCCAGATGGAGTAAAAAAAGTGTATTTAAAGAATCATAGCATAGAAATGTTAGAATAATTTATAAATTGATATTCATAGACTCTTGGCATACATAGGGAAGGATTTTCTAGGCAGAAAAACCTAAAGGAAAAAAAATGGATAGATTTAACTATGCAAATGTTTTTTAAACCTCATGTGTCAAAAATACATTACAAATAAAAAATAACAGGCAAATGACAAATTGGTAAAACTTTTTTATGTATGAGAGATTACATATGTTAAATAGGTACCAAGCATTTACATGTGTGATGAAAGTATGATCAAAGATTATCACTCTTAATATGCACAAAATACTAAGAAAAAGATGAACATGATAGAATATTAAACAAAAGGTGTATATATGTAAATCATAAAAAAGAAATACAAACTGCCAATTAACATGTGAAAAATATGCAGCATCTCTGGTAAGCAATGAAAGAGGTAAGAAGTAAAACAACAATCAAATTACTGTTTCAGTTAAAAATTGTAAAGATGAAAATAAGTAATAATACCTAGGAAAGCAGGCATTTTCATATACTATTGGTTGAGCTACAATCTGGTACAACGTATCTGTAAGGTAATGTGTATGTATGGGTATGCTGGTGTATGTGTGCATGTGTATATGTGTGTCTCATAGAGAACACTTTGGCAAAAAATCAAAAGATCCCATCACAGGAGGAAAAAAAAACCTCCAAACAGGTAGCAGATCTAATTTTAAAGTGGTACATTAGGAAAACACTTTTAAAATCTAGTAAAGTCATGCAATGGGGTTATGCCACAGGGACAGGAATGGGCTCTAGCATGGCTTGTTATTTCATGAGCTTGGCTAATCCATCATGTAAATCATGCTCCCTACCTAGGCAAAGCATAAAGATAAGAAAAACACTAAACAGAAGGTATGTGATAATAAGGTATGTGGTATGCTTGTTTGATCCCAGGAGAGTTGTCGAAAAGGGATTTTTCTCAATGTTAGACTCAGCATGAAAACTATCATTAAGATTTGTCCTTTAATAAACTGTGATTGTCCATACTACATACAGACTGTCTATATCATAAACTATTATGTAACCGTTACAAATAGAGAAGTACATCTATGCACTAATATGCAAAGAGTTCCAGTACATACTTTAGAAGAAAAAGAAAAAAGAGAGCTAGGTTAATACATATAGTATGATACTCTTTATGGAGTTTTTTTTAGCCTGATGAAACAATATTTCATTTCTATATGCCAAAAAAAAAGATGTGAAAAGAAACAAAAACAGTAAGAATGATTACATTTTTGAGCAGATGATAAGGAACCAAGATGGGAAATTTAGCATTATGTACCATGTTATAATTTTCTTTGGGAAATTATACCCATGTGTTAAGTATGTCATTAAAAAATTGACTAAATGGAATTAAAATAGACTTTATTATGCTCAAGAAACTTATTGAACAATCAACACCTTACCCTAATCTATTACAAATATATATATATATATATAAATAAAATTGAATGGCAAGGTACATAAAAATTAAGTCAAAATCCTTATAGTACTCATATTTTTCCTTCAAATGCTTATTCATTCTTTTCGTTAATCTAAAAGGCATGGGACTTAACAATATATATTCAAGTGAAAAGCCATAGTTTTGACTGTCTTGTCTGTAATATTACAAATCATGGAAAACCTCAACCCTGAGGCTAAGCAGAAAAAATAAAAACCTCTGCACTTTAGATATATAAAAGATGAAGTCTTACTATATAGAAAATCTGGAAAGCATTAAATCAAGCATCCTCTTCAAGTTCCTTTAAATGTCCTCCCACCATTGTGTCTACAAAAAGATACAACATCATTAAAGACAAGGTTGACGATACCTTCAGTCTCAAGTATCTGGCAGGCAGTTATGGCAGTAGACCTCAGAATGAGACAGAGAAGTGAACAAAGAAATGGGAGAAAGGAAAAGGAAAAGAAGGAAAGAAATAGAAAACAAACCAAAACAAAAAGAGTATTAAAGAGGAAAAGTGGTGTGGAACAGACAGGGTATTGGTGCCTACTGACTGCAGAATTATATAATTACTCCAGCACACACACACACAAAATTGGCAGTCTATATTTGTGGAAAAAATTTTGTAAATTCCATACATTATGGAATATAATCTTTGTAATAAAACAATAGTCATCCCATTTTATGGAACAAAACAGAAGTTCTGGGAGGGTAAGGGAATTGCCAGAAACCACACAGCTAATAAGCAACAACACTGCGGTGTTTGAATTCCAAGCCCAATGTTCTTTCCAATATTCCACTGCTACTATAGTCTGTCCTTTAACTTGTTAATTTTCAAATAACCATGAATTTTTTTTTTTTTTTTTTTTAGATGGAGTTTTGCTCTGTCACCCAGGCTGCAGTGCAATGGTGCAATCTCGGCTCACTGCAACCTCCACCTCCTGGGTTCAATCAATTCCCCTGCCTCAGCCTCCTGAGTAGCCAGGATTACAGGCGCCTGCCACCATGCCCAGCTAATTTTTTATATTTTCAGTAGAGACGGTATTGCACTATATTAGCCAGAATGGTCTTGATGTCCTGACCTCGTGATCCGCCCGCCTCGGCCTCCCAAAGTGCTGGGATTACAGGCGTGAGCCACCGTACTCGGTCTAACTATGAAATTTTTAAGAAACAAATGTATTATGAACAAAAACATAGTAAGCTATTTTTCTGTCCCCTAGGAAAATTAATTCTGAAAACAAAAATCTGATTTGTCCTTTCAAAATCAATAGAATGGAGTGGGGCAGGGGAGAAGGGCAGAAAAGTAGAATGTGACTACATCCTACATCCAGAAATGTAGGACATGAAGGAGTTCTGTGGTGAAGCGCCTAGAATGGAGTGACACATGTTGAATCTACACGTGATAAATTGTATACAACTTAATACACATACCCACATAAGTGAGTACATTAAGTCAGAATAAGACCTGTGGATTTTATTAATATCAATATGCTGCTAATGATATTATATCATAGCTTTGCAAAATGTTACCATTGGAAGAAAGCGGTTAAAGGAGACATAAGAGCTCTCTGCATTATTTGTTAGAACTACACAGAAATATAGAATTATCTCAATTAAAAACCTCAATTCAAAAAATCAACAGAATATTCGTACCAGCAACACTCACTTTGAAACAGGAGGGTAACATTGTAAAGAAATATAGGAATACACAATGCAGTCAGTCAAAGTCTTCATTATAATCATTCAAAGACATTATAGTAGAGCTGGTAGAGGCCTTCTCATGATTTTTAAAAATTATTTTCAAATTTAAAAAATAATTTTTAAGCAAGAGATGATAATTTTGAATAGTTTTTGGAGAGACAATGCCTTAAGAGTGACAGCCAGATCACCCAGCCATGCAAATCATAAACTATGGTTGGAAGGTGATCAAGAAGAAGAAAAAATATATTTTAAACTAGAACTTTTTGAACTATGCTGCTTAAGAATTCCATCTCAAAATATCAACTGACATAATACTAGAAGTATGAGCCAGTTGCTTGGTAAGACAGTTGGAGAATTATGGTAATAATTATGGAATGCACCAAGAACTGTCTCATAATACTAATCATAACAGCTACTATTTATCAAGCACATATTAAGTGCATGGCATTGTTCTTGTTGCTTTACATAAAAGATTAAAAATCCTCACAACAACTTTGGGAGGTAGTATGTGGAAACTGATGGTGCTCATGTAATTTACCCAACGTCACACAATTAGAAAGCAGCAGAGTTTGACTCTGAACTTAGGGTTTTCTGACTCTGAAGCTTATGTTCCTTAAAGCACTGGAAATGAGTACCTTATCTTGGATATTCTGGTACATGACTCCAGGGTGACAAAAAAATTATAGTCAGTAATAGAAAACTGTTACTGATATTATACTGACCTGCTTGTAGGTTCCATCTAACAAGGTGTCCAGGTGTTGAAGAGGGGCAGGGGTTTTATCTTTGAATCTTGCTAATAGCCGGCGTTGAATGGCCCGAAATTGTACAGCTCTCTCAGATAAGAGTTCTTCTAAGTTTTCACCATTTATCCGTAGCTGCAATGAATAATTTCTTAAATTGAGATTAAATGGACACAAAAAAATCTTCAAAGAAAAAATATACCCAATGATAATAAAAGAGTAATGAAGAAATTTAAATGTATTATAGAATTAAGGGAATTAAAACAATGTGGTATTTGGTACATGAGCCACTAATTCACAGATGACACAGTGGAACAGATCAAATGGAAACTTTGTAAAAGTTATCCAGTATCACTGGAGGAAAAACAGATCATTTAATAGGTGTTTTTCAATAATTGGTTACATGGGAAAAAATAGAAATCTTTTCTCATTCTTTACAGCAAAATCAATGCAGAGGTTAAAAGTTTAGACACAATAAAAACACTAGAAAAATCAGAATTTTTAAAATAATCTTGGTATAGGAAAGGCCTTTATTAGTGTAAGTCAAAAGCTAAAAGCCACACCCACACACAAACACACAAACACACCCCTGATAAATTACTAAAAAAACAAAAACATGTAATTCTACATGATTTTTAAAAATTATAAAGAAAATAAGACAAACAGCAAACTGCAAAAAGTAACAGCAATAACTACAGAGACAAAGTCATGCCCATATCTAGAAAGCATCTACAAATCAACGAGAAAAAGACCACAACCCAACAGAAATCAGTAGAAAATCAGCAACAACCCAATAGAAAAATGGCCAAAGTTTTACATGAAAGTTAATACAAATAGCTCTTAAACATATAGCATTTGACTGAACAATCCTAATTCTAGTAATGTATCCTAGAGATACAGAAAGTAATGTATACATCAGGATATACATTACAAAATTGTTTGATCTATTGTTATCACAGTAAGACATTATTAATAATCAAAATTCCCATCAATAGGGGAACTGGTTAAAGAAGGAAGACTATTCTGCAAGACTACTAGGTGCTGATACACAATGCTGTGCATAGATGATAAATGAAACAAAGCGAAATGATACAAAATAGTATGTATAATGTGCTGCCATTATTTTTTACTTAAAAAAAAGAAACCTATATATTAACATAGTTGTGACTGCATAGGATACTTCTAGAAAGATATACAAGAAACTGGACACCAAACACTGCCTCCAAAGAAAAGATTGAGTGGCTGCGGAATTAGAATCCTAAATGACTCTCTTCGCTGTAACCCATCTCATTTAAATTAATATTGTTAAAATAAAAGAAAGCTAGTCAAAGTCACAGGGTAAAAGGGACACTTCATAAGATCAGGTCACGTGAATCACTAATCCAACTTTACAAAATAGTAATAAACTAGCTGAAATAAATATCATATTCAAAATGCTCAGAAGTCAAACATATCATAGGCTACATTTCTAGTAACAAACCAAATTCGTTACCCTTTCAGTGCATGCATTCTACAATTACATATGAAATAAAAGTAACTTGAAATTTTAACTTTTTTTAATCTCAATTTTAGAAGCACTCAGTAGCTAACTAAATCAAAGAATATTCCCTTGAGCAAAAAAATACCAAAAATTAAGTAATAAAAATATTTTTAAATAAAGTTTTTAAAAGAACATTAACCTAATTATCAATAATTCATTCTTCTAATTGTATAATTTACTGCTATAATTTATTTCCTAAATTCTTGATACACCAAAAAATTAAAAAGATATTCCCAATACTCAGACTATCAACCAGGTTATCATTCCTTTGAAAGTGTAACCAAGCAGCAGTGATTGAAACGTTTTCACATGTCAGATTTTCAATGCTGAACAAATATTTATTGATCTCAGAGCCAAACCCTGGTCCAGGCACTAGAAATTAAAGCAATGAATAATACAGACAAAAATGTCTGCCTTCATGAAGCTTATACTCCAAGGGACACTTGGATTCCAAAACCCATCTGCATTCAAAGTTTAAAATCTTACTAATGGCTGAAAGCAGAGAAAGGAGACAGAGAACAAAGGAAGCATAACCATGCCCCCCTTAATTTATGTGTGTAACAAATGAAAGTGCCTGTTGCTCACCATATTCTCTAAGTCCCTCCTCAGAAAAGACACACCCCTGATGTACAAACTCCAGGGAGTTACTTACTAGCCAGAAAGTATAAAGGGAAAATTATATGTCAAACTTATTAGTCAGTAATATCTAATATTCTCTATTTCAAATATTACAAATATATAATTAGTATAGTCTTTCCGTGGACCCTTTCACAAATCACTACACTTCAGTTTCCAACAGTGAAGCAAGAATTTCTTAAAATATATCCCAAAGAACTGCAAAGATTCACATTCGTATGATACCTAAAAATACTCTTACAGACCGTGTCAATTTTGGTGCTACAATTTGACCAAAGGCATGCATTCCTAGAAAATATTGTCATCACAGGTCATCATCATAGATGAGGAATTATGACATAATTATTCATAATTCAATTGTATACACCTGAAATTTTCTTTTTATGTTCACACTACATTAAAGAAGTCTTCACAGCTGAAAAGTCAATGCTCTTAGAATGTTCAATGGTTGACTGAAAAATTAAATGACTGGTAATATTCTCTCTCTCTCTCTCTCTCTCTCTCCACCGCCCCCCCCCCCCCACACACACACACCCCTAAACTGAAATGTAGTCCCCCTAAGAACCAATGCTTACTTTGATAACGTTCAAAATTCTCTCAAAATTCCCCTTTTGTATTGCCTGTAGAGTCTGTTCATAGACTATATAAGTGGAGCCTGACGACTTTAATACATGGGACTTTTAAAAAAAACTATGACTGTTACTGTCAAATCCACTCACAAAACAAGTATTTGGCTAGTCCCAAATATCAAATCAGTCTTCAGAAGATGAAGACATGTCAGCATTGAGATACTCAAGAGAATCTAACACAGGCTCTGAAAGCACTTCCAAAGAAGAAATGCAAAATATTCAGAGCCACAAAGTTACTGTTAGATCTCATTGATTCATATATTGAATCATTCAGCATTTACCAAGCACCCACTGTGCCAGATACTGGGGAATATTTTAAGTGTTAACCCTCATTCAGATGCAGAAGTTCTGGTATGCTTGTTAAAAATTAAAAAGAAAAATCACTTTACTTTATAATCACACCTCATTTATGGCCTGCTAGAATTAGTTAGCCAAATGGTCTCCGATAAGCTCAAATAGTTTTAACACTGGGTTATTGGGGTCAAGGGTTAAGTCTCCATGTGGGAGAATTAAATCAGCTCTGTTCCAAGGCCAGATGACATGGTTAGCTCCAGGCAGCCACTCTGTAAATGCCTGTAATTGATCACAAACTGGGCAAGTGGGCAGGAATGGATTCACAAAATCCACCATTCACATAAGAAAAACAACGAGAAGCACATAGCCTAATGGCATGTATACAGAATTCTTCTATAGCATATATTTCTCTTTCATATATTTAAGGATTATAAATTATGTGGGTTATGATCATACACACCTCAAAATGATGATCAATCAACTCAAAATATTCTTGAAGGGGCATAGATCCAGAAAAAGAACATGCAAAATCTTTGACTCCCTGTTTTTCAAAATATTCTTGAAGGTGAAGAATAAGCTCATTGGTTATGAGCCAAAGATCTTCAAATTGTTCACTCTGAATGCGATATCGTTCTGAGAGAAAAAAAAATTAAAGAAAAATGCTTAGTAACACAGAATTACTAGATAAAGCTACATGAATTATCAATAACCCTGACTTTAAAAGTTCAAAGATTTCATTTTTGTAACAAAGATATGATTCCACTGGCTTTATAAAAATACTTTCACTGCTTCATTGCTCCTTGCATGAACCACTTAACACTTTCAAATCTAATTCCAAAGGTAGGTGGTCACAGAGGCAAACTGTAAAGTATGGTCCTTTTTGTTATGTATCTTACAATAGGTTTCAGTACAATAAAAACACCCAAATTTGGGTCCTTTAAAAAGGCCTGTATTTAAAAAGAAAACAGCCATTGCAAGAATACAATTTGTTATCATTAGTATCATTTCAAAATACTAAAGTAAAATAAAATGTATTCTATATAAAATTCAATATCCTGGATACTGTAATCAGCATAATTCATGGTAATCATGATCAAAGTTTTCTATTTTTCTAACAGTTCTTTAACTTGAAGAGAGATTTTGCAGTCAGAACCTTTTCTAAATATAAATCTTGTTTCCCTTTATTCCCTGAGACCTCAGCTCCACTATTCCAAGATGATCAATTTCTAGCTATGCTCTACCCTGAAAATGATGACAACAACAGTGACAATGATGCTAAGAGAGGTTATCATAGGTATTACTATGATAACAACAGCTATTATTTTTTGGGCACAAACTGTGTACCAAGAACTGTGACTACAATAGCCCCTTTTTATACAAAGGAAAATAAAGCACAGAGAGTTTCAGAGACTTGCCAAAGATTAAAAGCAATTAAACGCCAGTGCTAGAATTAATAGTTCATCTCCTTCTGCCTAAATCCTACTTCTTCATCAGGACCTGGCTTTAATCTCATCTACTCAAATCTTGATTTCTCTGATATCCATGGGAGTTCAACCTGCACCAGCCACATTTTAAGCACTTTACATTCACTTTCTCATTTAAACCCTAACAGCCCTATGAGAGAAACAGTGTTACTAGCCAGTTAGTAACAGAGTAGGCACTGGAACACTAGATAACCTTAACTGCCTCATAAGATTGTGTCTTCGTGAATTTATATAAGAGACTTACTATGTCTACAGTCTACAGTTCACCAGGCACTTAACTACATAAAACCAGGCATTCTTATATAACTTCCAAGATTATTACATTTGCTCCCTTTAAAAGAATTAATATTTTTTTCTTTTTTCTTTTTCTTTTTTTTTTTTTTTTTGAGACAGGGTCTCACTCTGGTGCCCAGGCTGGAGTGCAGTGGCATGATCTCGGTTCACTGCAGCCTCCGCTCCCCGGTTCAAGTGATTCTCATGTCTCAGCCTCCCGAGCAGCTGGGATTATAGGTACCCGCAATGACATACAGCTAATTTTTGTATTTTTAGTAGAGATGGCGTTTCACCATGTTGGTCAGGCTGGTCTCGAACTCCTGACCTCGTGGTCCACCCGCCTCGGCCTCCCAAAGTGCTGGGATTACACGTATGAGCCACCACACCGGGTCAGGAATTATACATTTTTTTGAGATCTAGGACTAAGTCCTCTATTTCATTTAATTCACCACTTATTGACCACCTATTATGCAGATGTCATAAAGAGACACACTGGGAGTACAAAGATGAACTGAATCTTCTTGCTTAGGGAATCTAAGATCTAGCTAGAGTAGCATGATACATAGACATAGAAAATATTTCTTTATGTTTCCCATGGTACCGTGGTAAATTTCACAAATGCAATTACTTCTTCAGATTGGTTATTAGGACTTCAATTTGTCATCTCCATCCAGAATTCAATAATATATCTCCTATCATCCCTAGTCATTCCCTTTTACAATGATAAAGAATAAAATATACTGGGTATGCCTGTCACAATCCATGCAAACACACTGGTCTTTGCTGCTGAAGTCATACCCCATTCCCCTTGAAGCTTCACCACCCCTCCCTTCACCCCAGTCTTATTCTGGATGCTGAGTGCCCATAATGCTGATTAGGTGTTTTCCTCAATCAAAGATAACACTTTTTAAAATAAATGCCACCAAATATTTACTTTTTAAAATAAATGACACTGAAGTGTTAATGCTTTAGGGACAGCACAGTTGTGGCGGGGCAGGGGTAGAGAGGTAGACTGGAGAATAATGATGATAAAGTACCATATAAACCTAGTCTTATCCATACTAAGCTTGAGATCCAACATATTAACTCTAGACTGTATTTATTTACTTTCATTCATTTACATAACTCAGTGCAAGATGCTGGGGATAAAATCAGGAATAATGGAAGAAGAGCTTCTGCCCTCAAGGAGCTCCCAGGAGACTTGGAAAGAGAGCCTAATAGCAGAAAACTGAACACCGCTTCTGCCATCACTCTTCTGCCATCACTGATTCAGGACCAATCATTAGGGCTAACCATGCCACAGTGGTGCCAGGACTTCCCCCGAAGAAGATATACTACCATTTTCAAGTATAGGAAGGCCTATCACATAGCAGAAGAATTAGACAACAGCTAGAGAGATGCAAAGGGCACAATTCATGATAAGAACTATATCAACAATGATAGATGTTCACAGCTGCCTCAGGAAAAACTGCCATTGAAAGTGTTTTTCAGGCTCTGAACTCCCTGGTCTTTGGTATTTTCTTGAAAGTCCACCTGTGAGTTGCAGAACTTGGTGTGAACGAAAGGTCATTTCATGAGGTACAGACCTGTCTCAGATCCTGTACCAGGATCCTTATATTTATGTGTGTGTGTCCATCCCGGGCAGCCCACATCTAGGTCCAGGTAACATCCTAGGCTTCTAGGGGGAGCTGAGTTTGGCCAGCTGTATCTCTTTCATAGCTTTGTGATCTCCCAGAACACTGGCTTCAAATCCCGTTGTACCAGGCCTTGTGGTTGTAGCAGATGTAGATGAAAAAGTTGCACACTGCAGTGATCCTGGCCTGAGAAGACAGTGAGATGTGGTAGTGGCTCTCAAAGTCACAAAGCCAGATGTGGTGGTGGTGGCAGGTATGGGCCAAATTGCTCAAGACATACATATTGGCACTGCCACAATTGACCACAGTTACCCTCACTATAGGCAGCTTCTGCAGAGCCACAGTCTTGATGATGAGTGTGTTGTCCCCCACAGAGGTCTACACCAGTGGCAAGAGATTCTGCACTGTGAAGTCCAGGCAGGGCCCATGTCCTCCCACTACACCCTTTGCAGCAAGGAAAAGGTCTTGTCCAGGGTAGGTAATTCCTTCCAGGCTTGGAACTCTTCCAGTAGTGTCACATCCACTTCCTTGTCCAAGGGGAAGGCATGTCTCACAGTGGGGCACAAGGTCAAAGAGAAGGCACTGCTGGTGCTCCTAGGTTGGCAGTGGGCCTTGCAGGGCCCACCCTTAATGGGGCTCAGCAGGTGCAAGTGGAGCTTCCAGTTGGGAGAGGTTGGTGTGGACATGATGACCAGTGTCTTCACGCTGTCATCTCTGCCTGCAGCATGCCTATCTTTCCCCAGGCCTCCTCATTCAGCTGTGTTTCTGACACTGCCTACTGCATGTTGGCTTCCCACACCATCTTGTGGGCTTCCTCAAACAGGCTGGCCATCAGCTCCCCCAGCTCCTGCACTAGGAACAGCTGCTCACAGTCTTCGTCCTTCAGCTGCAGCTCCTTGTGGGCTTTGTGCAGCTTCTCCTTCAGGAGCTCAGAGCCCATCTTGTGAATTCCTATGGAGATCCTGTAGGAATGAATACCTGCCAAAAGCATTAAAGAGCTTCCACCAGGTTTGTAAGGTTGAACAGGATCCTTTACAACTCCCAGATTTTGAGACTTCTGCTTTAATACGCTCATTTCCTTTCACATATACGTACCCTTAAATAAAACACTTAAAACAATGCTTGACATATTAAGTACTCAATAAATGTTACTTATTGTCATTATTGTTTTCATCACTTACCCCAATTTGTTGTAAAATAAAGGGCAGAGATATCATACATTTCTTTGAACCTACACAGCACCTAGCTAATCAAGTAACTTTCACATAGCAGATACAAAACAAGTATCTTTAATAAAATGTTTTCTTTAGCATAGAATTTACTGTCATTTCAAATATAGCTGTAAATTGTTACAGAAATTTCACAGTGCTAATTTTTCAAAGAAAATTCAATTTATTTAGTTTCTAGAAGGATTCTGAATAAGCTTCCACATGCAGATAGAAAAAACTTGGGGTTAGCCTAAATATAAGAATAAGAATAAAATTCCTTATATATGAAATAAAATAAAGCTGTAGAGAGGAATTTATTCCATTCAACTATAAATTTTCAATGAAAATGTATTACAAATCTTAAAAAAGATAAACATAAACAACTAGGATTATTATGACATGTTTAAAAGAACTGTATCATCTGGCCCCAGAAGTAAAAACACACATATATAATTAAAGGTACCTGAATGAAGTAAAGGAGAAAGCCATGGGGAAATCTATGAGAAGAGCATCGCAAGACAAAGGAACTGTAAGGACAAAGGCACTGAGGCAGAAATGTGTTTATAGAACACAGAGGAGGAACGTAGTATGTCTGAAATGGAGTAAGCAGTTTTTTTGCTGCGCTATAACAAGACATTATACCAGCTTCTGTCAAATCACCCATGTAGGTATTGCAAAAACATCTGGAAACAAAGCATGTTCAGGCACGTCCAGGCAAGCCTATCCACCATAAGTTAGTCTGAAAATTGATCAGAATTTATCACTGGGGAAAAAACATGGACATGATTCTCAGCAGAACACCAATAGTATGCCCAAGCTCAGCCGGCCAGAGCTGAGTTCTTGATGAGGAAAGACAAACCCAATTAGGACCTCCTCCAACACCTCAGTGAAACTGCTAGGCTGAGTCTTCACTCACAGCTTACACTGGGCATGTATGTTGTATAAAAGAAAATGGGGGATGCTGTGGGCTAACCAAGAAAGGCAGCAGTGCCCCAAACTCTTCCCCCAGCGAGGTCAAGTGCCTGCCTCAGCTGCCTATGGAGCTCCTTCCTTCTATTGTCCTGACAAACAAAAAAAAAATTTCTAACAAAATGAACTGTGAACAAGTCTAAGCTTTTCTCTTCTCCTTTTATAAAAATTTGGATTACCGCAACAGGGGCCTGTGAGCTCTCCGAAAGACCCATCTCAATCCCCCATATTGGGCAAAGACTTCCCTCTCTAAAGATAAAGTAACAGAGAAACATCACATGCAGTAGGTTCAAAGGAAAGCGACAAATCAAAGGGTTGAAATTCTCTTTATAAAAGAGAGGTGATGGAAGACAATTCTTGTTTATAGTTTAAATAAGACTCAAGGTAACACTGCATCTATTCACTTATTCAAAAAATATTGCTGAGTGATAAGTGCTAGGGAGACATTACTGAACAACACATACATTACCCTAGTCCTCATTCTAGTGAGAAGGGCAGAAAATAAACAAGTGAATAACATATGAAACAGAACCTATGAAAATACTACGATGCAGAAACAAAGGTGCTGTAATAAAGACAAATGGGTGGCCTTTCTTGAGATGCTATGGTCGGGAAAGGCCACATTGAGAAGGCGATGTCAGTGATAGTACTAATGGTAGTAAGGATGAAAATAATACCAGTACCCAAAATTTACCTAGCACTTACAATGCACCAGGAAATTACTATGTGCTTTTTAGGGGTTATTTCATTTGGATTCATATATAATATTACAGTTCTATTTTATGGCCATTTAATAAATTTTTTAATGGTTATGTAATTTTTCCAAAGTCATTCAGAAGAATTTTAAGCTAGAGCTGGGATCTAAACTATCAATTTGAGTCTACATCTCACTTTCCTAATGATTTTGTACATAAAGCCAAGAGCCAAATCAGGAACACAATCCCATTCATAATTACCATAGAAAGAATAAAATATCTAGAAATACACTTAACAAGGGAGGTGAAAGATCTCTACAATAAGAATCTACAAAAGCACTGCTCAGATAAATTGAGATGACACAAACAAATGGAAAAACATTCCGTGCTCAGGGACAGGAAGAAAATATCATCAAAATGGCCATACTACCCAAAGTGGTTTACAGATTCAATACTATTCCTATTAAACTACCAATGACATTCTTCACAGAGCTAAAAAAAATTATTTTAAAATCCATATAGAACAAAACAAGATAACAAATAGCCAAGGTAATCCTAGGCAAAATGAACAAAACTGGAAGCACCACATTGCCCTACTTCAGACTATATTACAGGGCTACAGTAAACAAAACAGCATCATACTGGTACAAAACCAGACACGCCAACCAACAGAACAGAAAAGAGAGCCCAGAAATAATGCTGAACACCTTCAATCATCTAATCTTCAACAAAGCTGACAAAAACACACAAATGGTGCCGGAATAACTGACTCGCAATATGCAAAAGATTGAAACTGGACTCCTTCCTTACACCACATACAAAAATCAACACAAGATGGGTTAAAGACTTAAATGTAAAACCCAGATCTATAAAAATCCTGGAAGAAAACCTAGAAAATACCATTCTGGGCATAGGAATTGGTAAAGATTTCATGACAAAGACACCAAAAGCAATTGCAACAAAAGCAAATATTGACAAATGCTATCTAATTAAACAAAGAGCTTCTGCACAGCAAAAGAAATTATCAACAGGGTATACAGATGACCTACAAAATAAGAGAAAACATTTGTAAACTATGCACTGGGAAAAAGTTTAATATCCAGAATCTATAAGGAACTTAAACAAATTTACCAGAAAAAAAAAAAAACACCCCATTAAAAAGTGAGCAATGGATATGAACAGACACTTTTCAAAGAAGACATACATATGGCCAACAAGCATATGAAATAATACTCAATATCACTAATCATTAGAGAAATTCAAATCAAAGCCAAAATGAGATACCACGTCATACCAGTCAGAAGTGTTAATATTAAAAATAAGTCAAAAAAGAACAAAGGCTACCAAGATTGCAGAGAAGAAAGAATGCTTATACACTGCTGGTGGTGGTATAAATTAAGTTCAACCCTTGTGGAAAGCAGTGTGGCAATTCCTCAAAAAACTAAAACATAACTGCCATTCGACCCAGCAATCCCATCACTGGGCATACGCAAAAAGGGATATAAATCATTCTACCATAAAGATACATGCACACATAAGTTTACTGCAGCATTATTCACAATAGCAAAGAATCAACCTAAATGTCCATTGACAATAGACTGGATAATGGAAATGTGGTAGGGATACATCATAGAATACTATGCAGCCATAATAAAGAACATGATCATGTCCTTTGCGGAAACATGAAAGAAGCTGGTGGCCAATATTCCCAGCAAACTAATGCAGGAACAATAACAAAAAAAAACAAAACAAATACTGCATATCCTCACTTATAAGTAGGAGCTAAATGATGAGAACACATGGACAAAAGGAGAAAAACAAGACACACCGGGGCCTACCTCAGGGTGGAGGGTGTGAGGAAGGAGAGAATCGGGAAAAAAAAAATTATCAGGTACTATGCTTAGTACCTGGGTGAGAAAAATAATCTGTACAGCAAACCCTCATTACACAAGTTTACTTATACAACAAACCTGTACATGTACCACTGAACCTAAAAGTTTTTTTAATGTAAAACTCATAATAAACATTTAAAAAGGTATTATATTTTCAGTAACTTAAAATTTTTAGTTTCTGTTTCTTTCTTATTTTTTCATCAACATACACAAAAGAAAAACAAAAAACAATTTTTCTGGAATAAAAAATTCACCATTAGGATGACTGCAATGACTCACACCTGTCATCCCAGCACTTTGGGAGGCTGAGAAAGGCAGATTGCCCGAGCTCAGGAGTTCAAGACCAGCCTGGGCAACATGGTGAAATCCCATCTTTACTAAAATACAAAAAATTAGCTGGGCATAGTGGCGCACACCTGTAAGTCCCAGCTACTCAGGAGGCTGAGGCACGAGAATCAGTTGAACTGGGAGGCAGAGGCGGCACTAAGCCAAGATCGTGACTGTACTCCAGCCTGGTGACAGAGTAAGACTCTGTCTGAAAGAAA
>NW_012116289.1:386412-388908 GCF_000951035.1 Colobus angolensis palliatus | reverse complement strand
AGAGAAAGAAAGAAAGAGAAAGAAAGAAAGAAAGAAAGAAAGAAAGAAAGAAAGAAAGAAAGAAAGAAAGAAAGAAAGAAAAAGAAAGAAAAAATTGCAATTAGTCTTGGAATTTATAAACACAACATTTTTTACTTTTGTTAGATTACCATAAATCCAAAGAATCAATGAGTCCAAGATTTATAAAGTATTATTTTGATTACTAAACATTTTCTCAGTGTTAGTACTCCAAGATGGTTAATACTACCCCTGGAGACTTTCCAGAGTATATATTTCATAGATGGAGAAATGAATTTTTCGATTTACAATATAACATAAAAGAACCTGTACTTTAAAATGAGCCCTTAAAATATTAGTAATCAAAATAGCTCTCAAAATGAACATTCAATTTGTTTATCTCTTTTCTTTTGTATCTTGCAATAGCAGTTCAGTGGAAATAACCACTTCAGTTTCCAAATAAAACAAATTTAGATGATCAGAGCCCAGACAATTTCCATAACACTCTATTATAAATGGAGAAAAGAATATATTTAATTAAGGAAGGTACAAAAATGCATCACATCAGTCTTTATGTGTGTCAGAACATCTCAAGTTCATCAATATAATGTTTGTATTCGTATCATAAACAGTGAACTATAGGATTCATGCTATTTGAAAATTTTGAAACGTGAGACAGAAAAGCAGATGAATGCTTTTTAAACCAAAATGTTGAGGAAATAAACTATTTCAGTAGGTTTTTTTTTTTTTTTTTTTTTTGAGACAGAGTCTCACTGTTGTTGCCCAGGCTGGAGTGCAATGGCGTGATCTCAGCTCACTGCAACCTCTGCCTCCCAAGTTCAAGCGATTCTCCTGCCTCAGCCTCCCGAGTAGCTGGCATTACAGGCATGTATCGCCATGCCCGGCTAATTTTGTATTTTTAGTAGAGGCAAGGTTTCTCGATGTTGGTCAGGCTGGTTTCTAACTCCCGACCTCAGGTGATCCACCCACCTCGGCCTCCCAAAGTCCTGGGATTACAGGCATGAGCCACCGCGCCCAGACTTTCAGTAGGTTTAATATTTTAAATATACAGCCTCTTCAATATTAGAAACTAAGGATGGTTTCTTAACACTTAGTTTTCAACAGGCTTTTTCCAAGCTAGATTTATATAATATTCTCATTGTCACTTAATAATATTGCTAAGAATTTTTTAAATAAATATTAACAGTAATATTATATTGATGAATCACTGTATAAGTTAAACTATTCACAGGGGCATGAGGTGGGCATCAGTTGACCTTAGATTTGGTCATTATACTTGTCCCTACGTTTCCTGACCTCATTAAAGGACTCTCACAGAGCCCCTACCACATGAACTTTCAGCACACAAGAAAATTCACTGATCCTTTGAAACTTCATGCTTTATCAAGCATCAGGATATACTTTCCCCTCTTCCTAGAATGACCTCCATCTGATAATCTCCTACTCATTCCTTAAGACCCTCTACAAATAAAATTTCTATGGAGTTTCAACCCTTTGGGATACAACAGCACTAAAAAACATGCTTCTATAAGCACATCAAGCATTCTATTATTGGTTATCTTTACCTGTTTGTCTCTCCCATTAGTGTAGGAGCTCCACAAGAGCCACAACAGTGTTTATAGCTAACATGTCTGCTGAACGAAAAAGGAATAAATGTATTGTCTACCAAGATGAAGTAAAATAATACTCCCATTTCCTTTTTCTCCAGGTATTTTGTATAACACAGTTCAAGATCACATATGCTTTCTTTTGGAAGATGCAAAAGAAATCCTATTTCAAGGCCCAACAATTTTTCACATATGTGACTGCAATCCTTCTATTATACCTGAAAGCGAAATAATCAAAATGAACACCAAAAAAAAAGGACTTTTAAACTTGACTTTATTCAATTCAATCACTCTAGCATGTTGAAAATCTTTCAGGATATTGAAACATCCAATGTATTAGTTATCTTTTCCATTTTTCAAACACCTACCTGAGGCTATACCAATTTGATACACATTAGGTATACGTTATTCAAAATGCTCAGGACCAGAAGTGTTTTGGATTTCAGATTTTTTGAGATTTTGGGATATGTGTATTATATACTTAAGCAGTTAGGCATTCCAAATCCAAAAATCCAAAATCCAAAATGCTCCAAACTTCCAAACTTTTTGAGCACTTTGGATTTTGAATTATTAGATTCGGGATGCTTGACCTGTATTTGCAATTGGTTAACCCTACTTTGTGACACTGAGAGTATGTGTCTATTCAGCATTCTTTGCAGATTTTCAACTTAGCAAGACACAGCATTCTAAGTTGAAATCTTGGAGAAAACTTCTGCATTGTCATCTATCATCCAATAATTTTGATGAAAAACTAAATGCCATCTTGATTCATATCCCTTGAGTAACTTGTTTTTTTTCTTTCTAATCTTTAAGAATATGCTCCTGGCCGGGCGCGGTGGCTCAAGCCTGTAATCCCAGCACTTTGGGAGGC
>NW_012116289.1:377113-385180 GCF_000951035.1 Colobus angolensis palliatus | reverse complement strand
CATGCCAGGCTAATTTTTTTTTTGTATTTTTAGTAGAGACAGGGTTTCACCATGCTGGCCAGGCTGGTTTTGAACTCCTGACCTCAGGCAATCCACTCGCCTCAGCCTCCCAAAGTGCTGGGATTACAGGCGTAAGGCACCGTGCCTCATCAAGTGATACCTCATTTTCTTGAAATCCCTGTCCCCATTAGTCTTGTATCCACTTTAGCAACCCACTCCCCCAATGATGAGCTTGCCATTATCAGAATCTGCAATCTCTCTGAACTCCTGTTCTCAATATCTGATCCATTCTCTGACTACTACCTTTTTTTTTTTTTACCTAGTTCACTTGCTCTATAACTCCTTCTACTTCCTCAAACTTTCAAGAATTTTGATCAGATGAACCCATTAATTTTTCACCATGTATCAGTTTTTGCTAATCTTCACTTATTTCCTTACCATCTCAGATTTGGTAGTCCATTATGATAATCAGTCTCATAAAAACATTTTATCTGTAATTCTGTTTTAAAATCTGAGCCGTTTTCAGTTGCTTAGATGCTGATAAACAAATCACTTCCAGGGAAAATCACCTAACAAGGATGCCTGGTTTCAATTCAAAATGTACTATCTCAAACTCTAGATGGGGATTCCACAATGCCTGTTTCCCTCATGAGTTTGCTCTCTTATTTTCACACTATTTTTTGTTCAGATTTATACATCATCAAATCTCCTTTATCTCTCCACTAACAAATCTACGAAGTCTCCCTAGATGTACATACCATCCCTCCTGTTACAGAGAAGTTACAAAGGCCTATTCCTCAACCCCTCCCGCTAGCTTCTGCATCCCATCCCCTCTCTTCCTCAAGGACTTCATTATGATCCGCTTCTCTTTCCTAATCATCAACCTCTCCCACTGAATTCAATCATTTAAATTAATATTCAAACGTGTTCTAATATTGCTTCTTTAAAAACAAAATACACACCTCCTTCATCCTACTTCTCAATTCTGAGTTACTGAAATTAGTTGCTCAATCCTTATTGAAAAACATTAGAAAATGAAAATTTGCAAAACTAGATACTGAAAATTTCTCCTTAGATCAGGCTGCAGCTCAGACCACAATGATTTGGACTCAGGCAGATTTATATTTCATAAATGGAGTTTTATCATTATTTTCTAAAGTTCTGTGAAATCTGTTTCTCATAATTACATAAGCATAATCTTCATAATTACATAAACTATAGAGATATTATTGAAGGAATTGTGTTTTTGAATATTCATAAAGGAAATTTCATCTCTGACTCAGCATCAGTAAAGGGTGTACATCTCCTCAACAAAAGATTTAACATTTTGAACACTCTGAAAATGGAAACTAAATGATTACTTATTATTTTAGGTGACTAGCACCTTTTTGATCATACAGTATGCATTTCTGATTATTAATCTTATTTCTACCTTTATTAGTGCCCCAATTTTCTTTCTGTTTTCTTGAAATACTTATTTTCTCTTTTCATATTTTGGATACTTTTAAACTCTTCTAAATTCTTTAAGAAGCAAGTAGAACAAGGCAATGTACAAATAGAGACTAAAGATAAAAACAGAACTAGAGAGAGGCAAGACTAAGAAAAGTATAGAAGCAGAAAGGGGCAGAAGAGACTGGGGAGAGAGAGGTAGTAGTGTTTGTTGTTATGGTAATAAGTCACTATGTGGATCTGGATCTTAGGAAAGCAGCATAAGAATATATACATATTTAGACAATAGCATATTTTTCTGAAATCCCATTATACTGAATCACTCACAATTATAGACATTTCATGCAGAAATATCTTGCAATATTAATTATAAAAACAATTATAAAAACATTTGATCTTACAAAATTAGAACTTCCCTGTTATTTTCAATTTACGACTGTGATAACAGTTTTCAGAAATGTTGCTGGCATATTTTTCTCAAATTTAAGCACTACTTTCATTTTTTTTTTTTTTTTTTTTTTTTGAGACAGGGTCTCACTCTGTTGCGCAGGTTGGAGTGCAGTACTGCGATCTCAGCTCACTGCAGCCTCAACCTCCTGTGCTTAAGTGTTCCTCCCACCTCAGCTTCCAGAGTAGCTGGGACTACATTCATGTGCCACCACACCCAGCTAATTTTTCTTTTTCTTTTTTTTTTTTTTATTATACTTTAAGTTCTAGGGTACATGTGCACAATGTGCAGGTTTGTTACATATGTATACATGTGCCATGTTGGTGTGCTGCACCCATTAACTCATCATTTACATTAGGTATATCTCCTAATGCTATCCTTCCCCATCCCCTCCCCACAATAGGACCCAGTGTGTGATGATCCCCTTCCTGTGTCCAAGTGATCTCATTGTTCAATTCCCACCTATGAGTGTGAACATGCGGTGTTTGGTTTTCTGTTCTTGTGATAGTTTGCTGAGAATGATGGTTTCCTGCTGCATCCATGTCCCTACAAAGGACATGAACTCATCCTTTTTTATGGCTGCATAGTAAAGTAGTGACTAGGTCTCACTATGTTGCCCAGGCTGGTCTCAAACTGCTATGCTTAAGTGATCCTCCCACCTTGGCTTCCCAAAGTGTTGGGATTACAGGGATGAGCCGCTACACCCAGCTACTCTTCTGCTTTGTAAAAATACAAGCCTACTCAGTTCCCCAGGAATCTGGTTTGGTGTCTGAAACAATGAGCTACACCTTACTTTTCTCTTGTTTGCTTTGACTGGTCTATACTGAATCAGAAAAATGAATGAAAATTGCCATACAGCATACACGAAGCCTTGGCTGCTTACCAAGCAAGTTCTAAAAAGAGATGAATATGCAGAACCCACAGAAAATACTATCCAAGAGCCAAGGACAATTCTATGTGACTTACGAATTATTTGACTGGTTACTATGGAAGAAATACTAGGTTATTTCCATTTGTAGGATTTTTCTGTAAAACAGATTGCTGGACTATAATTAATACTAGGTACCTTTCAAAAAATGAAAAATGTCAAACACAGATTGGGTACAAATTACTTCATTCCTTTCTTAGGAATGAACACTCTGATAAAGCAGTAGGAGCGCTAACATCTGCCTCAACTCCAGAAAAGTACACTCTCCTTATACCTATCTTTCTCCATCACCACAGGCATCTCCTAGGTAGGATTCTGTGTGTTACTGCAGCCAAAAACCATCACAGAATTGTAATGACTATTATTCAGGTTTCAATTTACACAGTTCATTTGGCTCCTTGTTTAAAAGGTCCTGCCCTATTCCACTATTTGATTTTGTCTACCCACACTATGGCTAAGTCAGGGAATTGCCATACATTCAGATAAAGAGAATAAATCAGCTATATACTTGATTTTTGGTAAAATTTAGATAGCAGTAAGGTAATCACGGGCAACATCAGTATTCTAACTTGTTACTTTATATCGAAAGTTATAAATAAAACACATTAGGATATAAATATCTTCATTTGCACAAATTTTTGCCTTTTTTAATGGTCTCAATTGCAGATTCATTATACAGCACCATCAACTGCAGCCAAAAAAATATGTAAAATTTCACAAAGAAATGTTGGCATAATTTTTTTAGTTTAAGGAGAATTGTTAAACTAAGAGAAATGCACCAAAATGGTTCTACCATCTAACTGGAGATTAAAGCTAATCAAAGAAAAACAGTGCTATGTACTTACAGTTAGCAATATTGAACTACACATTTGAAATTTCACTAAGTGGATAGATCTCATGTTAAGTCTTCTTATCAAAATAAAATGATTTGTTTTTTAAAAAATGATGTCAATGTCAAGAATACTGCAATCATGACCAATCAGGAAAATCACGAAAATAAAGAATCTTCTCTTTCTTCTCAGAGTTGTTTTTTATTTCTGTGACCTACTCTAGAGTCTTCAATAGTATCTGAGTCTATTTCACCAGTCACCAATTGACATATTCCAGAAACTATTGTGATTTTAGCCATAAAAACATAGTTATAGTTCCTAAATGGGATGTCTGTTCCTCCTGCTAATACTTTTCTTTTTCAAAAACAGATGGCTTTATTGTACTCTTACTATTAGAAAAGTAATAACCAACTACAACTGCAAGTGCATGGGTAGAAAGTGAAAGCTCACCAGAAAAACTAGAGATTTTTTTTTTAATGGGAATGTCCTGAGCCAGACTATTTCAAGGGGGTATGGGTGGGTGGGTGTGTGTGTGTGTGTGTGTGTGTGTGTGTGTGTGTGTTTGTACTTTTTTCCCTCAGTATAAATTTGTTAAATACTTCCCTTCTTAATATCTTACTTTATTTCCATGAAGGTGTGTATAACTCAGTAAGTTCAGTAGCTTCAATATACTACATATGTCAAGAGCTAGTCTTACATTGACTAGTTTCAACTATTATTCTCACATACATAACGTAACCAAATCAATAGGGCATATTTAAATTCAAACTTGACTATATACCTTTCTGCCTGTTGAAATTACACTCAGCAAAAGTTATCCACTTTCACTGTCATCTTTGCCAATGTCATAAAGGAATAAACAAGAATATATGCAAACAAAAAAATTCCAAGTTCTAGGAGTTCCCAAACCTAATTCACTATATACCTATCTTAAAGATATTTTTCATTTCTTTAAATTCCTCAGTTAGACTCTCCTTAGCTCCAAGATAAAAATTATATACACTCAGACAAAGTGAATATATCAGTTACATATCTGATTTTTGGTGAAATTTAGATCATGGTAAGGTAATCTTGGGCAACATCAGTGTTCTCTAATAAAACACAATGCTAACTTCATAACTTTCACATCCTATCTACTTAATATCATGGCTTTTAGTTACTGAAATCTAAATGAACATCACCCTTTGCAGGAATCATTGATATGAGTATGCTCTGTGATGTGGTATCCTTAGAAAAAAATTTAAAAAGCAATAATAACATGGTTTTACTTACGAGAAGTTTTAGAAGCAAGAAGAGTAACTCGGGCACCTCCTAAGAAATGAAAACCCATTACATTCACCTGATCATCATCTGATTGACTGGCAAAACCTACAAAGAAAAGAGAGAAATCACTTTATGTAACCAGAAGGCAAAATTAACACATTTGAAATAGGAACCTTAGTTGAATGATGTGTGTTTTTGATGTCACTGGTCATGTATAAACTCCACGTATGAACTATAATATATTAACCTTGATTTCCATAGTAGCTTCCAATCAATGAAATTTCTGCCTTAAACAAACTCTGGAATCATTTAATTTCATTTATTCTAATGGTTGATTCCAGATATGAGACAGAACACACGCAAGATGAACCTAGAATATCTTTTCACACCAGATAGCAAGGAAGCTATTACTGAACCGGTAGGGTTTTATGAAAAGGACTTGAAAGTCAGCTTAAAGAGATTACTACTGGCCAGAGATAAAAATATTAGGGTATCAAAGAAAATAATAATTGCAATGGAGTAAAACACATCAAATATGTTTAAAGGCATGAGTTCATACAGAGACTTAAAAACAAAATAAAAACAAATGGTCACTATTGGATGATCCTACAGAATCAATGCTATTTATTTTAAGCTCTGTTTATTTAAAATATTTTAAAAATTAGTAATAAAGGGAAAGAACCAAGCATTTATCCTGAAAATCCTACTCAAACTGCACCATATAACAGCTACAAAAGGAAAGGTTCTCTCTATAGAAATATTCCAGCTAAAAAAATGAAGAAAGTGTGAAAGAAATAGAATATCTATTTTTCAGCCTGTAGTGAAGTAATGGATCTCAGCATTTAGTATCAATGGCTGTTACCATCACATACAAAAAAAGACAAACAAATATTATGTGCCCTCTGTCTGCTGAAAGTCTATACTACCATCTGTGAAGAACTCTGGCCAAAATAATCAATCTTGACTCTGCTAGCTGTAGATCCAACTTACCAATTTACAGACAATGTGACAGACAAAAGAAATATTAGGACAGGCGTGGTGGCTCACACTTGTAATCCCAGCACTTTGGGAGGCTGAGGTGGGCAGATCACGAGGTAAGGAGATCGAGACCATCCTGGCTAACACGGTGAAACCCCGTCTCTACTAAAACTACAAAATATTACTTGGGCGCGGTGGCACGCGCCTACAGTCCCAGCTACCCAGGAGGCTGAGGCAGGAGAATCGCTTGAACCCGGAAGGCGGAGGTTGCAGGGAGCCGAGATCGCACCACTGCACTCCAGCCTGGGCCACAGAGTGAGACTCCATCTCAAAAAAAAGAAAAAAAAAGAGGAAAGAAATATTAAACATCATCACAGGGGTAAAGGATGTCACCAAGATGGTAAAGTAGGGATACCAGTCTTCATCCCCAGCAATAAAAATATAGAAAGATAGCTATTCAATAACCAAAATAGCCCTGTGAGAGCTCAAGGGCCCATTTAAGAAGCTGAAGCAAAACAGAACAAATGACTGGTTATATCGTCATACCTAAAATGCCTGCAGATGGCTAGTGACAAAGAATAAAGGCAACAGGCTATTGGCGACAGCCGTGGAGTGGGAACTTCCATGGTTCCCAGCAGCCTGCTCCACAGAAGACACCAGCGTCTTTTGCCACTGAGGTAACCAACAGCCATTTCCACCAGAGAACCCCAGAGAGGAAGGCATGGCTCTATATTCCCTTGCTCAAGAAGTAGTTACTGTTGTACCACCCCAGGACCAAAATCACCACCTCTCCAAACCTTGCACATTCCCCTAATCCCCAGGCCACAGTCACTTCATGAATGTGCATACTTCAGAGACTGGCCTGTGGCTGCACTATGCCCATCCATGTCTCAGATACCAGAGCTACCACCATAGTGAGCCAGCTCACACCCAAGGTCCTACAGCAAAGGTCTCTCTGCATATTCCTATGGTTCAGTCATTACATCACCTGCCATAGAGGACAAGTCCCCATCCTATACCTCAGAGCCAAAGTAACTCTGCACACATCCATGCTCCCATCTCGGGCTCCCCAGCTGTTTCATAAACACTAATGCCTCACATATCATCACCAACACAGCAATGAGGGTTCCTGTGCCCCAAGTACTGGTGCCATTACCACCCAAATCCCAGAACCAAAGTCCCTTTACACATACCCATGCTTCAGGACTTAGCTCCATGGCATCTCTATAGGTGCCACACATCAGGCACTGGAAACTGGCCCACAAGCCAGACAGAGTGCCAAGAGAGATCCCCTTGGCTATGGTTTCCCTGGTGGGAGAAAAAGAGATTGGGAGTACCCTAGCATAGACTGCCATTAAAAATCCCAACAGCCCTCACTATTGCTGAGAACACTCACAGAGTTGGCAACTGAGGACACCTGCAATCTTTATCAACACCAACCACAGCTAAGAGATCTGCACACAGTTTATGTTGTTATGCCCTTGCCAGGGCCAGAACCTCTACATCTCATACTGCCAGCACCCTTGACCCTCCCATAGAAGGTCTTTCCACACCAAAATCGGCACACAAAGTTGGAAAGAGGAGACTGATCCACCAAATGTACAGGCATCAAAGTATGGCGACCAGAAACATGAAAAACTAAGGAGACATATCCCTACCAAAAGAACACAATGATTTCCCAGTAGCTGACCCCAAAGAAATGGACATCTACAGGTTAACAAAGAATTCAAAACAACTGTTTTCAGGAAGCTCAACAAACCAGAAAACAAAACAAAACAAAAAAACAGAAACAAAACTCAGAAAAATAACAAGTTTTGGAGCTGAAAAAATACAATGAATGAAATGAAAACAGCTGGGCACAGTGGCTCACACCAATAATCCTAGCACTTTGGGAGGCCTAGGCAGGCACATCACTTGAGCTCAGGAGTTTCAGATCAGCCTGTGTAACAAAGTGAAACCTTGTCTCTACAAAAAATAAGAAAATTAGCCCGGTGTGATGGCATGCACCTATAGTCCCAGTTACTTGGGAGGCTGAGATCAGAGGATTGCTTGAGCCCAGGATGTCAAGGCTGCAGTGGGCCATGATCATGCCACTGAACTCCAGCCTGGATGACACAGCAAGACCCTGAGAGGGGACGGGAGGGGAGAGGAGGGGGAGGAGAATGGGAGGG